>NW_020799091.1:42038473-42042244 GCF_003259725.1 Athene cunicularia
AAAAAAAAAAAAAAAAAAAAAAAAATTGAAAAGGTGTAATCTTAAATTGATTAAGGGACAGATGCCTGAATAAAATGTATCTGCTTATAAATCTTGAGAAAATTAACTCTACTCTGAGCTAACAATGATAATGCAGAATTTCAAAAAACTGGTTAAAAACATGCATAACCAGACTAATCACAGTACTCTAGAAAGCAACGTGTCTTTAACAGCAATCATCACAGTTTGAAATCAACTCTGAGTTTATTACATTTTGCTGAATAATCTAAAGTTGTAGAATTAAAAATAATTATTGATAAAAGATAAGACATAAAACCTCCCTAGATGTTTGAATCTAAGAATATCAGGGGATGGAATGAATGTTGAATTTATGTTGTGGAAAATTGGTCCCAAGTTGGTTTTACACTTCATCAGAAAGCACTTTTGTCTTGTATGCAAACAGTTAATGAAGCATACCAAAACTGCAACTTTTTGCTAGTGCTGGTGTGGTAAGACTCACAGCATATTTCGTAGCTTGCAGAATATTTAAGAAACATTATAGATTTTTCATTTATTCTCTTTTGGTTATAGTGCAGAACCCTGTAATTTTAAAAAAGATTCCTTCTTGCATTTTCAAGTATTGTTATATATAGATGGCAGTTGCAGATATAGTATAGCGTTTCGTATCTACAGGATTTGGTTTTGCTCCTTTAGAGAGTATTTTCAAGAAAAGATGACACCACATGAAAAACTGGTGCCCTAATAAATTCTAACAATGTATGCTTAACTACCTCTCATGCTGAATACATGACTAGTTTTATAATTTTATAGTAAATCTTTCTCTTTAAAAAAAAAAAAAAAAAAAAAAGTTTCAAATATTCTCATAGTTGAAAACAAGAAATGAATTATTCCAAGTGGATAATAGTTATACTATCATGTATTTTCTAAAGAAAATGTGTAGGACAGCCTCTTTTATACCAAAACTGAAATAAACATATGCAACAGGAAAGACTTTACAATATGCTGAACACTTGCCTTTAAAAGGACTTCCTTGCACACGGCAGTTTTATGATTTTTGCATCAAGAATTTGTCTGCAGAATTATATATGAGTATGGCAACCAGCTCCATTATCTCAACAATACACACTGTTATGATTAACTTTGGGAAATGAGTGGGGCTTACACAGCTGAACAAATGATTGGCAAACTCCAGTCAATCACCACATCAAAAGGAAGTCCCAATGCAAAGACAAACTGCATTAATACTCTGCAGAAGGGGAACAAGC
Organism: Athene cunicularia; assembly: GCF_003259725.1. Taxonomy (NCBI): domain Eukaryota; kingdom Metazoa; phylum Chordata; class Aves; order Strigiformes; family Strigidae; genus Athene; species Athene cunicularia. The sequence continues at coordinate 42,039,739 of NW_020799091.1, forward strand.
TGCCTAAAATGGTGTAATGCAGGAACTGAATTTATTTCTTTACTCAAAAATCAAAAATGCTTTTTTTTTCTGTGGAATCCAGCCTTTTACCACTTGTCCTGTAAAGAAGCTCCCATTGGCATACCAACATAGTAAAAGCTACTAATATAGATTATGTTGAATGCTCAGGTTTCAGAAAATGGGTGTAAACCATTGTCTGTTATACATCCTGATTAATTAAGCCAATCAATTAAGGGCACACTGTACAAATTTGAGTGGGCCTAGCTAAAAATAAAAAATAAAAATTATCTGGCATTAAAATCCTATAGGGAGATGAGTCCACTGAGTCCCAGATAGACAGTACAGGCTGGAGTACATTTCAACAATTACAGGCAGCAAACAGATCCAAATTATTAATCTAATAGTTGGTTTTGGCGCTCCAGTTACAGTTAGGACTGCAAAAGTTCATAACATATCAATTAAAAACAGTGAGATGAGGTTGTAATGCCTGTTCTCAGGCTTGGGTGCTAATGAAGTAGATTTGAGGTAAACAGATTCTATACATAATAGACCTAAACCATCTTTCATAACACTTCATAACAGATTCCTCATGTTTCTACAACACACAATAACTGATGTATAGTCTCTTTATTTCTGGGGTGGTTTTTTTAATATTTTTTAACATACTATAATATCTTGATACAAAAAATCCTCTTAAGCTCTTGCTAAACTTGCTTATCTTTTTACTACACACACTATTTTGCTTTGAGAAAGACTTTTACACTGATCAGAGATTCTTCAAAGGTGGCCAGCCCAGAAGGGAAACATCTTCCACCCCAAAGAAATGTTTGATAAATTGTCATCTTGTGGCAAGCTACTTCTGGCATAGTCAATTGCACTAATATTTGAATTTGGATAGTGAACTTTTTGGACCTCATTTGCTAAAAAAGCTGATCTTGATTAATATATTAATACAAAACTTTCACTAAAGCCCAGCTGCAGCAAAAAATGGAAGTGGTGATTCAGGAGCACCACTTGCTCCCTTTGAGTTCATGCTGAGGACCTGCTCCAGCACGGTGCGATGGGACATCATGGTGCTGGTGGTGCTGTCTTTCAGATGAGATGTAAAACTGAGTTCTGACAACTTACAGTCATTAAATATCCCATGGCACTTTTCACAGGAGTACATGTGTTAACCCATATGTCCTGGCCATATTCCAAATGCATAATTGCATTCTGCCTACCTAAATTCCCTACGCTGTTTCAATAGCATGCAGTACTATTTATTCTCGTTCTCTCTTCTCTCCGACACCGCTCTTTAGCATTTATGCTCAGGTACAAGAAAAGGCACTGATATACCACAATCTCTAGCTTTTAGCTCTCTGACATAAAAGAGCTGAAAGCAACTCATATCCACACAATGCACAGGAGGAAAGAGGGTCCCCAAAATTCAAGTTAAAACCAAAAAAGTGTGGAGCTGCCTAAACTAGGCAGTACAGATATATTAAGGACAAGAAAATCTCGTAACTGTTATCTTTCTCAGCCTAGGTATTAAGTACCCAGCAGTTTTGAAAAGTACCTCCATTCCTCTAGGCTGCCAGTCCCAGAACTTCATAGATTTGTAAAGGGATTGGCAGGATTTTAAGACTGTACTCTGGGACATAGATACTTATATTACCCTTAAACTCCCCATAAATTCCACTCCTGAAGACAGGCATCTGCTCCATTAAGTTAAAAACAAAGAGTCATTTCAAGGTCTACTTCTACTTTTTACATTTTAAATAGTGTGTAAAAGGCATTGATAAAACACAGAAAGAGGTCCTAGATGGGAACCCTGCAGTATTCCCAGAGCATCCTAATTATTGAACCACACAATCATTCCCCCTTTCTTTTCCAATAAATCTTGCACTCACTTCATCATAATAGTCCCAATGCAAAAAGAGTGAAAAATACTGAGAAAGCACTCAGACTAGCTTCCACACTGCCAATTAATACATTTTCACAGGAGATGGGCAAAAGAGGTTTGAGTTACTCATATTGTCCCTATTTCCTTAGAGATGCTCTATTGACTAGACCACTAGTCTGAGCTCACAGCATCCAATTTGGTGAAACTCACAGTGGCTCCTTGCTTTGTGCCCGGTGGCATACATCAGCAAGGGTATTTGCCAAATTTGGCCTTAAACATCACCAAAGGGAGGATTCCACCCGGTCCTCAGGCATAGAACACAGATTGCTCTACTTAGTGTAAAGTGGGGGCAATGTACGGAAGATACAAGAATAAAATTCTTAATGTCAAGGGGACAACGATAATGAAGTTGAATTATTCAGGGCCTTTCAGGTTAAAAGAAATCTAAGTTTTCCTTCAGTGTTTTCTGTGCTTAACTTCTTACTAGAACTCATACTTAAGACCTTTTCAAATCCAGGTCTGAAACTGGTCTCTCCAGATATATTTGTTCTTCTAAAATACATTTATTTATCATTTCTCTTATATATATATATATATATATATATATATACACACACACGA
>NW_020799091.1:42042294-42054794 GCF_003259725.1 Athene cunicularia
TTTCAGAACCTTTCCAGTGTTAAGTTAATAAAACTGCAGCCTGCTGCTTAAATCCTGTGTCTGTCTTCATTCACTTGAGCATCCTAATCAAGTGTCTATTTAAATAGAATGGTGGTATTTTGAGATGCCAGCCACTCACAATAAGATGAAATCTTCCATTGTGGAGTAAAAAGTTAGCTGCATAGATAAAATATTAATATATAAGAAAAAAAATATCAGCTAAACTCCTATCTCTGACTCATTTCAAACGGTATACTTCATAGCACAAAATTAATTATAGTGCTCCACAGAGATAATCAGATACAGGGGAGGGGGGAAACAAACCACATAATAAACAAATACTCAATATGTAACTTTTAAGGCCCGATCTAATTCTAAACACCAGCTTTAGAGAAGGAGACATGCTAGAAAATTAATATCATAGGTAATCTATAGAACACTTCTGGCTAATTTAAAGCTCCAATGTGTATTTGTTTTCTGTATAAATTTCTTATTATTCTCAATAAGATACTCTCAGCACGATAAAAAGAAGGACATTACCAGCAGCGTTTTCAATCATGGGGGCTATATATTCAAGAGCAATCAATAAAAACCACACAGGGCCTGACAAACAACTAGTGAAAGGAATAATTTTTCTCAGATACTTAGTAGTATCCTTTTAAAGTAATTGCTTTTGGTCAATGTTACCCGTTATCATTTGGTCTGCTCTTTTTCCAAAATAGAATGGATGTCATTTCCATTAATATTTCAGCTGTCTATGTAGGTTTTCAAAGTGCATACTCCACAAAAAAAAAGGAGGATTTTTGTTTCAACTTCAGTCAACTAGCAAAGAACTCTGAAATGTTATAGAATAAGCAGTGTCATATCGTCCAACCTAAGAAATAATTTAAAAAAGAAAGATTACAGAATATAAGATATCGTTTGACCTTTTCACTCCACACAAAACTGTTAACTCCAATAAGGCAAATAGAAACAACAGACTTTGATCCAGTCGATCCATGCTAGAAAACAGTATTAGCAGACAAATATGCCCAAAATGAGACCTAAAATAATAAAATGAACGTTAATTCATTATTATAACTTGTTTTAGGAAATTCAATGAAATCTCACTACTGAAACTCTTGTGTTGCCTAACCCTGCCTGTTAAAGAATAAATAATAGATAGCAACTAAATCAGTCCTGCCCTTCTTGGTACAGGGCACACAACTCAGCTACAAAGTGTTTAGACCTAGATTGACTTCAGTGCTGCCTCAAAGCTGCCCCAGCTTCCCCATATAGTTAAACAATGGGCAGTCAGCTGTACACAGTAATCCACATATTCATTGGTACTAATTGTCCCTTGGAGATATCTATCTCTTTTTGAGGACTGGACAACTGGATTCCAAACTTTACCATGTCATGATGTTAGATGGGTTAAACATGACATCCCAAACAGAGGGGGTTTTTTCTCTTTTATTGTGATAATCACCATTACATTTCTGCCATAAAAGAAGTATGATCAATTATTATGCAGAAGGACAACTGAAGTGAGTTTTTGGTTTTTTGTGGAACTATCTATACTCTCATCCATAGTCTTATTCTGACCATTAACTCTAAATGGTTTTCACTTGCATACAGAGTGAATCAAACACATTTTCTTGTAGCCAGAATTGCTGATTGTAATCATATCAGGTGGCAGCCAAGTGATAGAGATGTCAATTTTACATGAGGTTCAACTTTACTCACATCTTTCCTCATCTGAACTAACCTGCTGCCAGATTTCTTCTATTAAATTTACTGTATCTTGGGGTTTTTTTGAGGATGTAGTTCAGGTCTTAGATTAGAGTGATAAACTCTCAAAAAAACTAAAAGAAGCCCAAAACAACCTCCATACACTTTGTGAGCATGACTGCATGAAATAAAGTAAGGTCTAATGGATGCTGAATTTTTTAATATATGGCCCTGCTTCTTCTTTCACTTACACTGCTGTAAATCTGGAAATAAAAAGCCTCCATGTATTTTCATAAACTTACTCTCCTCAAAAGCTGATAGAACTGAGAAAGAATCAAATATGCTTTATTTAAATATTGCTTGTGCACTTAGGAAATTAAAATAGTTGTGATGCATATACTAAAAATAAATATATATTTTAATATATATTAACTTATGCAAGCTTATAGGCTTGGAGAGAATTCCAAGTAACTAGCTTGTCTGAAATGAACATATGAATATTCCTAACAAAAGGGGTTTGTACTTGAGGGGATTAGAGGGCAGCAAGTAGCTCGGAAGCCTTTGGAATATCCTGCATAAAACCAGGTCATTTTTAATATATGAAAAAAAAAAAAAACAACAAACCAACAACCTTTAATACAGAAAAACAGATTGTGCTAAACTCACAATCCCCTTTCTTCTTCTCCCTCTGACATGCAAACACCTGACACACAAAGGGAGTCACATTCAGAAGGAGATTATGATGCAATGATCTCGTTTTGAATGTTGCATTATGGTTTCAACATCGTTGTAAGAGCTCCCCTGGCACTTGTGCTTATAGCAATTTGAATTTCTCTGGCAGCTAGGTATGATTTGTGACAGATTTCAGCCTTGCTCTTCATTGAGGGAGTACACTGGCAAGTGCTTGAGGTATTTACCATGGAGATTGGAAAGAAGAAAACATAAAGAGGAATATTTGAGGTAGTCTTTTTTTAAAAAAAAAAAAAATCAATCATTCTTTTTTTTAGCACTTCTTAAGTTACCCAAACCAATTCTTTGCAGTATCATCATTTTGTGCTTCTTAGGAAAAGTTGTCTCATTATGCTGTTCTATTTGAAAGATTTTTCCATTCACCATGGTCGTGAAACCCTGGTAATTTTAGTTACTATTATGAATGCATACATCACTAGCCAAATGCTCCATGTAAAGTGCAAAGAACCTTTTAATTGATTGTACTGTAGTTTGTGGCACAAGTGGGAAGAAGTTTGCTTGTACAGTTTTTATACATGAATTTACATCTAAACTTCTTTACATGGTCTGGAAAATCTTAAACTGACAAAGTACAATTACGTGTTTATCCTGGAATATACGTTATATTTGAAAAACCAGGGTCAGAAAAATTAGGTCAGGATTTGGTACTGGATCCCCCAAAACTTTGTCAAGCCAAAGCCTCTACATTTAGGGCAGACTAACTAGTTCCCAAAGCTGACCTGCAAAGATTGTTTTCAGTATCTCTTCTGCATAAAAGCAGTACTAATCATCCATATGCAAAGTTCCTCCAAAACTTTCTTGGTCTGCAGACTAAATCTTATCGTGATTTCTTCCTCCTTCCCATAAGTAAGTACTGGAGGTAGTCCCCATGGAATACGGACAGCTCCATAGCAAAGGCCACACTCAGAGCACAAGCATTCAGGGAACAATGACAACACGGTGGCTGGTTTGGGCATGAACTGATGAATGAGGAATTTAATAGGGAGATATTGCACAGTCTACAAAGTGAAAACCTTCATTTAACAAAGGACTGAGGTTGACCGGGTGCAAGCTAATAAAGTTTGTACTTCATCCAGTAGAATGGATCTAAACTTCCATTCACATGTAAAAATAGTCTATCGATTAAAGCATAGTTCTTCCTCTTTGGACCTTTTTTTCAATTATTTTATTTGAGACAATAAGTTTGGCAAGTTCTTTTGTTAACACAGTTCCTGTTATTTTAAAAGCAACAGGTTTTATGGCCCATGGTTATCATCTGATACTTAAAATATGTACATGAGAGAATGCACAGGGGGTGTCAGGTGCACCCTTGGGAGGATAAGAATGTCTGCATGGTTCCAGGTCTTCTACAAGTGGCAGTTTCTGTATGAATGGGTGAGAAATGTTCTTTCTGATTTGCAGGTGTTCTATATTCAAAAGGTACAGCATAAAATATGACTTAAGGATTAACCCTCTGATCTGCCAAGCATCCTCAGTTTAGGATTCCAAATATGAGAACATGATCTTCAAAATAATTTAAAATATGTATATACTTAAATTATAGGATTTTTACACAAAGGCAGGATTTTAAGTATGTTCTTGTAACTATGCAAGATTTTTTAAATTCATTTACTTCATTTTAAAATATGCTATGCACACAGTCTTTAGAAACAGATTTGATTTATTTGATTTAGAAAATACTAGAGTACATCTGGAATATCATGGGTTTGTTACTCATTGCTCACTGAAAAAGTGGAGCTGTAATATATATTACATACAATTTTAAACCAAAAAGAAAACCACAATATGTTGTAGTGATTTATCAGCATCTATCCTTTAAAATGCATACTTCAACTACATTGCTAATAAACAATATTTTAAAAAAGAAAGTAATAAACTAATAAACTCCAACATCTTTGAATACTAAATGGACTCAAACTGAATATGTGGTTTATTTGACCTACCACCCGATCACTGTTTCATTTTTTAATATGACTATCTTCTAAGAAAATACATGTCATAGACACAGACTGTTGAAAAACTGTTCAGTGTGAAGGCAATTTAAAAAAACCTAAAGGTTATATAAAGACGTAGATACAAAATGTAGAAAATATGTAACTAGTGCCTTTTTCTAAATTAAGATCACAAGTCTATTTAGAGAGATGGAAGTTAAAAAGATCACTAATATATGAGAATACGTAACAGTAAATTTGGCACAACTGTTAGTCCTTCTCACTATACAAGAATGTGAAAATATTCCATAAAACTGAGATACAACATATCAGCACATATCACTTTCTGGAAGAAACAGAATTACTTGTTTTAAAAATATTTGTAATCATACAGATGGAAATAATTGAGAACAACAGTTTGTTTAGAGCAGAACTTATCACTTAGTGTAGTAAAGGGGAAAAGTCCTCATTAAGTTAAATGTAAAAAACAATTTTAAGAGATTAAAAACTTCTAATTTCCTATCATAAATCATCACTGACTGATGAAGACTAGTCAGGAACTATTCATGTGCAGAAGAAATGATCCTGTATCTGCCCACTGCCAGTTTCTTGAACTCCCCTCTGATGGGTGCTGTGATTGATAGGATACCATGACAAATACACCACAAGTCCACTCCAAAGTGGAAATACTATAACATGCCGATACCTGAGCAACTGTCATAACTGAGGAATGCTTTAAAGTACTTATACTTACATAACTAAAATGCTGTTATTATAAGGACATATCTTCTTTACCTTTTGGCTACAAAGCTTGAAATATTTTGATTCTATTGCTACTGTGCAATAAATTACTTAGAAGTGATATATATAAATCTGACATATAACATATAATTGTATGTTTTATTCATGTATAGTAATTAATATTTGTATTAGTGCATATTTGTACATTGATATTTATATATAAAGCCTATAAACAAACATGCTAATATATATCAGACTATGTTTGCTTATACAAAAGATTAATAATCAGAAAATTATAAATTCATGCAGATTTTATCAACAAATCATGTTATATTTGAGGGACAACAAAATTAAAACAGAATAGAAACTATTTCTGTATATAGGGTACTAATTAAATCAGAGTATTTAAATGTAGTAATTGTACTCTTTTTTTTTTTTTTTTTTTTTATTTTAAAGATTTGCAGAGAAGGAGCTACTGACTTATTCATTTCAGTTAGCAAGAAATTTCTCAACTTCCTTGGGTGCTTAAGTGCAAGAATATTTTAGACCCCATCTTTGCATATTACTTTATCTTTCAGTGGTAATTAACAGAGTCTTAATCTGGCTAATGTTAATGACCACTGTTCTTTCTTTAAATCCCAGTTAAACCAAGCTTATTAAGGTCCAATTAAAGGAAGTCTTATGTGATCTGAATAACACTAAGACCAATTTTTAACAGCTATAATTCTTTATTTTGGCTCATGGGTGTGGAAAAAACCTCTTATTATGGCCTTTGTTTTAAAATAAACTGTCAATGGCTATTGGAAAGGATGGGGAAATTTTGAAAAAAAATGTGGATTTTCTAAAAAAAAAAACCCGACTATTATCTTGCTAATTTCCACTTAATTTTTCATAATGTTACAGCACAAAAATGGAACAACACTTTGTGATAACTTTCCAAGTGGTAACAACACAACCTATATCTGTATTAACTGAGTACTATAGACAAAATAAAGAAAAAACTCACTCATCATTTGAATAAAAAATGGAACATATCTACGCAAATATGAAAGAGTTAACAGGGCTTTTTGGTTTGGGGACAGTCAGGTAGTTTTCTCACTGCTAACTGAATATAATTTTTTACTCCAGACTTTTGAAAGGCTTGTTACAAATTTTATCCCAGTATGTCTTATGTATCTAAAATTTCACTGCTTGCTTAACTTCACCATTACTTCCCTTTCATCTGGATGGAAGCAGTAACGCAATCTGATATTGCCTCTATCTCTTAAACAAAATATTACTCTTAACCACTGTTGTCTAAAGTCCAAACACCCTAGAGCTAACGACCACTGCAGCAAGTTACCACAGGACAGGTCCTTTGCGTACTCTGCAGCACAAAACAGACCTAACTCCATGGTGACAACTCTTAAATTCTGTGGGAGCAGCTACAAAATCCATGGCAACATTAATTCATTATTGTCTCTAAAATACTCTTCATCCCTACTATCCCACTGTTGCACAAACATATTCAGCCATGACTCATAGTAGAGAACCACTGAATTGATGGTTGTTTTTTTAAAAATAAAACCTGAATTGTTTTTCTCTGTGCTCCCTGGATAATTTGGGTATAACAGCCCTTGGCCTTTAAAAAAGCTCTGCACAAATCATCTTTCTATCCTGATACCAACACAGAAGAAAACTTGCATCTGGGCTCTCCAGCTTTCCATGTCCCACTCGCTCCACTCTTTGTCAGGCTACTGAGCTTGCTTGCATTTTATTCAGTTTTCCATCTGTCTAGTTATTAGCTGGACCTCAACTTTTAACTTTTTGTGTCTTTGTTCCTGGCTCCACAAGACAATACAGCTGTATTGCAGCTGTGAACATAATTATAAAAACAAACCAAAATCCCTTTCAAAATTGAAAGCAGAATTTTGCAGAAAATGATGGGGCTACAGGAGTACCAGGCTTTGCTCTACACAACTCATCTGATAAACTGACAGTTGCTAGCACCACTACTGCAATAGGAAAGTACACTATTTTTCCAAAATAATTATCAAAGGATGATGGAGACAGAGGGGAAAGAGAACACTGAAAAATTGTATCACACCACAGCAAAACAGGAACAGGGTGGTGACATCAAAAAGCAATATTCCAGTACTGAAACAGGGGCCAGCATGTCATAGCCAAAAATTCAGTTCTAGGTGAGGTCACACCTAAAGTACTGGACACGAAAAAATGTGGAAAATATAAATAACCTCATCCTCAGTCATTCCCTTCTCTTAATTTGGCAAACCAGCTTTATCATCAAAAGGTAAATAAAAGACAGACAACCCAAAGTCTTAGACTGTCCTGTGTACATCTTTGTACAAACCCTACAGCAACAGCAGTAAGACAGAAAAGTCAGTCACCAAACAAAAGGAGAAGCAGATTCAGAAGTATCTATAACTAACCAGCACTTTCCCATCATGATCTTTCTTTCCCTCTTACTCTCTTCTTCCCTTACTTCTCCTCCCCCACCATTTCCCACCACAACCAATTTCACTGATAAGTAGATGGCACTTCTGGATTTCAAGAAAGATTTCTCTTCGTATCTCTTCCTCCAATTAAGGTTTCAGCTGTACACCACGGAGTTCAATCCTGGATCAGAGAGGGTGAGACTCCAGTGCAAGCCTGGTTGCTCTACTGGTACAGCAGCAGTTCTGTCTGTGCCCAGTGACACCTCTAATATACATGAGGATTAAGGGTAAGGCCTGCAAATAACTTCAGTTTTACTGGCCCCTAGATTTTATTTTTATATACATATATATATATATATATATATATATATATATATTCATAATCACACATGGATTATCTCATCTGCTTTAGCAGAAGTAACTTAGTTTTGATTATGGAGAGTAGAAAGTTATACAGGCAGGCTCCCTATATCAGACCTGATGTGAAAGTATGTGAGTACTTTTCCTGTCCCCTCCCAACTTTTTTTTAGATATACATTTATTCTTTAAAATTAAATATCTGTTAAAAAAGCACATTTTCACAACTAAAGGTTTCAAATTGCTAACAGGGGAAAACAGACACCTGGCACTTTTCTGCCATCACCATAGGAGCAGCTTGCAGGTCTTCCAACATGTTCAAGGTATGGATTGTTTGTATGTTATTGCACCTGAAGACCTGGAGAAGTGTGATGACACCAGTAAAGGCCGGAACTTCCCTCCACACGTCTCTCATTTTTTTAAAGTCTTTCCAACATGTTGTCCTGGAGAAACAGTTAAGTGGCTGGGAGAGAGGCAAAGGAGACAGAAAGTGAAGGTCCTGGTTTCTTTAAGAGGCCAGCACGAGAGGCTAGGAACAAAAGCCTATGATATTAAAAGGAACAAAGATCTCCTCCCTCCCAGAAAACAAAGTAACCTACAGAACTGTCACTGACTGTGTACGTATACCAAATTCTCCATTTTTCCAGGGTGTTTAAATACTATCTCAGAAAACGCATGGACTGCAAAACATTTTTTGCCATGTTTGTGACATCTGACTAGCACCACTGCACCAACAACTGACAAGTCCAACCACACTAAAGCTGATTTCTGCAGGGCCACTCTGTATTCTTTAGGATGACCCTCAGCATCTACTCAATGTCAAAACTAAGGTAGGTCTTTACCCAGTCCCAGCTCAGCTCTGGCCACCCAGGCTGGCTTTGTGCAGAATCAGAAATTAGAAATTATTAGTAATAGGGACCTTGGTGCACTGGCACTTGACTGGAGTCTGCATGCAGCAAGGGTCATCTCATCAAGGTTTAATGGTTAAGATCCATATCATCCTAAACTATTTTCCAGTCCTTGAAGTAACACAGTATCCATATGGCATAATACTTCACTCAAAAGTCACTGAGCATGTTTGGGAGAGCACTACACAAAAAGATAAAATCTGCTGTTGGCATCCATGGCAACATTACTCCATAAACCATGTTTGTGGATAAATAACAGATTACCTGCTTTCTCTTTCATATAAAGAAATTACTGCTAAATCTGATCGGCACACAAAACCAGTTGAAAAATCCTTTATATTTGCAACAGTCTTGATGTGGTACATCTCTGCAAACAACTGAAGGGGGACTTCTAAGCCAAAATGTAATATATAAATATTACATGGATTCCAAAAGGATGGATATTGGTTTCTCAATCATTAAGAAAAATGTTGGACCTAATGTAATAAAAATGTCTGTATAGCAGAAAAGAACAAAGCAATGCAAGGGAGGAGAAGAAAGATTTAATATAACTATCCTGGACACAAGGCTTGTGAAATTGCCTTGAAGAGATGTCTAATGGAGGGTTTTGGTGAGTTCTGCGGAGTAGATAGTAGACACATCATCTGTAGTATCACCTACTTTCACACCATGGAGTGAAAAACTAGATTAAGACCTTCAGTCCATAGGTGGAAAAGATATGGATTTTTCTTTCAAAAACTCTCCATCTCTTATTGTTGCTGACTTTCCACTTGCTAATTTAAACTTCTCAACAGATCTTTTTCTGTCCAGATCTTTTATCTGTCCGTTTTGTCACTCTCCCTCCACATAACTGGGGCATGGGTACTAGCAAAGTCAGGTTGTTTTTCTTTTTTTCCTAAGGATGCCTCAGGACTGACTGAACAATTACTACTGGAGTCATGAAGGATTTTTTTCCATTTGGAGCTTAATGGATTTTAAAGCATCTCAGAGTTTTAGTTCAATTGACAGGAAAATCTGGAAGTAATGCAAAGCCCTAGCTATTCTTTCTTAACTTTGGAGGACTGCTTCGCTGACAAACTTTTGCATCTGAAAAAGGCACTCAGGTCTCCCTTTGGTAATTTTTCCCTTGCTGTTGGAAGAAGGAAAGAGAGAGGCATATTCAAAGACCTTCAAAAGAAGAACTGAATCCTAGAACAAACTGGGTCCTACAAACTTTATTCCATCCTCTGGCAAGCCTATGTAGCTGGGAAGTCTGGAAAGATTTTAATCGTTTCAGAACCTTTCCAGTGTTAAGTTAATAAAACTGCAGCCTGCTGCTTAAATCCTGTGTCTGTCTTCATTCACTTGAGCATCCTAATCAAGTGTCTATTTAAATAGAATGGTGGTATTTTGAGATGCCAGCCACTCACAATAAGATGAAATCTTCCATTGTGGAGTAAAAAGTTAGCTGCATAGATAAAATATTAATATATAAGAAAAAAAATATCAGCTAAACTCCTATCTCTGACTCATTTCAAACGGTATACTTCATAGCACAAAATTAATTATAGTGCTCCACAGAGATAATCAGATACAGGGGAGGGGGGAAACAAACCACATAATAAACAAATACTCAATATGTAACTTTTAAGGCCCGATCTAATTCTAAACACCAGCTTTAGAGAAGGAGACATGCTAGAAAATTAATATCATAGGTAATCTATAGAACACTTCTGGCTAATTTAAAGCTCCAATGTGTATTTGTTTTCTGTATAAATTTCTTATTATTCTCAATAAGATACTCTCAGCACGATAAAAAGAAGGACATTACCAGCAGCGTTTTCAATCATGGGGGCTATATATTCAAGAGCAATCAATAAAAACCACACAGGGCCTGACAAACAACTAGTGAAAGGAATAATTTTTCTCAGATACTTAGTAGTATCCTTTTAAAGTAATTGCTTTTGGTCAATGTTACCCGTTATCATTTGGTCTGCTCTTTTTCCAAAATAGAATGGATGTCATTTCCATTAATATTTCAGCTGTCTATGTAGGTTTTCAAAGTGCATACTCCACAAAAAAAAAGGAGGATTTTTGTTTCAACTTCAGTCAACTAGCAAAGAACTCTGAAATGTTATAGAATAAGCAGTGTCATATCGTCCAACCTAAGAAATAATTTAAAAAAGAAAGATTACAGAATATAAGATATCGTTTGACCTTTTCACTCCACACAAAACTGTTAACTCCAATAAGGCAAATAGAAACAACAGACTTTGATCCAGTCGATCCATGCTAGAAAACAGTATTAGCAGACAAATATGCCCAAAATGAGACCTAAAATAATAAAATGAACGTTAATTCATTATTATAACTTGTTTTAGGAAATTCAATGAAATCTCACTACTGAAACTCTTGTGTTGCCTAACCCTGCCTGTGACAGCAGGAAAGTTGTTGCCTTGTGCCAACTGATCATTTAAAGATGTCCGCAAGATACTGAAAATACCCTGCATAATCTGTAAGTGTACAGCTGGGATACCAAATTAGATTAAGAAAGGCAAAGAACATATCTTTTCAGTTGTAGTAAGGCCTCAGAAACTGTCTAGTTATGCTTTGTACTAAATGTTCTGGCACACTGCCAAGGCACTTCCAAACATTTCTTGAGTTCACTTTTCTACAGAACTCCTTTAAAAATCAATTAGTAGTGAAAGTCTTTCAAATGCAAGTGTTTTAAAATGTCAAGCTTGTATTTCTTTCTTTTTTTTTTTTTTTTTCCTTGTTGTGCATCAATGGCAGTATTTTGAAACCTTTATATTAAATTGATCATATTTTCTAATTAAGCCTGTAAAGAGAACAATATGTGCAGGCAGTTTGAAATGCATGTAACAAAAGGTCCATCCTTCAGAAAAAAAAAAAAAAAAAAAAAAAAAAAAGATGCTGTAATTTTCTTAAACAAGGATGCCCAAGACATTTGTATTGATTTCAGGGTGATAAATGTTTTCATCATTACAAGGCAACTGTAGAGAAATGAATACTCTATTTAGAAATTCCTGGATGGGGATATTTTAAAAGTATGCTGCATAAGTATTCTAAAAGTTCAATTATAAGCGCAGAAAAGAGCAAACAAATGAAACAGAGGCTAATTTAAGTATTCATCAAAATACAGAAGATAAAAAATAAAATTAAGAACACTTATCAACAGGGCTTTCCGATTATCAGAAAAACCTTTAAGGACTGTAACTTCTCAGTGGACCTTGAAGCAAAATGAAGCATACACCTTGCTCTTCTTGTTGTGTTACATGTATTTTGGATTATATCCCTACTACATAACAAAATAGTTAAATGTATTTTTTGTCCCTATGTCACATAATCTATTCGCTCTATTTCATTCAGCTAAGTGCCCAAAAGTTTACATAGATAGCAATTGATTGAAATCAGTTCTTTATGTGTAACACATTTATATTAATTGGTTTGTCCTTTCAAGTTGTGTTTATCTCTTCATTTCCATCACAGTTTCAAAGGTCACTCAGTTCCATTTATAAATCCAACATGACAGAGATTAGTAAAAGAAAAAAAGGAACAACTAAATGAATGCATCATCACACAATCACACATCTCACAATTCATTTATCATATTAATAAATAATGCTGTCAAATGCTTACTGCTAAGTTTGCTTGCTATCATCAAAATA
>NW_020799091.1:42059794-42161793 GCF_003259725.1 Athene cunicularia
AAAATATTAATTGCACGCATTGAGAGTGAGATTCATTCATTTAACTTCCTTTACATAACTACGCAGTATTCACACAACTAAGCACTTGTAAGGTGCAATTTATCTGACCTACTTTTTCATCTACTTTAGGATGAGATGGATCACCCTTACAATTGCCTATTTCTGACTTGAGTCTAAGGTGACCAACTCAGATACAAATGTCTACATTTGTTCCAATGAATCCCACAGCGAGGATTTAATCTAGGTGAGGGACTCATCGTTGTAACATAACTGACTGTCCAACATGAAATGCTGAATCTTTGCTAATAATTCCCTTAATTTACTAGCTGGTATTCAGATCATAACATCCAATTCATTGCCTTGTTTAGCAAATTTAACAATCACAATTAAAAGCTAGGGAAGCAGATCCGGAGAAATTATGTTCTCGGTTGATAGACTAACATTACATTTTAGCTATGAAATTCAGGATATTTTTTTTTCCCAATGCCATCATGAAGACAGGAGAATTCCAAAACAAAGTTTAGTGACCTGAATATAGCCAAATGATCTTTTTCTGGTATTCTGTGCATTCCCAAAGCACAGTTTTATGAAATCAATCCTTTAGCTTGAGCACGTTTGTCAAGGTTGTATGATTATGCTTTTGCTAGCACCTAGACAACACTTTTCATCCCCAGATCTCGAAGTTTACAAAAATAGATATATGTCACTGACAAGCATTTATCTCATGTCCCATGATGTCAAAGTTGCATGAACAGCCTTGTTGTTAAAAGAAGTGTTATGTATCATACAATAAACACTGAAATACTGTAAATAATCTTCCTGGTCTGAAGTTATTTTCAGTCTTATTTATATTTTTGCAAGTGAATGTTTTTAGAAAGGGAGCTCATCATCCATCTAGGAATATACACATTCAGTTTATGCTAAGAGAAAAATACATATTAATAAAAGTACTAAAGTTAAAAAAAAATAAATCAGTGTTTAATCTGTTAAACAATAGAAAAATTCTTATGAACTAGTGATACTGTCATTGAACTGGAGAGAGTTTGAGAACAAGCTCGCTCTGGCTTTTTCACCCTATGATTTGGAATCTGCTCACAGTACTGCCAGCTTAACCAAAAAGGATTAACTCTCATATCCAACTGAGAACACAGATAATTCTCAGTAATTGGTAAAAAATGAAGATGAATGGGGCTGAGAGATAAGGAGCAATTAGCTCATCAGCAGTTACAGCTGTGCACTCAATCCGGATCCATCTCTTGAGTCTCGGCCCCTTTTAAAGAACCCAAGCAGAATAAGCACAGGACACCCCCTCCAAAAAACTGCTGTACCTGCCCATCATTCCTCTCTCTTCCATTTTATTTCCATGCTATACAAAGACACCTGTCATAGCATTCTGTGTAAATTACTACCTCTCCCAGGACCTGTATCTACACCCAATCTTCTTTTACAGAAGAAAAAAAAAAGAAAAGGAAAAAAAAAAAAAAAAGGAAGAAAAAACAAAACCCGGAAACCAAATGACTACTGTAGACACTCTTAAGTTCCCTGTCAATCGTTTCATTATAGCAGCATCGTCTGTTTGAAAATATAAGCAATTCCCTCATCTAATTATAGGGAGGATTTGAGGTTCATTAACATTGCCAAGGCAGAGAATCAGATGTGCAACTGCAGAGCTGTGCTCAGTGGCCTGCATTCTCTGTTTCCTTTTATTTGCTTTTTCAAGGTCTCCAAGACTTTTTCCTGAAACCATAAAAGTAATTCTTTCCTTCAAAATAGACACGTGTGTTTAGAAAAAGGAAATGACTGCATTTTGTACTGTTCTATTATTGGGCAAGGTCACTGGAGAAAAATAATTTCACCTAAATCATTTTATCTCTGATTCAGGATGAAAAAAAAAAAAAAAAGAATAATAGTATGCAAGCAACCATTACTTTTGAACAACAGATCACAGGAAACCTTGCGTTTGTCTCATAATTTTAAATATTGCAGGGTAATGCAGATGAATAGGAAATCCAACATGCCAAGAAAACCTCTTAATTTTCAACACATTTTGTGGTTGTTTCTGGATTAACGTGCTAGCCAAGTGTAAAATGTTGCCTTGTATTTCCTAACTGTGTTTAGAAACTGAGAACACCAAAGTCTTCATGATTGCTTCACTTCCTTAAAGAAATAATAGCATTTTTTTCTGTATGAATGCAGTTTAAACAATGATATTTTCTTGGGACATCTGTTTTGAGATCACATTTTGAATAGATATGAACTCATTTCCTACTAAGCAAGTAATTTACTATTGTTGATAATTGTTTACAAGTTTTATGAGTCAGATTTTAGCAAGTGGCAAAGGTCTTTACAAATCCTTTGAGTATTCCCTGAAGTATATGCATAGTGTTTTCATTATATAAAATGTTCGGGAAGCAAAAGTATATGGACTGTTCTTCACTTCCTACCAGGTTACAGATAGCAAAGCCTAGCTCACAGAAATAGCTTTAAACATATTTACTTTCAAAGGCTTCTATCATTGCTGCTGCAGGTTAATGAAGTATGATAGCAGGGCAGTAAGCACTTAAGCAGCAAAGAAATAATTGAGCTGCTCTACCTATCCATAACTGTGGAATATTAGACAGTAAATACATAACTGATCCTAATATCATCCTAAGATGTTAATATGACAAAGAGCAGAACCTCTTCAATGAAATTTAAAGTTTGACCTTGTCACTCTTTCTTTCAATTCCACAACTGGATTAAAAAAAAAAAAAAAGAAAAGAAAACAACACACAGTATAATCTTTTTTTGTTTGCTGCCATATGGAATTCATTTTTTAAACAAAAACCCAATAATTTATCTATCCTGCATGTTGCATGTAGAATTGCCACTAAAAAGAACCCAGGACATTTTTTCTTCTTATCTGCAATGTAGCTCATATCAGCCAAGCTGTCACAAGACAGTACTTGATATAAACAAGAGATTGCAAAGACATCTCAGTAATCAATATTAGGATGGCTACAGTATGGAAGCCCCCAACCACTGCATATCATTTGTCTCAGCATCTATTTCTATGACCAAATGAAGCATTAATTCAAATCATAAATCTATGGTGATTTAAATCTGGGAATGAGCACCTGCCTGCTTTAATGATTTATTTTGTACATTTCAGTAAGCAGGAGATTTGTCCATATGAACTGACAGGTCACCTTCAGATGCCAGTAGCAGACTGTTTATCACCATGCAGACTAGCATCTCATCTTAGCAAGTAAATATTAAACTAAAAGAATCCAATTGATTGTGGATGGGGGAGAAAGGCGTTGCAGCCATATATTTTACTCAGTGTGCTAATACCTCACTCTGATTCCTCTGTAATTTTTTTTTTTTTTTTTTTTTCTTTTTTTCCCCCTTCTAAAATGATAATTCTGGTGGGAGGATGCAAGCTCAAGGTTACCATGCAAAACTGAGGGGTATAAAATGATTACTTATTAGTATCATTGGCTTCTTTAACTCCCTTCAGTCACTAACCTTCTGGCCATTCCTTCAAAAGACCAAGTCAATATATTTGTGTAGTGCTCTGTATAATTATACAATGTTCATCTACAAAAATGACTACTATAATTCACATTAAGCATCTGATTAAAACCAAAAACAAGACAATTCAGAAGTAAACCCCAACTCAAGAGCAGATATTTTATCTTCTTTTACATAGATATCAGAACAGCCTAAGAACACTGTATGATCAATCCATGTACACTGGTACACCATAATTGCCTGTTACATATTGGCTAAGATGTATTAGCTCAGCTTTTAGCTTGGTTGGTTAGTTTGTTTGTTCCTTTTCAATTTGGTCAGGCACATAACATAATTTAAAATATAAACCAATATCAAGTTATTTCCTTTTGTTTTTTTTTCCTTCTTCCTGTCAACACTCAGTAATGTAGTATTTCAAATTCTTGCCTAAAAAGCCGTAACTTAAAACATTAATGGTATACGGACTTCATAAAATTTATTTGAAAAGACATAAATAAACATCTGAAAAAATGCAAGAGGAGAAAAAAGCACACACCTACTACAAAGCAACACCTTTGAAATACGAGTTCTTGTCAAGATAATACAATATGCTAATTTTCAAAAATACAACTAATAAAGAGAGACTTAACTCTTAACGAACCTAATAATACTCTATCATTAGTAGCAGTAGGAATCACTGCTCTGATTCCACAGGCATTAACCAACGCTGGACACTAGATAGGGCTCACTATAATAGAAATAAAAAAATGCAAACTATTTTTGAGAAAACCTCCATAGGAAGAGTATAGCTCAGACTGTATTTCCACAACCATTCTGCATGGAATGGACACAACTGGAATGCTATTCACTCTTCTCAGAAGAGCTATTTTTTTTCTGAACAAAATGGATTAGTTCTTCATTCAGTTAAATTGGGAAATTAACTGAAGTTAACAAGTAAGTTAAGGGGCTGAGAGGAAATTTTGACAGTGATGATAAATAATTTTGGTTTGCTAACTTTGCCCTACTAAAATAGCTATTTAACAAAGAAAATGATTAAGCTGTGTAAGAGCAGATTAGTTATCTAAATGCCTCAAACAATGCTTTCAAAATAATTTTTTTTCTTTTTTATTTAGAGGAAATTCAGATTTTCCCTCCAACCACTCTCCTACAAATACTTCACGTGGTTTAGATGTTGATTACCTTTTAACTTTGCATTTCCATGGATGTACAAGTAGTTTGTCACTAGAACTGCCAAGCAGAATAACAGTTCCATAATCCAATATGTGAACATTCTGTTCCACATAATGCATTCATCTAAGTCTGAAATACAAATCTGATCTAGCTTCTAGTTCTTGTGCAGACTCTTTACCCTCCAAGTTTGCATTTATATTTATCACTCTTTCTCATGACTTGACTTTTCTTGTACGCTAGAGCCACCTGATCCTTCCACTTCATTTTTACCTATCTCCTCCTCCCAGATATCAAAGGCACCTCCTCTCTACCCCTTCTTCTCTTCCCTCCAAGAGTACAATCTTTCCACTAATATCCTAGTGACTGCACATGTTGTTATCTGAGTACTAACACGTTCATTTAAGACTGTTTTCTTCGCCATCACAGAGGCATTTTTTTAAGCCATTCTCTAAAAGGAAAAAAAAAAATCTAGTCATCTCCTTATGCAGTAATGCATACATATTTTTGTTATTTAAAACAGCATGTGCTTAGGTGAACTGGTTCTTTGAAGTGCAATTCATGTTATTTCTAAATAATAGCTTACCAATGCCTACTGAACTGTACAGAAAAGTTGTTCACAGACACATATTTATTTATCTTAAGGCTAGTACGTAACTCTCTAAGACTCATTTCAAATGTATTTAGGAGATTAAAAACTAAAAAATAAACAAAACTAAACTAAAAGAGCCAAAAAAACCCAAACAAAAAATCCCTATCTTAAGCCATTTTATTCCAATATACACCAATCTTGCCTGCAGTCTTCTGAACGTACTTCTTTGTCATTGAATTTCTGTTGCTGAGTTAATACTGTCTCAACATGATAAAAGGAGCCAATACAATGAAATGGCATAACAAAACATTTTACAGCAGACACACACAGATGATTAAAGATTTAATCAACAACAACAAAAAGTTATTCTAGCTTTGAAGTATGCTTTAGCAAAACAAATTGTCCAAACAAATGAATAAAGTATACTGAAACGATTCTTTTTTTGAGAAAGAACAAGAGTTGCTGATGGCTGCTTAAGAAATGGAAAAACCTGTTAACTACATTTTAAGAATGTGTTTATTAAAATAAAATATGATAGGAACTGCAGAGCATGGCAATAATTTATTGTGTATGTATGTTTTCCTTTTGTCACAGGGCACATGAAAGTATGAAATATTTTGCTTTCAAGCTTGTGTTCTGAATTACCTAAAGTCGATACCCAGCACACTGAGCAGGAGACATTGTTAAATTTCACTTTGACACCATCATCTGTCACCCCACCTGTACTTTGAAAAATGAACTCTAAGCAATCAAACCACTTTCTTTCATGGAAAATATTAACTGGAGTCTGCAAAAGTAACCTGCAAAGGAAAGAATGTTTTTGTTATACTAACAACAACACTGAACGCTGGAGTAAAGGCCAGATACAAAACAAAACTAAAAATAAGAAAAGGAAAACAAATATGCAAATTTTTACACCAAATCAAGGACTTCAGAAGGAAGTCCAGAAGGATCACCATTTAAAAAACAAAAAAAAAAAAAAAAATCAGAGCATTATCAACGTACAATAATGCTGTATCTGAGACTTACCGACACTTGAATTCAGATCTCCATTTTCAGAGTCTGCTCCATGCTGGTTATTATTTGCATGATAGTTGGACATAGCTTCCAATTTAATTTTTTTCACTTTCATTGCTTCTGCTATGGCGGCATTGGTGGCAGCTGCTGCCGCTGCAGCTGCTGCTGTCAGGCCTGCAAAGAAGTATGAAGAAAATTTAATATGCATTATCCTATGATTCTTCATTATTGTACGGACTCAGACTGTTATTCTTCCTTTATGCTTGCTATGTAATGGAGAACACTGCAGATTATTATTCCTCTTAGATTTGAAAGCTATCAACTTTTCCAAGTAAAATGTTCCACATTTAGTGAGTTATCATATAGATCCACCTAAATCTTAACTTGGTATCCAGTAACTGCAGTCATAATACATATCATAACTAACTGCAGGTACAAATACATGCTTTCAGAAATCTAACTTAGCTTCAAAAATGTTGTCATAAGTGTCTGGGTATGAACAGGTGAACAGTACATATCTGTACATAGAAAAAAAACCCAAACTTTTAGATCTCAAACGCTTAGACATTTGAAAATCTTAAAACCCCAGAAAAAAATGGTCTATAGTTTCTATTTATGAGTAACAAATGAAAGAACTCAGACATTTACTTCTCATTTCACACAAAAGAGCAAGGAGATGTGGTCATTTTAGGAACTGTTTTTAGAAGAAAGGTTAGTACTTGGTAAATTATTTATTTTGCTTCCCCCAAACTTCAGGGCATTAAGGTATTTATCAGTGAGAAGAGGAAGTATTAAACTCATTTAATCCCAATCCCAAAGCTTCCTTCAGGCAATCCGAGTGCTCTTCCAACTAAACCAAATTTCTGCCATCCAGCCATTCACAAGAACGTTCTACAAAAATGAGGTTTCTCTTTGTCAAAAGCAATTAGAGAAATAGTCCATTAAAACAGTCCTTTAAAACGCAAAATTAGATACAGCCTTTAATCAAAGTCATAAGCATATGTTTTTGCCCTCTTCCCTGAGGCAGGATAATTCTGCAGTCCCCAAAATGTGCTGCTACCCAGTCAGATCCCTTTACCCTCAGATCCCTTTGCCCCAGCCTGGATGGCAGCAGACAGAAGTCAGTGTCAAAACTTCACAAGAGCTGGCTACCCCACGTGATTGATCCAGGGGGGCAAAGATGGAAATTAGATATAATTAAAAGAAATTAAAGAGAAGGCATTATATGCAATCTCAGCCTGTGATGCCACAAGAGGAGAGAAAGACCCTCAGTCATTTTGAATCAAGATTATTGCCCTGACTATGGAGAAGGCTTGAAAAAACTCAGTGTAATTGGTTTAAAGGCACCTGCTTGTCTGGTTTTCAGCTACTCTGAGAGGTGTGAAGTGTCTTATGGATCTCAAGAGGAATTAGGTCCACAATTTACTGTTCTAGTGGGCCAAGACTCCTGCCAGCATAGAAATAGTGCAATTTGGTAGGAAAGACCCAATAAGCAAATAATCCCAGGCTGCTGAGGCAAATATTGCTACCAACATTGCTTCCAAGGCCCTCTTGTGTTGTCTCTTTGACTCCTTAAATGGAAAATGAGTTCACTCGTGCCATGCTTTTGGCTAACGATGGGGAGGGACAGAAGTCAAAACCCAATGGGGAGAAGGCAGAAGGTGAACAGATAACAGGAAAGCAATAAGGTAGCCATAAGAGGTGCCTTTGAATATATTACAGCTTGACTCAAGGTTGCTTTCCCTTATTTCTTTGCATGACCACATAAAGATTAGCGAACAGTTCCAGCCTTCCAACCCTCCTCACAGGCTGACTTCTACCACCTCCAAGTGCAATGAGAATTACCAAGTATGTGATAAATATATTTTGCATAGGCAGATCAATATTATTTAGAAAACTGCTATTTCAGGTAGAATAAGATGTACCAAATACCAAAAATCAAATCAGAAGGTAGATAAATACAAGGGTTTAATTTTATTTTAGTTTCCACGGCTATTACAAATTGTGCATGTTCTGATCCAAAGAAGGTATTGACAATAACATGGATTGCTTCCAATGATATTTTTACCTTAGAGGAAGGATATGAAGTTATACATTATACAAATTTGGTTACAGTCCCTAAATTAGGCCACAGAAAAAGGAATGGTGCACCTCTGAACTTTGGTTTGCATCCTGTGTTCATTAAACAATACAACAACCTACACTTCCTTTTTTTTTTTTTTTTTTTTTTTTTTTTTTAATATATATATACATTACTTACAAGCTAAAACTAGCATCTTTAAAGAACAATCCTTTGGAGGAATATTCAAATACAATATAACCAATGAATACAACAGCAGGCCTCAAACTTTTGGCTGTGACTGCACTTCCAGATCAGCAGTTTTTAAGTGCTTACAAGTATTAGAATAAATACCTTATTAAACAGACACGGGACATAGGACTTGTGAGCCCACTGCAGAAACACTAAAAATAGAAACTCTCTTTTGCTACATAATTTGCAAACCAGTATGCTTTGGTGCTTCTCTCCAAAGTAAGCCATAATGCTTCTCTGTAGAGGAAGCCATAACCTCTGGATAGGGACTGGGAAACTAAAATAGAGATTGCTTAGTTCTGTAGTATGATTTTTGCGAGATAATGCTTGTGATAATAAATGATAATTTAAAAAAGCAGAAATTAAACTACTAATTTCACTCCTTCTCTGATACAACTGCATAAGTGATTGAAATGATTACTTTGCTCTACGGCAATTAATTTAAACTATATGAATCTGAAATGAGTGCCTCATATAACCAGTGTAAGTGGGGGGGAAATGTGAGTAAGGAATAATCCTCAGAATTATAGTTTAATGCTGTTCCTCACAGCAACTCCAGCCTACAGCACAGTTTCTGCTTTACTTTCTCCTACCACTTTACTGTCACGATATAGCGAAGCAAGTGGCAAGGAAAGTCCTGAGCCAGTTACTAGAGCCCCTTGCATTATAATCACTGGTGCACTGTGTATGGTATGTATGGTACAAGACAAAACATCCTTTCTAGCACAGGGCCCAACTTATCTCACTAGCTGCTATGTATCTATTAGCTGAAATAGTTGAAAATACTAATAAAGTTCAGGTATGGGTAGATACTTGGGTAAATACTTGGGATTTTTTTTTTTTAATTTATTGTTCAAAAAAGCCTTTGATCTAAACATTATTTAATATCACTTTACTCTTACAACAAGTAGCCAAGGAATTTCTGAGGTGAACACTTTTCTACACTACAGAAATTTTATCTTCAAATACAAGATAATCAGAAGTCATCTATAAAGGCAACTGAAATTAATGAAATAAGGATCACACCAAACAGCCACTTAGATATTTTTTATTCTTAACAAATATTTATTTGAACAGCTAAAAAGTATCCAGGCCAAAATATTCAATGGATTAAAGTCAATGGTAGTTGTCATTAATATTCTGAAATTGATAAGTTGTTTATGTCTGGCATTCTTCCTGCTGATTATGCAGTGAGACAGGCAGCTTTATAAATATCTCATCACTCCATCGTCACACAAATTTCATCGACAGTGCTCATGCACAGCTATTAGCAATATGAATCTAACCATTACAAGAGGAAAGAAAATCGAACATGTGGCATTAATACGCAGTCCTGGTTCCTAACCATCTGATAGGCAGATGGTGTAAAGCGGATTCTCCAGCTGAAATGAAGGGGCACATCATTTAAAACCTTGTTTGCATTCTAACTGATATCAGTGCCATATTGATATACATGATACATCATGGCAGTATTTGAACAATCTAGTTTGTTTCAGTCATAAATGTTTACAGCCTTGTTTTTTATCTTTAGAAGCATGTTCTGAAGAGCATATTTTTAATTTATGAAACCTATTGTTTACTTCTGTTGAACCAGAAGATTAGCGAAGAGCAGGAATATTAAATTACCACAACCACAGCAGTATAACTAAGATGGATGAATAAAGTATGTTTTTTCAATAAAAGATGTTAGTAAAGGAATTAAAAAATTAGCCTAGACATTTTATGCATTAAATACATTTATTCATTTAAACCTTACAGCTTTTTTCCTGTGTGACATACTTAGAACTTTAATGCTTTATAAAGCTATTCATTTAAATCTCTTACTGCGTGCAATTAATCTTGTCCAACAATTTAATTCAAAAAGCAAAACATCAGAAAGTAAAGTTCAATTCAACCATCGCGCTTCTGAAGTAATCTCGGTATTGCTGACAGTTCCTATAGACTCATCAGCAAAAGTCTGTTCAAGGTGTCGTGTAGGAGCCGTATGAATTTGAATTACAGCTCAATTGAAAGCTCTCCAGGCCTTAGTAGGAACTCAGTAACAAGAAGCAGAACACCAAAAGAAAGCGTGAATGATCCTTTCCTACAAAGACCTTCTCTCTTCTGTCACTGGATTACTTTGGCCTGTTGGGTGTGTTTGTAGCTGTTAATTATGTTAATAAAGTTGCAGCCTGCTGCCTCTGCCAAATATAATCATAAGCTTTCTCCTGCCAAGTTCTAGTCTAATTTACACCCATGCAACTCTACTGAAGTCAGAATTTCGTGGGTGAGAATGAGACCAGAAGTATGCCCAGTATGTGTGGTCTCTAATGCTGAAAAATGAGTGAATGAAACCGAAAACAATGACAAAAAACATAGCATCTTCAGAAAACAATTCTGTTTTAAAAGCAAACCACCCGAGAGAGTTGTCATATACCATGACAGATTTTCAAAATGTGTACGAATTACCGGTGGGCACTAAATCACATCCAGGGTTTCTGCCTTCCAACATATACTGTTTCCTACCTTAAGAGAGAGCTCTTAAAGCTTTCAGTTTTGATGGCACAAGCAGCTTACAACATACCCTATTTGTGAAGGAAAAAAGGACCTATGAGTGTAACTTTTTCAGCCACAAATATGTCAAAATATACAGTTTTGAATTGCATGCCTAAACTTGGTCCTGGGACAACTTACAAAATTATTTAAGCAATTTATCTTAATTCACTTTTAACTTCCTTCACATAACTATGCCCAATAGTGATTATAATTCCTAAGAGCTATTTCAATAAATAATTAATAATTTCCTTAATATAACTATTACCTTTCTTTACATATACCACATATATACACATATTTATGAGTACAGAAAAAATCCAGTAATATATACATACTTTCACAACTTCTTTCTTTAGGACTTTGAGAACATTTTTAAGATACATTACCTTTGCCATCACAGAACAGGCAGAAAACCAAAATATGACTGTCAGCAGTATGTTACATTTAATTTCATTTATTTGTTGGAAAGTTCATTCTGCAGAAAGGCTTTATTCATTGCGTGAGAGGAGGTCCAAATCTCATCTAAGTTCTGAAAGAACTCCTTTCATTATTTCAAATTAATGTTTAATCCTTTTTTCTTATAGTTTATTTCAGTGGTACTGACTTGAAAATAATTCATGTCTTTTCTTGACTTAATTCCAGATTTCATATTGACGTTCTTTCTTGGGCAAAATTCTTACTAAAATCTGAAAAACTCTGCCTGAGACAGAAAGGCAGAGTTACCTCCTAGGACTTGACCCCGATCACTGTAGATTATTGCACTGGTTTCATGGGTTTCAGCAGTTCAGGTACAAGTTTTTGGTAGCTTATTATGCTGCTGCCCAGTTATTTCAAATGAAATAGGATCCTAACCTTAGTCTCTGATCTAATGGGTGTTTTATATAGTGTGATACATAAAACAAGAAGGGGAAAGCAATCTACAAGAGGACAGAGGTCTGATTACATAGGCTGGATTGAAGAAAAGGGAACTTCAGACTACACCGTAATGTTCAGCTAAAATATACTGAGTCTTATTAGTAGCTTCCTTTATGTATAATGTAGGCCTAGACTCTCACAGTTATTCAGAAGCCTTATTTCTGTTATTGTGTCTTGATTGTGATTGATCCAATACAGCAATATTGGTATATTCTAAAAATTTCATTACTGGCTAATTTGGGATAATCAAGAAATTCTTGTCTGGCCCTTCTAGCTGTACTTGCATGGTGCAGCATATGCTGCTCATCCAGATAAATTTTTAACATCTTTAGAAGGGCTGTTATTAAAGGACCCATGAAAAAAAAAAAAAAAAAAAAAAATAGTTAGAAAAACTCAGCCATGTGATCTGGTTTAGAATGGTGCAACTAAAATGAAATTGCCAGTCTGGCACTGGGAGAAAACCTGTGTACATGAGGCTCAAACCATCTGTTGTTCATCAGACTAATCAGACTTGTAACTACTCTTAAATTGCAATATGAATTTTGAGGTCTGGGTATTGCATTAAAATAAACAAGGAAAAGAGCTAAATTTCCACAGCAGTCTTCAAATCTAAAAATCTTTTTACTTACAATATGTCCTCACAGTTAATAACACAGTTACAGAAATAAAACATTGACCTAGAAAGATGTAGTGTCCTCTTGATTTGTTTTGTTAAAAGTAAATAAAATTTAATACTAAGACTATTTTTTGAATAAGAACTACTGGCAGGTTGAACGATGCTGAAAAAAAAAAATGTGTAACTAATTACTTTATCACTAGTATTTGCCATTTATGGAAACGATGGACTTACATTCCATGAAGTTATTCTTTATTGTGGATTTATTCCTTAATACTGAAGAGTAAAAAGTGAAATCATAAAGTACATTTCAAATACCACAACAAATTACTGTTATAGCTTAATGAGGTTTTGTAATCTGTGAATTTATTACTGGCTTGGTGAAGTTGTGACAGAATTAAACAATGTATACTGCATAACTGCCTGGCTATATTGTACTTTTCAGCAACAGTTTAAAATCCTACTGGAATGCATACAGCATCACTACAATACAAGAGAGAACATTCTTTCTTAAACAACAGTCATCTTTTCAAAAGCAATAGATTCTCAGCTCTCATTCAGTCTGTTGCATTATTCATTTCATGTGCAACCTCATGCTGGACCATAAATTGTTACTTTATCTAATCAAAGGCGACTTAACTTCACAGAAGGTCAAAGGTTTAATTTTGTGAAGTATTATCTTACGCTATGAGTTTAACGGAAAAATAGAAGAAGAAAAACAGCCAAGAAACTGGTAATAAATGAACCTTTATTGCCTCAGGCATTGGCCTAGTTAATAAACTTTCATTGAAGGTTTCTTTCAACTGTTATGGACAATGAGGTAAAAAAAATCTTAAATTACAGCCATGTGTGACTTTTAAAGCAGGCATTCTTTTTTATCTCAACCTCCCCAGCTTAGGAAAAAGACAAAGAGATTGTCTTCAATTTCTTAACCAAAAATGTATGCTTCTAAACAGATGAAAAAGTGCAGATCAACCTTTTTAAAAGCAGAGGTCAGCTTTGAACAATTTTAAAA
The DNA here is from genome assembly GCF_003259725.1 of Athene cunicularia. NCBI lineage: Eukaryota > Metazoa > Chordata > Aves > Strigiformes > Strigidae > Athene > Athene cunicularia. The sequence goes on from NW_020799091.1 coordinate 42,073,476, forward strand.
AACCTTTTTCCTTAAGTGTTGAATCTTGATCCACACTCTCTTTAACCAAATAGTTTGCAATTCAAAAAAAAAAAAAAAAAAAAGTATGTGTGAAGAGAAAATACATATACTAACAATATATTATTCTAACAATGATGCTTAGTTCCTAACAGACTTTCTGGTTTACATTTGCATTGCTGGAGTTCAATAATGGCTCTTGTTTAATAGAATGACTTATTATGGGAACAACTTCCCTGCACTTTTTGCAAACAGAAGTTCCTTTCTTCTTTTTGTGTGTATTATCTTATGTTCTCACAACGCTATTCTCGCTGTTGCGAGAAATTAAAAGCTTTAACATAATGACAGTTACTGGTAATTATTGGTGTTCCATGAATTTTCTTGATTTAACATTTGACTAACTACAATGTCTTTTACTGACATATTGAGTCCAGTTTAGAGAAGTGTATTTCAGTTTGTTATACAGTCAAAACCAGTAGGTTATACTGTCAAAACCAATAAAAACCAGTAAGAAAAGCAGTAGTATCGGTCTAATTTATAACAAGATGGACACAATTAATTAATTGTAACACTGCTACAATTCAAAAATACTGAAAGGACGTGTTCATGCCTGTAACAGCAGTAATGTAGCTAAATAGTCATAATCTTTCAACCAGCAGGAGCTTTTGTAGGTTTTTTTATAAACCTAATCCACAGCTTGACACAGATCCTGGGGTAATGGCACACAGTTCTTTGATTAAACTAATATCTAAACACTGTTGAGGCAGCCTGATGGCCCCGTGGAAGTACATCTCCCTACAACTTCTGAGATCAGCCTTGCAAACAGAACTGCCAAATTCTTTCCAATAGACCCACTGTAGTCCAAATGCCTAATCATGTGTGTGAAATTTAACTTATTCATGTGCGTAAGTGTCTGTGGCATCAGAACAAGTTCAGAATAAAATGAGATTTTAGCTGTGGATGGCAGCAGGGCAGATTTAGCTTTTATAGCCTTCTGGTAGTACGGATGTGCCCACAGAGGGACCCGCTCTCTGCCCTGCATCCACACACTGAAGAAACAGCCCACTGATATTTACTCAATGTGGTATCAAAGCCTTTGTGGCCTTTATGGCTGTGGTCCCAAAGCAACATTTTTGCCCAAAGAAAGCAAGATTAGATTCTCACTTTCAGTGCACAAGAATAGTCAGCTACAGACTTACTTCAGGCTCCTGCCTTCCACAAGAAATGAAAACAGCATTATTATTACTCACGAAAACAGAAGAAAAGGAATGTAGGGCTTTAGCTGCAAAGAACTGCCTTCCCTAACTAAGATGAATTATTATCATAGCTGCTCCTTAGTGTATCTTCAGTAGACATAGTAAACTACTATTTTAAGATATTTTAAAGAAAGTTTTAATAGGATTATTCATTAACAGCCTAAGAATCTGCTATATGTATAAATAAAATTAAAATCTCTTTAAAGAACAATTTTGACTTTGTTTTGTTGTATTTAGCTTTAAAATAGATATTGCTTCCCACCCACAAAAAAGAAAACAGAAACATTTACATTACAATATACACTGACAAATTCTAAAATATTCTTCTGATTGCCTCTCTGTGTTTGCAGTGTTCAAAGCAGGTTGCACCAATCATTATAATAACAGAAGTCAATTTAATGCTGGAAAAAATCCCAGCTATTCACTGGTTATTTCAAGGCAAAAATATATAATTTTTTTAACAGACAGTTGGGTAAGAGAATTTTCATGTTTCAAAATGTAAAGAATTCAGGTGTAAGGGTCAGGAGAGTCCTCTCCTCCTCCATCCCTCCATTCACTTTAAGTTTTGTAACTTCAAGAGCTGCACTGTGGCTTTGGGGCTTTTTTTTTTTTTTTCCTTTTCTTTTTTAAGTTTCATCAGATCCATTATGCATTACACTGCGCCAGAGGCAAGGCATGGGGCTAAATGTACTATTACAGCACAGTGATAGCAAGAGTATTGTACTGTGATGCGGAACTGTGATACTGTACAAAGTAGCTGTGATAATGACTTACGGGGAACACTGTGTAGCCCTCAGATGAAAAGGCAGTCAATTCTTACAGACAGACCTCTCTCACCTATATGCTCTACTTGTTGCAACAGGTAACAGGACACTAAATCCCATGCGCAGCACCCTGAGTGCCGACCAAGGCACTAGACAAATCACACTGTGGTGGACTTCTACGTTTGAAGGCACCCATATCTCTTTCTGATACCAACTATGGCACGACAGTGGGATGAAGTGCTTTTGTGTCATGTCCCAGCACTCCACCAAAGCATCACCAAATTATCACCCGAAATTAAGGGAGTTCTCTCAAGCCCACTGTGTTAGCTCAAAGAACCATCTCTGAAAAATTTTGCTTTGTACCTCAGAACTGCCTGGTATTCAAAATGTAAACTCCTGAAGGTTAAAGGGGAAAACATGGTATTTATAATGCCTACATAATTATTGTATTTGGTTATAATACAAAAACAAACATGCAGTAACTTTTCTACAGTTTCTATGGTATCGATGTAATTGCAGTCTATATTATAAAAACCTGCAGCCATTTGTCAAGCCAGATTTACATACATGATCATACATGCTTACAAAAGGCATAATCTTTGTAGCTGACAACTGATTGGTATCACTGTCTACCTCATTATGGACAAATACTCAAAACTCACCAAATACACAAGCATAACGGGATCAAAACATTGTTTTTGTCAGAAGCCCAAGAAATTCTCATGATATCATGTGTAAATGAAACATTATATGTACATTGCTATCAATACCTCATAAAAGATTAAATTTTATGTTACCTCTCAAGTTGTTGGCATCAATCAATAGACAAAATATGATGACAACATTTATTTCACAGATTTCCCATACTGTAGGAGGAACCAGATTATAATTTGCAGCAGATAATTTAATTAATCTTTTTCTTCAGCCACTAATGAACAAGATATCAACAGATTAGGACTTTCACAAATCTGTTACTGAAAATCACTTTCCTCCACCTTGTCAGCATTTGCATAAGAGTGAAATGAGATGTGAATTTTATAATTTCTCTTTCCTCTGGGTTATGACCTTCTTTCTTATAATTTCTAAATTCCAAGTTTTAGATTTAACTGACATTCACATTGGCAAAATGGACTGCATGTTTAGCACAAAGTGAGTAATAGAAGTAACTGACAAAAATTTAATTAGTATCCAGATAACTCACTTTTTTAATCCTAATCATGAGTAATCTAACTTCTGGAAGATGCAATCTCAATACTTAGCAATGAGGGTATCACTACTCCAGTGGAGAGAATGTTCTTAATTTTTCAAATAAAAATATGCATAGCCTGTACAGCGTATGTGTATTTCTGTGGAATTTTCTAGATATTATTAGTCTTCAAAACTATCACTTCTAGACTAAATTTTTCAGAATGAATCATTTGAAAAAATGGAATAGGAGCATTGTTATTACTTTATCTTAGAAATAAGAACATCATTCTAGTGGTTTGACACTAATGTTGACTTAAAGTCACTTAGATAGCTAATAAGATTGCAAGTATAAAGTGTTGATCATAATTAACATTTGTCACTACACAGCCCAAAGAGCTTGGTGGCCATTTCTGAAAGCAAAGTGAGGTTCATACTAGCCCTGAAGCATGCCAAGTGGACAGCAAACATGCAGAACTTTACACTATTTTTAGCATGCATAAAATTTTGAGGAAAGAAGGGGAAGTGACTGGGTTTGTGGCAATTCCTTACACTGAATTGTTGAGTTTCTTTAAAATTGAATTCTTAATCACTAGTTAAGAAATGTTAAAACACTTGCTCAGTTTTGGAAACACAGGAATTACTTTTTAAAGGGATGCTGACCTGTTGTTGGATTTAACTTTGTGATGCACTTACAGCCCATAAAATCAAGGAAATTTTTTCTGCCAGTGGTTCACAACGTTTATGAGACATTTCTAGCATTCTCTCTGTTTTTTCTTTAATTGGATATATTAGTCACATGCTATATTTCTTTGCCAAGCTTTAAAAAGAGTATTTCCTCCATCTATCAAAACAGATTTTCAATGGCAATAACAGGCCACAAGAGGACTGTGTTTTATCTAAACTGCATGCCAACCAATGGGTCGTATACAGTGGAGGTTTCACATAATAAAGGCAAGATGAATCAACATGATTCTGTCCTTCCAGCAATAATATTTAATAAAGATGCCATATCATCTACTGAGACATTCATATATGCACAATGTAGTATCATGATCAAATCTGAAGAGTGTACATGCATTTGTATTTACATTTTTCTCTCTTTGCTGCTGACATCCTGCCCTTCTCAACTACAGAAAACACATTTCAAAAATGGAACTAAAGCATTGTCTCATCTGACCATGTTCTTGACGAAAAATACTTACAAGTAGTTTTTTTCCATTTTCATGTTTTTTGTAAGAAAGCTTACATTGCAGGAAAACTTCAGGGAAAATTAGTGAAATGTCCTACTTCCACTGGAAACTGTTACCATTCAAGCATAAGTGATTGATATTCCTCATATGAAAGAGCATGAAATACAGAATGAATTATAAAATGGCTTCAGTGCTTGGAAAACATTGCCTCATACAATGTTGATAATACACAGGAATTTTGGATGGATTCTTACTGCCAGCAACCTAAATCAACAGTTTGTTGACATTTCTACACCAAACTAACAGAACACCAGAAAACCAATTGTATCCTGGGCTGCATCAAAAGAACTATGGCCAGCAAGTGGAGGGAGGTGATTCTGCCTGTCTACTCTCCTGTGACATCCCACCTGCAGTACTATGTCCAGCTCTGGGATCCACAGTACAAGAAAGACGTGGATATGTTGGAGCAGGTCCAGAGGGACACAAAATGACCAGAGGGCTGGAACACTTCTCCTAAGAGAAAAGGCTGATAGATTTGGGATTGTTCAGCCTGGAGAAGAGAAGGCTCCAGGGAGACTTTATTGCAGCCATTTAATACTTAAAGGGGGCTTACAGAAAGTGGGGACAGATTTTTTACCAAGGCCTGTAGTGACAGGACAAGGGGCAATAATTTTAAATTGAAAGAGGGCAGATTTAGACTGGATATAAGGAATAAATTTTTTACAGTGAGGGTGGTGAGACACTGGAACGGGTTGTTCATAGAAGCTGTGAATGCCCCTTAATGGGGGACATGTGTTCAAGGTCAGGTTGGAGGGGGCTTTGAGAAACTTGATCTACTGAAAGGTGTCCTTGCTAATGGCAGAGAGGATACACTAGATGATCTTTAAAGGCACCTTCCAATGCAATCATCCTACGATTCTTTGAAATATCCACTTTATCAATAGGATCAAATAATTTTTGCGTAAAATTGTAGCATCAATTCACCTTAGTCTTACTCTTTCAGCAAAGAGATATCTTAACCAGTGTTTTTACTTCAAGATATCATATAAACACCAAAAAATTCATCTTTAATCCAATTCAAAGTTCCTACTTTTGTGCTGTCTCTCCTTAGAGCAGTCCTTGACTAGAATTGAGTGTTTCACACAAGGATTAACAGAAGCAATAATATCTGCAGAATGCCATTACCACTGAACACTTCACCATGTATTTACTTTCTTTTTCTCATCCTATGTGTTCATAAAAAAGGTCCAGATGCAAAATTATGGAAGATATTTTTTCTAGCAGTAGGATCTGGCTTTTTGACAGATTCTATAAACAGTTATGTTGGCAGCTTTAGAGATGCCCCTAGGTCAGTCACTTGGTTAAGACAGCTGATGGCCTGTCTGATTCTCCTGTCTGCCATTTTCCTATGATTTATCTTCAGTTAGTTGTAAATTAAATCCAAACAGATCATACCCCACACCTACAAGACCTCTGCTTAACTATGTGTGCCAAGCATCTCTTCCACAGAAACCCTTAGTTTGTAGCAAGAATCTGAAAAGAGACACTGAAATAGTTTTGAAGTAATTTGTGCTTTTACTTAAAAATATTATTTTTTTCTAACAAAAGAACAGAAGAAATTATAAGATCTTGATTATTAATTCTGACATTACCAGAAGGTATCACGTCATCTACTTTTTAATTTTATTCTCATCTACCTATTAGAGGGAGATAATACTTCCTTACCTTACAGAAGGATTATTAATATAAATCAGCCAAGAGCTGTACAAAGCTATACAAATAAAAAGAAAGTGTCAAGCACCTATTAATATTGTTATCAGCCCTACTTCTATATCTATAAAGTCAAAGTCAGTCCATAAAATGCAGACTAAACTTGCCCAAGAACTGAAGGCAGCAATTCAGTGTAAAAAGTACATGGGTAAAAATCCACAAAGGAACTATGAAAGTGAAATACTGCTTTCAAATTTACTGTGCACTCTAAAAGGTCACAAAACATTTTTGATTGCAGGAGGCATTGACAAAAAATAGGAAAGAAAAACTTGGTAATTTTATTAGTTTAGCTGAAGTGTTTTCTTAAAATCATCAAATTAACAGATACAAGATATTTTACCAGTTTGAAATTCAGATTCTGAAGCAGGGAGGAAATAAGACCAATTCTTTAGAAATTTTCCAAAATAGATCAAAACACATCCAAAATTTTTATGATTTGCAAAAAATCTTAATTCCATGAAAGCTACTTAGGGCTTTATTAAAATAAAATTAAGTTTAAAAAAATTCCCATCCTTCTGTTATTACCTGAGCCAGTTAAATGTGAAATGTATTCTTTCTAAATCACTGACATTTATTAAGAGGGAATATAATGATTTTACCTTATGTTTGTAAAATGTGACTAGTTATTTTTTTTTTGTTGACTGTAAAGGAAGTCGTATTCTGAAAAACAGGATATTAAGGATTAAAAAAATATACTTCTAATCTAATTGTACCATAAAGCCATCAGATATTTTTAAAAACAGCCTGAAAAGAAAGAGGAACAATATGATCATCTAATAATCTTTCCATCCTTTACAGACAGGAAAAAACAGGTGTATATTTGAGAACTATTACAGCAGGTTACCTGTTCAAGGATACAGTAGGAAAAAACATCATTTTTTTATCTCTACATTAATTTCGGGTTAAGAACATATTTTGTCAAAGCGCATTCTCGATTTTGTTTCTAATACAAAATGAAGGGTACATACACAAAAAGGAGAAAATTAATGTTTGTTTTAAACAGAGAAGTATTAACATTGGGGAAAATTCTCATGCAAAGTTCGATCTAGTTAATGCATTAAAGACTTATGTGAACAACAGTCTCTTCTGTTGTTGTGTTTTTCCAGATTGATTGGTTCATTCAATCCTGGCACAGACCTTGTTCCTCAAAAGATCTTTATGGATAATATCTGACAACAATAGGAACTCTCTAGTTCAGTCAAAACTGTGTATTTTTATTTGTTCAAATGAATTGCTCCAAGCAGGTCAAGTACTGCAGACAACACAGTAACACCCAAAGAATATCTTATTTTAAATACTACTGCCTAATTGAACTATGCAGGTATCCTTCCATTTTCTAAAAGCTTCACTGATAGCCAAACATAGACTTTAGGGCAGGCTCAGCACTGCCTTAAAGAAGAGTGTTTTCAATATAGATTTTCTATTTCAAATTGTAAAATACGGCTACAAGAAGTAAGTGAAAATTCAATATATTAGTTCTAGTTTTCAGGGTATCATCTCTAGATGTATTTTGGAACCCTGAACAAATAAATATCATTAAACAATACACACTATCCTCAACAGCCCTAGAGAAGAAAGAAATGATGATTAATTTTGCAGGTCACGGTTAGCAAATACAGGCAGTTCTGCCTGGGGTAAGTGAGAGGGGAAGCCAAGTAACAGCTGCATTACTCTGTTCCTAAAATGTATGTACCGGTAATATGAGTTTTCTTGTTTTGTATGTATCTATATGTATCTATAATGTGGTTTTAAAAAATAATATCATATGTATCTTGCAGTTTTAGTATTATTCCTGTTGTATCATTTTTGCACTGGTTGCATCCCTGTCATACATTTGGAAGTGTTATCTTCTTTATTTTTGCTGTTATTATTATTTCCACCTTCAGTCTTCCTATGAATTCTTAACTTTATAAAACAAGATGAATATTGGAAAAAAAATGAAAGTAATATGATGAAATGTTCAAAATGTACGTAAAAAAATGTCTTACTTTTGTAAGATTGTTATATTTTTACCAATATTCAAGCTTTATTTTCATCATCCTTGTAGTTTTAAAGCTAAATGTTTTGAGGATGTTTGAATTTCCTGCTGAATTATATTACAAAAAGATAATGCCATCAGATAAACCAATACTGATAATAAGTATTTATCCCATTTATTTATGTTTAGTTAGATGGCACGCTCCTGTGTAGCTCTAGAAATTAAGGTAAAACCAATGCAGTAGAGAGACACATTTGAATTTGTAGTTCAGAAGCTGCTGACATTAGGCATCAGACTATAAGTGGGTCAGAATAAACACTTAACATTCAAAATTAAATATAATATTGTGTAATACAAGAAGATCTATAGAATCATAATGTCTGAATATATTAGATATGATGATAATACTTCTATTGATTTCAGTCTGTTAAAATAATGAAACTGGATTACACAAATCAATTCTTGGAATACAACACAAATGCATATATTATTTCCTTTACACTTTCAAAATAGACTTTTCAAGTGAGATTGACTGTAACTATTTTAGACTGTATCTAAAAACAAGTGTTAATTTTCTCAACCTCACCTAAAAAAAGGCTTGTAGTAGTCTTTCTGTTATCTTACGGTTGTCAAGCTTAACAGTCTTTTAACCATCTTACAAACAGCTTTCTCTATATGATCAATTATTTAAGACTCTCGCTCTTACATCATTACATCTGCCAGGAGAGGAGGTGTTTCAATAGGAAGATCTACCATTAAAGACAATTAGAGAGCGGTCCGTTTCCTTTCACGGAGGGAGGACATCACAAAACACTGTAAAACACTCAAGAATGCATAGTTTCTGGTAATGTCTTCACAGTTATATATAACTAAATATTTCATAAGTTCTCAAAGTCTAACAAAAAAACAAGGCATTGGCTTTTCAGGCTGTCAGGCATGGTGGTTTTATTTTCAGACAAAGTGCTCTTCTCTATATTTTAAATTATTTCTACTCCAGATGGGAATTAGACTGTAGTCTTGAAATTCTAGTGCTATAAAAACATTTAAAAGATTACATTTGTCCAGTATCACTGTTACAGCCATTAAAAGAAATTAAAAATATGGCATTTTTGAGAATGTATGTTACAAAATGAGTGGTGATCCAGGACACAAAAAGTAATCAAATCTTCAAAGCACAAAGCATTTATTCAAACTTGAAGTGTGAAGCAAAGAGGAATTTCCATTGTGAATGCAATAAAAACTGTAAATCAGTTCCTTAAAAGTGGAAGACAACAGTCTGAGCTAAGGGCTGCAGGCATCACATCCTAACCGGGTGTGCAGAATACTACAGATTTCCATCCTGGCATAGCAAGTTAAAGATCTGCGATGGAGATTCACACTCCACTGTTGTTACCAGGAGGTAATTATACAACAGTATTTCTAATGATGGAGTCCCAAAGCAATGCTTCTCCTCTTCCCAGTGGAAAATATCTTTTGAAGCAAAGAGTGGCTGTGGGATTCAAGAGGAGGGAAAACACATACCATAAAATATAATTAAAAATTGTGGAGGCTGCCTATGACAAGAATAACCATAAAAAACAGATACAAACCAGCTGGCTGTTAACAACTCCTGAGTTATAAAAATCTTAAACCTGCTGTAAAGCACTCAATTCGATTTACATAACCACAGAGCTGACATTCCTTTTAGGCTCCTCTGCTGGGGATTATTTTGACATGTTTTAAGGCAGCATAAAAAGCAACTGTGAAAGGAAGACATGTATCATCTTACATAAAAATTCATTCTTGCCTTAAGATTGGACTTACACGCTTTAATCCCAGCATCTTTACTGAAACTGGAAAATATCTTCAATGGCTACTGGTAATTCAATTTTATAACATTATCCCTTTGGTGCTCATATTTTTGATAAAGTTGATAGTGTGTGTATACACACAAACAAACAGAAAAAAATCTATACAATCATAGAAGCTTAAGTTTCGTTATTACTGCACAAAATATCAGCTCCACTAGAACCTACTACAGAGTGCAGCATATCTAGTCTTAGATAGATTACATTGCTTAAGATTGTGATCGGCCTTTGCTAAACAAGAAAAACATTTCTTAGGAATGTAATGATGCAGACAGCGTTTTACACAACTAACACAGCTTGCTGTAGGGAATTAAAATAAACAAACTAAAATAAAATCAATCTTACATTGAGTGAAGTTTTGATGTATAAGTGCTGGCAGCGTACATTGCCCAGAGCATAGAATGAGTTTTGCCATTTGATAATTTGCTTGATTCACTGTGCTGCCTCATGCAGGGCATTTTATGCCTGATTTATGTTTAATCGAGTCACCTGCTTAATGTTAAGGAGGGTCACAGTTAGATAGAAGGGTTACGACCATATAGGGCTTTCAACATCTCCCAGTTTGACATAAGAAATGGGTGTAAGTGTTAGAGGTCAACCTTTTTCTTTTATTTTTATTTAATGTTCTCTATGGAATATTGCATAAAACATTAATGTACCACAAAACCAATTTGATTCCCTTTTGAAACACAGTAGGCAAATATGGATTTGGAGACTCTAAACACTGACAGAATAAAAAAGCAATCTGTAGTCTAAGAAGTGATCATATAGATGTGAATTTTTTAAAGGATTATAAGGCACACCCTTACTTACACAAAAATGAATATAAGTTTTCCCTTTAAGAGATATACAATCAAATTTTGTCTGGTGTCTATGGAAAAAATAACAATTATAAAAACAAAAGGATAATAAATTTTTAATGCAATTAAGATGTCCAGATTTACTATTCAGACTGAACATAAATAACTGGACATTGAGGATTATCAGAATTTTCTTTCTAATAATGTTACGGAAAATTACATCTATATTTAATAAATAAAGCTAGATGTGGACAATTACTACAGATTGGAAAGCTCAAACACATCTAATCTTTCTGATTCTCTTGGTGTTTCAACATGCTGAAAATTACTGCAGGACATAATGTATTTTGAGAGTAAGGTCCTCCCATATAGCACTGAAAAAAAAAAACCAAAAAAAAAAACAAACCAAAAAAACACATTGTGCCATATAAGATATTTAAAATTGTATTTTTAAGGAGGAATTATTACAGTTAGCAAGGGAAGATGGAATTTGGCACTTACCAGTTTGGATAGCTACATTTTCAAGTTCACTTAATGGTGATGGAGTTTTAAAAAATAGAGTCTTGGGGGTTTTTTGCTAATTTGGGAATAGTGTATATTTTTTAGAGGGAACAGTGTAGAGTTACTTATATCCTTGCAGATGTAAGATCTGAAAGAATCTGGCTCGTAACTTTAGCATATTACAGATAACAGGATAATAATAGTAAGCCTACTTCAGAAAACTGATTAATATTACTTCATTGGAAAAATCTAAATAAGCAAAATTTTATACTAATTTATCTTTGTTTACAGCACTGGAAGATTATTCTTAAGCTAAAACTGAAACTAGTTATTCTATTGGAGTTAACATCAAGAAATACTATGTCTTTGGTTGTTTAAATAGCGATTTAATTCATTATCACAGCAAAAGATTTATCAGTCTTTTAAGTGCACTAAAATATGTATGTTATGTCATGAACCCAGCTACCAGAACCCAATAACTGACACAATTCAGTGAATCCAGAGGGATATCAGAAGTTTCAAAACTTGACTAAAACGTAATTTGATTGCCTGCTAAATTGCATGTGTGTGATATACAACATTTAGTGCAAATGATAAAATACAGATTTAAAACATATCAATCATTTCCACAGACTCATCTAACGGACTATGTATAGACACAGTTTTGTATCCACGCTTTAGGATAATTTACCTACATTGACAGCTTCACCCATCTAATTTAACATTAACCTTCTAAAATTTAAGCATTCAGTCCAAACTCTTCATCTAGGTTGCCTATAGTCAATGAAGAGACATGGGCATTTCCACACGGTGATTCATATGGCCTATCTTACACTGAGATGTATCACTCACTAGAGATGTCTGCTACTTTCCACTGGCTGTGAAAGGAAATAACTTGCTAAGATTTCAACAGCTACATTTCAGACATATTAGCAGATGAATCTCCTCCTTGATAGCTAGCTTCTCAGATGGCTAAAGCTAGGGAAAATTAGTTTCCTTCCGCAGAGAGTGAAAATATAGTAAAGATATTTACTCATACGCTCGCTGTTTCTAAGGGAATGTAATGAATCTCTTGTTTGGAATTTTATTTCTAGGTACATATTTCCTTTAAAATTAGCTTTAGGAACTACTACAAAATTATCTCAACATCCTTTGTGCCTCCTTGATTAAAAACATCTACTTTATAAAATTTTAAAACATTTAAGACATTATCAGCAAAATAAAGCAAGCCTCAAAACAATACATGCTTTGTATTGTTCTTTAAAGAAGAAAACAGTTTATATTAAACATTCTTTCTTTCCTTCTTTATTTCAAGGACTCTATCTTTACACACAAAAAAAAAAAAAAAAAAAAAAAAATTCACTTTGAATTCTGTTAGTTCTCTTACCTTCTATCAGTTTCTGCCAAATATTTTGCCTTTTTTTTTTCTCCCTTGTTCCACTTCCTATTAAAATCAAATTAGGGAGGCAAAATGATTTCACAGTATATACATTCACCTTTTAATAAAAAAGTAGATTTAATGTCAGAGTACATACTGCTAAAAAATGCAAAGCATCTTCTAGATTGAGACCTTCCTAGAGGCATTACCGATAAAATCTGGCCAACATTATCAGCAACAGGGTTATCAGTAGGAACTCTATTGAAAATGCCATTCAGTGGTTCCTCCCAAAAGTTATTGCCAAATCTTGAATTAGGGGCAGAAATCAGATGCAGAGTAGGACATCAGTATGTTAGCCACTTTCATAAAACACAGAATCCACTATATCACTGTTTGTGCCTTTTATTGCTGCATAGAAAAACTTGAAAATATTAATTCATCAGAGCATACAGAGAATCTCAAACAGGCTCAAAAAGATGGAGATCTGTTCACTTGAGTAAACATAGACGGATGATACTCAGCAATGATTATGGGCCTATCTAGTTCATTTAGTGGAGCATAGTGCTGCGATATCTGAATTTGCATGTTCATATGGTACCTGCATCACACAGAGGTACTAACTCAGAAATGGGAGCTTTTTTGTCATGTTATAACAGTGATGCACCCAGGTTGACAGTGAATGATCTCTTTTGTATTGTAAATATGCTCTTAATTCCACCTTCTTGAAGGCAGTGGCAGACCAAAGAGGGAGAAATATCTGAAATGATTTCCACAAGTTCCAAGAAACTTCTAAATTCCAGGAACTTATGAAGAACTGTCAGCTTTCCCTCTGCTTCTGGCTTTCGGGACAGGCTGAAACTATTTTAATATCTGTGCCCAGAAAGCTCTGTTCTCAGTAGCACACCCTCTCTCTAAATAAAGTGCTCTTACGTATATTTAAGAATTAAGGTGTAAAAATTCAAGACTATTTTCTTCAGACATTTGGCAAAATGGACATGAGATACTGTTAAAAGAAATAATGAGCAATGCTAGCACCTGGAAATCCCTTTTCATTTGCAACTTATTTATCTATCAGTGTTTAGTTTTTCATTTTTTCTTTAAAATGAAAATGCCTAATGGCATTCCTCCAAGATTTACTACATTAGCCAGGCTGGTGAGATAAAGGATTCACGACTGATCAGCATGTTAAGAATAAGGGAAATAATAAATCTGTTGAGCTTGAAAGAACAGCATTGAGGCCAAAATATACTTACATAAATTGCTTTAATTTTTGGTCAGACCTGGTCAGGCAGCTGAACTACGTGATAGTTGTAGGTCCCTTCCAACTGAACTATTCTATTCTAGTCTAGTCTAGTCTAGTCTATATTTTATGTACATTAGGAACTTAAAAGCAAAACCAGTAAGTGAAATTTAACTGATCATCCTTGCTTTAATTTGGCTTTGTGTCTGATGAAAACACAACAGTGTAAAGTAAAAAAGGAATTTAACGGGGAAAGAATTCAGAGGTATCTCAAAATTACTCAGTTTTTAAAAATGGGAAGATGGGATGTATATATATTCTATTTAAAAAAAAGAGCAGTGGACAAAATTTAGTGGCCTAATCAAAACTATTGGAAGAAATGAGGAAGCACCATACTACACACCATGATATCAATACACACAGCCCCCCAAAAACTGTTGATTAGGATATAATCAACTTCTAAACATTTCATATATCTGAAAAAGACACTGTGATCTAGAAGACAGTGTATCATGTAAGATAAAGTGACTTTTGAATACAGATATAAAGCCAGGGCAGCAGAAACCATACCAACGCAACAAATAAAAAAGTGAAACAATGATATAGTAAACTCTGGTAGAAAGAATCACTTTAAGTAACTGTAGGAACAACATTATACAAAAAGTGAGATGGAGATAAGTGTGCACGAGATGTTAGCATTTAGTGACTGAGGATGAAATGAGGAGCCTTCTACTGGGAGCAGGTCACAGATGGACCTGTGTTAAGTGAATAAATACAATCAAATCATGAATAATTCTAAAAGAAGCAACAATGTAAATTCAAAGACAACTCCAAAAGACGGTGTTATCTCAGGTTATATAAACAGTTCTGAATTATACAGCAGAACAAAAAAAAAAAAAAAACAAAACACACTTATCACAATTTTTTTACAAGAAGAAAAAAGTATTTTCCAGGGGCATACCAAATACAGTTTCTGTGGTTACACTTCACTAAAACTGTCTAAGATGTGAGACAGAAATTAATTGGCAATAACCGTCACCCAACTTGATCACAAGTTATATAAGACCTACACTGAATATCCTTCTGTATTGCCTATGCCCTACTTTAATATGGGCTACCTACTGAATCTATTAATTTATTTGATTATTTAATAAAAAATACTGTCTGAAAAATAAACAATAATTCTGAAAAAGTACATCATTATTTCTAAGGCAAAATTCTGGTACTCTTTAACTTCATTTTAACAGTTCATTGGCCAAAGAAAGTTCTGTGAAACTCCTGCCTGGTCAACTAGACAGGACTGGGAAATTAAACATTTGGAGTGAATGGTATGGAAAAACATCCCAGGGAAAATCTTGTTAGGATTTACTGTTATTCTTCATTTATTGTTATCTGTTCCAAAAATATTTATTTCCATTATTAACGATTTAATTAAATAAATCTGCATATTAAATGAAGACAAAGTAGATTTGAGAAAGGAGCGGGGAGAAGGAGCATAAATTAAAATACTCACTCCTACCACAGTTCTGTGAGTTTATAAACCAGAGTTTAAATAGTTCAAAACTCCAAGGCTAAACCTGTGTAATCTGGAACCAGTGAAATTTCCAGTGCTCATTAAGGAATATGACTCAAATTAGGATGTATAAAGAATTACACATTCTAGTCCTTCAATCAGTTCTCAGGGGAGAGTTGGAAATTAGAAGTCACAAAGTTGAGATCCCAGAATACCTGTAGGAAACTCTAAAATACTTGTTAACATAGAATAAGAGTAAATATTTGCTCAGACCGTGTGACTTAGAACTCAAGATATTTTGAGATGATACATCATCTCAATACCGAGCTTAATATTTTGACTGATATCAGCAAATTCACTCCTGGTAATATAAGTGGAGAAAAATAAATAAATAGATAAATGGAAAACAAAACATCACCAAAATGCATCATAAAACACTATGATAATAATAATAATAACAAACTCTACTGAGTCTATAAAGACCGCAACTAACAATTATAAAGTAATTTAAAAGCAAATATTTTTCCTGATAAAATTATGAAGACAGTCTGTTAAAAAAGAAATTGAATGATTAGCCATAACTTAAAGACTCAAATAGTAGCAGTTACAAAGCAGGTATAGGTATAATTGCTGATCTCATGATGACCTTACATTTTCCACAATAAAGGATTAATTTAGAAGATCTCTTTCCAAGTGCAAAATCAGCTAACTGCTCTTTGAATTTCTGAGTGGATGTGCGTATGGTAATGTTTGGACTGAGTACTTCCTTTTGTGCAGAGGTATTATGGCACCGTACATATAGAAAAATGTATGGGTTTTTTAATTATTCTTCATCATCAGTTAACTTGGGGCCAAAACAGGAGTAAAAAGAGGAAATGTAAATTCAAAAGATCAAGAACTTTCTCATGGAGTAAAGAAGAAAGCAATTAGAGTCCAAAAAAGGTATACTGCAAGAGATTTTAATGAAAAAAAAAAAAAAGTAAACTTTAAAATGCATTGGACAAATGGTATACAGCTATTGAGCAGAAGGAGGAGAAACCAAGTTGCTTATACTTAAAATAGCATTTCCATATAAGTATTTTTAATTGCTTTCAGATGCTTTTAGATCTTAGTAGTGATTAACTTCATTCAGAAGATATGAGTAAATGCTTGTGTTTCGAAACCTTGTAAATTTTTGGCACTTGGTTTAATAAAAGATAAAACTTCCATAAAAACTTTGCCTCTGTCTTTAAACAAAAACCATACTAGAAACTCAACAAGTGAAATACTCATCCTAGTTAGTACTTTTGTAGTATAGCTACAAACCATGTTCTGTCTGTAATCAGCCATGGACAGTACAAGAAATAGAAATGGCCAGGACACTCATCCTCAGGAGAAGATACAGATGAATTTTTTCTTTAGGTTGGGAAAGATTGTAATAAGAAAAAGAGTTTAGACCTTCAGTTGTAAGCTGCAGGATATAAGCCTGCCCTCCAAGACAAAGAACAGCTCTGAACTGTTTTATCTGTTGGTACAGATGCAGCCATAAAAGTCATATTCTTTATAGGAATAGGAGCCTAAATATTAGCATCTCTTGCCCAGACCTTCCTGGCATGTAAGCATTCAAGGTTTTTTTCATTTAACTTAAAAGAGTTATCTACTACAAGAATACTTACTTATTTTGGTTCTACATACATGTCACCTCCTCCTAACAGTCCTTCCATATAGAATTTTAGGCCAGGTGATAATAGAAATCAATTTAAAGAGAAATCTAAGTCATTTACATTTTATATAAAAAAATGTTCTTATGGCTGTACTTAAAAAAAAAAAAAAAAAAAAGCTAAATCTTATTTCAGAATGAGTTATTCCATATTCCATAAACATGAAGCTCACATTGTTATATATTATAGAGGTAAAAGTGCTATATTTTTTGTCATTCACCTCTAGGAGTATGTTGTCCTCAGTGTGTTCAGCATCTGTATATTTGAGACTTCAAAGGCTGAATACAATTTGTGCTCTCAATAGAGGAAAAAAATTACTTTAAAAATTGTTTTGTCACACAGTGACTGAGTGCACAGGAACCACTGTTATCTTCCACTTGAATGAAATATTAATCTACTAGAATCTTTTGAGATACTTTTCAAAACAAATGTACTGATTCACGAGAAATCACCTTTCTCTTCTCAAATACTTGCACTGAATAATGACGGAATGCTGAAAACCATTCAGGTTTTTCGTGTTTTTCTTTCTTTTTGTTGTAGTCTGGCACTTGCAAAAAGAATGTACTTTTTGTGATGCAGTAAGTTACCTGGTTATTAAATCGCCCAAGTAACATAGTGCTTTTACTCCCATATTCACATACATTTATTAAGCAAGGATGCAGGGAAAACCTATCATGGTTGGCACTGTGTTAAGCAGATTTCTCACCATCTGAAATCCAAGCTTAAGCGGCATTACAGACCCAGTGTTCTAATACAGCAATTATATCTAGGTCTCCATATATTGGATTGATGCATCACAGCATATGAATTAAAGAATTAGTTTATTGTCAAAAGAAAACATAGAAGTGACATCATATTTTTAGCAGTGTTGTTGTTTAAGATCCTACCCTTGATTTTGATGGTTCCTAGCAAGGTAGCTCCAGTAACCTGATGTAATCATAAATGGAGATTACTGGAATGCGCAGCTGACACCACCTCTTGTTTTGAATTCTGTATTTACGCTACTAAAAAGTAGCATCCAGAAAGCAATGATGTTCTATTAACTTTTCTCTCAATAAGAGCAACTGAATTGTTCAAGCAATATGTGTAGTCTAAGCACCTATGGTATCAGACAGCATAATAAATATAGAGAAAATTTAGTAAATGCATCTGCCTATTTAAATTTAAATTTAGTAAATGCATCTACAATTTTTTCTACTTCCCCTATGTCAATCTAAATTTCAGTCACCACCTAACAAAAAGGTGATGTTGACAAAAACTTTACTTTTCAGTAAAACTTGTCAATACAGTCTATCTGCCATTCCTATGGACTTTGATAAGTTAAAATGACTCAGCGACATTATTTATTTTGCCTTAACTAGGTGAAGTTTTCCTTTCCTCAGATTATGCAGTCCTAGCATGCTACTGTCTTCATAGTCAGAAACTAATAAATCATTAATTGCTGACCTCATCAAAGCAATGTAATAACAGTAATACTCTCCTCAGAGATTTTTTTTCTAATGTCCATAATAGTCACATCTCTAATGACAGTAGCAGTAACAGTTCATTTTTTGCTGACAGCCTGAACACAGTATTTCACTGCAATTAAGACTGGACTGGAAGGAGATGATTTAAAAGTTACCTGTAAAACATTCATATCTAAAAAACATTTCAGAAAGACAAAACAAAGACTCCTATATACACACTGTTGAAAGAGGACAACCCCTGAAAGCAATGATACAAATACTTTAACAACATAGCTTTGTAACCTCTCAATAGCCATAAATTAATAGACAATAGCAATCAAATGTTAATTTGAT
This sequence comes from Athene cunicularia, assembly GCF_003259725.1. Classification (NCBI taxonomy): domain Eukaryota; kingdom Metazoa; phylum Chordata; class Aves; order Strigiformes; family Strigidae; genus Athene; species Athene cunicularia. Next base: position 42,092,397 of record NW_020799091.1, read on the forward strand.
TATATTAAATAAGTTGGTTATACCAACTAATAAAGAAGAACTCTATCTTCCCTCTGCTTTTCTCTCTATCAGATACACACAATTTTTTAATCCCCCTTCCTATCCTTTTCCATCCCACTCTGCCTTTCCCATGTTGCCTCAGGCACACAGCAACCAACCGACATAACTACCTATTTCTGCATCTTGAAAGCATCAAAGAACTCTTCTCACCTGAAGAAAGTAAAATGAAGTTTTCAAGCTTAGCATTTTGAATGCTCCAGTTTTCATAAACCACAACCTTTTGGAGGCAGCTCCATGAGCAATAACTGACAGATCATTTTATATTTCCAATCTTTCTACATGCTTAACTTCACATCACAATACAGTTCTGACATAAATACTCTCTGATTTCCAAACAGGAAGAAAAATGTTAAGCAACTTGCAGACGATCTGGAATCAAGTTTGAACAACAATCTGGCCCTGGAATCCTGAACCTGGGACTTGAACCAGAATAACCTTCCCCTTCAGAAACCTTCTCCCAGGTAAGACTACTTTATTATAGCTCTAATATATTGCATGGGATAACGTTAGTAACAACAACAATACAATGCACTGTGAACAACTGATAGTGGATTCATTATAATTCTGATCGTATGCTATCATGTCTTATAAAATTCATGCAGGCACTGTTACTAGAGCTGTAAGTCATAAGGACAACTCATAGTGACTGGCTCTCCTTGGAAAACTAAGTTCATTTTGTGTTCAATTAGCTTGTTGCCTAAAGGTTAGATATGATGTGATTATTAGATGCTTGACCCTTCTAAGCTGTTATCAAACACAGATGACTTGAAACAAATATTAATAAAATCAATTAATACAGTACTTAGCTCATTCTTTTTTTTTTTTTTTCTTGAGTTGTAGTCCTCTAAAGCTGCTCAGATATAATAATTCTTGCCTGCATACTTTTCATAAAGATATCATTTATTTGAATAAATTCTTAAATTCACCTACATCCTATATCACATAACAAAAAAAGCTGGGCTATCTGACATTTTTTTCTGGATATTCCCTTCATATTTAAGTCCTTGCATGAGATCTGGAAAAATCCACAATCATATTAAAAAATCACATTTGACACCACCCCCTAAAAAAAAAACAAACCCAAGTTAAATACATTAAGCTGCAGATTCTTCCTATACATTACAGAATCCCATTATGATACTGAAATCATGGACATACCTTTGGAATATATAAATTTGAAGTAATTTCTTATTTAATGCGGTATGTAGCACTGGTAGCAGATCAAACAAAAAACAAAGAGAAAAAATCATTCACACTTCATTGATCATGTTGTGCAAGGGCATAAGTAGTCTAATTCTACAGGACAGGAGATAGGCACCTTGATAGCATTCGAGAACTTCACATTATCATGATAATGCAGAACCACAGTTAGCAATGTGATGAAATTGAGTGTTTTACTAGATTTTGCTATGCCTACTCTAACAAGTACCACGTTACTGTACTGCTGTAGCAACTAACATCATTCAGTAAGAGACCAAGGTGTTTGCAAGACTGAGATATTACTGCAATTTCAGCATCTCAGGTTCATTTCTAGTGGCAGTGTTTAATAAAACAATAGTCCATATTTTATGTTTGAAATGGCAATGCACTGTTTGCTCTGTAAAAGGTTAGTTTTGAAATAATTAGAAATTAAATGATTGGGTATTGAATTATTTTGACTAAAAGTCCTCATTAAAACTCAAGAGTGGTTGGAAAGATACCAAGTTTATTATAAGAAAAACTGTAAACACAGGAGCATGATTATCTTGATGTTTTTCTATTGAAAGAGTTTGCCTGAAATCTGAGTTACAAGACAATCTCAGTATTTCCCACAATTGGTAAGCTGACATTTTTAATCATTTAATTTTATTAAACAATTAGTGTACTCTGAAATATGTATCTTTTCAATAACTTCTTCATTTCAATTATAAATAATAGTATGTTGGGATTCAGAAACCTATATTAATCACTAGTAAATGCCTCCATTATAGTAATCACTAGTAAACACATCATTAGAGGCTTTACTAGTATCTTCCAATAGTTCATCTTCACAAAATACAGTTCTTCAAGTGAGATCCTACATAACTGGTACAGTGTTAGCATTCTTATGGGGAAATTCAAAAATAAATACACTGTTAGCCTTCAGAAGGCAAAATTATTCTGTGATACAGGAAGGAACAAAAAAATTCTTATCTCAAATTTTCCACTGAAAGTTAGTAATTCTGTGCACATCACAACCTAATAATAAATAAGTAGTCACAAGATGCAAGGAGAAGAGAGGATTCAACCAGGTTATAACTACACTGTAAAATAACTTCACTCATTGGTTAATTCTCACAGACCCTGAGTGTGTCAGGGTACCTGCTTAAACATTTAATCCCAGAGTCACTTTTAAAGTGAAAAAACTTGTTACTTTTATACAAAAAAAGCTGGGAGCATTTCTGGAAACAGTTCAGTTCAGGGACTCTTCTCAACAGGCAGTGGATGAACCTTTACGAGGTCTGACTCTCTGAGTTACATAGTCATCAACAGTCTGTAGGCTTTGAATATATGTCGTGTTGTACGGTATAATACTGCAAAATGTGCAAGTTCTTATTGATTAAAACTTCTTAATAAAACAAGGGTCTATCTCTGAAAGTAATTTTTGGTTTTAAAAAGAATTTATGACTGAAGAAGCTATGTCTATGTAATTTATTGAAAACAAAGATACTCAAAAGCCTTCTCATGCTCGCAGAGCAAATGTGGCTAAATGGCTTTGGATTCAGAGACAGTTTATAATCTACCCGCTTCAAGATCTTACATACATTTGCCTATAACAAACCATGGAGTCACATCCTAGCTTCTTACAAAGAGCTACTTAAGTCACTGAACATTCTCAGAAGTCTGATCCTTTGATTACTGGGACAGCAATATAAATTCTTATAAGGCAGTGTTTTCTGCTCAAGTATTAGAATAAGATTATTTTTTAACACAACAATTAAAATGAAGGTTGAGGAGTAAAATATCAAAAGTCAGAAAATAATGAATTTGCAAATGCCTGAGATTATACAGCTAGGCACTTAAGCTCCCACTGTGTCTTGTTTTCTTACCCTAATATTATAGTTGCTGAAACAATTATTTTTATAAAATTTGTAGCTACATAAAAAATCAACTTAATTATTAACTAGTGAATGTAACAGACTCCCTGGAACTTAAACTAGTGAGCTTCCAGAACTTTTTCAGTGACAAAGCATCTTGTGATAAAGTAGAAGATAGCTAGCTATTCAATAGGATAATACTATGAAAAAATTATGACAGTGTTTTCAGAAGAGGACAGGTGACCTGAATTACACCTTAATTATGATTTTAAAAACTATGAAATATTTACTGAGTTGAGTCAGTATATCTTCCCACTGATACATCAACTAGTGAACACGATAGAAGCTTTCACATTAATTATAATGACTACTTCCTTAATGAAGTGCAAAAATATTTGTGTAATCTGATTCAGTTTCTTGAATTAGATTACAGTTTATCACTCTGAAAGCAGGATTTTTTGCTTATTTTTACAATAAGTTAGCTCAGCCCCACAGATAAACAGAATATCATCCTATAACACCAATCAAAGGCAATGTTAACATTAAGAATGATTAAACACCGATAACCAAAACACTGTGTCAACATGGAAGGCATTATAAAAGTAAGCGATAGCCACTCAATTTTAATAATATATCTTTTTAATCAACACAGGATCACAAAATGTACACACTAGATAAAATAAATAACCAAATGATAGGTTTGCTTCTCAAAATTACTGAGTATCTAACTCAAACTTTTCATTTTTAGTCCCTGGAATACTCATAGAAATTAACTCTTCACTTTGATAATTTAACTACCTTAAAACATTACAGGATTGAGTCTACCAGGAGAAAATACTTCCAACTACAGATTTTGTTTCTTGGCAATATCCAATATGATGTGGATAGCATCATAACAATGATAATCATATTTTAACCAGTTCTGTCTAATACAACATCAATAACTATGAGCCAGAGAAAATTAAAGTATTTAATTATGTGATTAATCTTTCTTTAAACACCAAATAATTCTATCTCCTCTGTTAGCAGAAATGTTGCTACACTTTTATCAGTAGCTGCATCTGTGAACTGCATTTGTTCTCCAAGCTGAAATAATCTATACAAAACCCTTCAACTCTCTCCTTACTCTAAATCCCCATAAAAATGCTTTGTGGCTCAAGAGAGTTTTGTAAAGGATGGAAGTTGGAATATACTTCTACTGAATCAGGCACACAGCAAGAGAGAAATTACGGATGAAATTGGAAATTACATCTTCAGATTATCACTTAAAAAAATAGAACAAGAGTTTAATACAGGACAGTAGTTATAATTAATACACATGAAACATTTCAGAGGAAGCTTAATATCTTTACACTGGAAGAGTCTGATATCAGATGTGGAATAACAGACAGAAGTACCTATCGTAAAGCAAATCTGTGCAAAATAATAATAACAGCAACAATAATTACTGACATTAATGTAAAATTAATGTAATAAATGAAACATGTAAGGTGCTTTGAAATAACTTTTTTTTTTTAATTGATAGTGTTCTTATCATGCCCTACAACAGTGATTTCCGAAGCACTTTATATTCACATTTTATCTTTGAGAGAAAGATGCAGTTCCTGAAATAAGTACAAGAGTTTTGTAGTTACTCATTTCATCACCTGTAGATTACAGATTCAGTAGGCCAAGCTGCAGAAGAATTAAGTCAGGAGCTTTACAAAACAGCTTGAAAACCTGAAATACTTAAGAATAATTACCAAAAAAAATAAAATTTGAAAAGTGAAGATAATTGCTTTTAAAAGTTTGTATGAAAAATAATGAAAATATCAGTTTATATGTGATGCAGCAACTACAGACATAAAAATACAGAGCACAATGTATATCATACGCTCCACTCAGGAATTACAGAACTGCTTTTTTGATTAATTACAGTTATCTACTGTTTCAACTTTAGACAACTTTTGAAGCTTCTAAGCACATTAGCCAAGAAAAGATCTGCAGTACACAGAGATATGCAGATCAAAGTTAACTATGATGAGCTATCTAGTTTTGGAAGGGCTTCAAGGTGTTATCCAGATAAGCCTGAAAAGTCAGTACACCTGTTTGAACCTACACCAAACTCTTCTGATTACATCATCTGTAACACAGGCAGATTTTCATTCTCTGGACAATTCAAGAAGGTCTTCATTTACTGTTACTACAGGTTTCTCATTTTGTCACACCTTCAGAAGTCCTACATTTAATAAACATAATATTGTCTTTTGTCAGCTGTCCAGTCTTTTCTAAACTCGGGAAAATTCTGTAAATGGACCCTAAGGAAAGACAGTAGACAGTTCAGGAATTGTGGGTAATATTTAGAATCTTGTGATAAAATGGGCAGATTATCACCCAAGAGGTGATCCTCACTTCTTTAATTTATGCTCCCTAAAAAAAAAGGTGGAATATTTTTCCATTTTTCCTTTTTTCCCTTTTGTTTCCTTTCCCAGTATGTTCCCTAAATCTCAGCTTAGTCACTAAATACTTCTCTAAAGTGAATACATTCTAAGTTATGATGCAAGGTTCCCTGCATGTGTTTTCAGACTGGACCAGTAACAGAATACATTTTAAACGGTTCCTTGACCTCCTACAAAAATACACAATTCTGAAATTTAATGAGAAGTCTCATCATACAGTTTTGTACCACTATTATTTTACACATAAACAATGCACACAGAACCAGCCCCTTTAGAAACCATGCATTATTTAAATGCATATCTCTGTATTATGCAGCAAATCTCAAAAAAGGAAAATTTTTGAGTAAAATCATACATTAAATCAGAGCATTGTGTATCCTAGATATATCTACAATTTCAGATCTCTGTTACTTGAAGAGCATTAAATAGCACATAATTGTTTGTGTGATCACTTATACTCTTTTGTAGGCAGGAAAGAAACTTAGTTATTATACTCAGATTATTAAATCAATCAGGAAGTTTAAAAAGAAGAATTTGTTACAAAAAAGAGAGAGAAAGGGAGGGTAGGGAAAGCACTTAACAATCTGGTACTTTGATTTTTTTCTGCTTAGAGATGTATCCTAACAGGAAATTCAAACTTCATAAACTTCTCAAATAAAAAGTCATCTTAGGACCACAAAGATGATGAAGGGATTGGAGCACCTGACATATGAAGAGGGGCTGAGTAAGCTGGGGCTGTTCAACCTATAAAAGCCTGCTCTGTGTGACCCTACTTTGACCAAGGCAGGCTGGACTACCTCTCCAGTGACGCCTGCAAACCTCAACCATTCTGTGGTTCTATGAATATACAGTAAAAATATGGAGGGAAAAGCTCACATGCGTCAAGAATTTTCGAGTATCAACTACTGTGGTATATAACATATAACAACGGCACCTAAATCATCTATTGCAGTTAAGTAGTTCTTTCTTGGTAGTTCTATTACAGTAGTTTTGGTACTTATTTGCAATGTACATGCAAAAATGTTCATTGATTTGAACTCATCAGATTGTAAGCCTATTTTTATACATGACTGTCTATAAAATGCTGTGATGACTATCATGTAGCTGTGATGCTCCTTATCTTTGTTGAGCCATACTCCACGGAACACTCTACACTACAGTTTGCTTCTTTCACTGTCAGTGTTTGCGTTTTTTGTACTGTTTGACACTCAGGACCACCACAATGGGAAAAAGTCATGCTCACCCATTCCATTGTGGTAAGCCACATAATGTGAAAACAGTTCAAACTTGATAATGATTTTATTTAAATCTTTCCTCTTTTGCGAGAGACTCACAAAGCACTGCCATCCTGAAAGGATTAGATGAATGGTAAACTTATATATGCCTATTTTCTTTAGTTTTGAATTATTTTCTTCCCTTTTTTTATCATCATTTAAAAAAGTTCTACATCTGGTTTTGTGGGTTGATACTCTAAGAAATTGTAGCTGTGCTTTTAGTACCATATATTTTTATCATTAACTTGTTATGATCAGCTTTAAAGGACTAGAGAGTAATTGGATACTTTAGGTATTAGTTGTGGTTTTAGGCTGCTTTCTTAGAATAAAAAAAAAAAAAAAAAGCCCCCAGAATACATATCAAGAGGTGATCTGTTCTTATACATTAACTGTAACACAAAACCCCAAACGATACAGTTGACAAGGGTTTTTTTTCCTGTCACCCTCTTTTTGGCCTGCTTATTTGTCTCTGACTTCTTTGATGTGATCTCCTTTCTACTTTTCCTAAGTATTTTTTTATTTGATATTCTTCTGCTTTACTTTTCCAAAATAATTTCCCTTTCCTTCTTTCTCTCATAAACACAAATGCTCTGCCCTATAAAAACTTTTGTTCTTTCCCCACACAGACCCTACCTATTATTCTCACATTGCACCCACTGTGCACCAACTCTACTTCTTTTACTAGATTTTATCCTGTAAATCCTATTGTGTAAAGTATTTTAATCCTGATTTTTTTTTTTCCCCCTGGTACACCTGCCCAGACTACCCTGTGCGTTCTGCTTGCCTAACAATCTCTCATGCTTGCCTACACTCTCAGTCTTACCTCTCCTTCCCTCTGCTTACAACTGTCTATTTACAAGCTTAGCTGTCTGACTTCATTTTGTCACTCCTCTTGATCTTAGCCTTTTGAAAAACTGTATTTCTAATGAAATATTTCTGGCTATGTGTCTATCTTACTACGTAAAGGAGCTCTTGAGCCCTAAGGCCAAGAGTTATGGCCCCACTTTTGTCTACAGAGCTAAACTCTCTTCACTTTCCTCCCTCTTCCAGACACAACATTTGCATCCAAACTGCCAACAATTTCTGTCATGTGATATTTCCTGAACTTCTTCTTGGAGAATGCTAGTCATCTATGACTATAAACCAAAACCATGCCAAGGATTATGCTTAATACTTAAACAGACATATGATCATGGGCACGTACTCAAACACCCACCCATCTATCTGATCTCCAAGACCCTGTAATTTTCCACTATGTTTCAATCTGTCTAGTTTATTATCTTTCCTTTGCCTTAGAGAAAATCAGTGTTAAAGACTGCAATGCGCCAACAAGTGGGGAACGACTGGGGAAGAAGTGGAAGCTCAGGTGAGCTTTGCTGAAGCAAGTGGAAGAATTTAACTCATCTGTAACATGAAGAGAGAGAATGTGGCACCATCATCAATAGATTGACTGTTGGGTGACTCCATCTTCAGGCAGCTCTGTTCATATCTTTTGTCCAGCACAGCCTTTCTTACATTAACTATGTCTAAGAGCAAGTCACTGCTAGGAGGTGTTACAGTAGCTTTCAAAAGAAAATAGTAGCTTGAGAAACAGGTTGTTACAGGACTTGACATTAGTATAAGGACTCAGGAGAGGTATCAAAAATAGAATTTCAGAATGAAAAATTACAGAAGAGGTGTGTGCATCATGGAATTATTTTAACTAACTCAGTTTCTTCAGGCAACCACATTCATGATGACATTACCTAATCAAGCAAACCAGCAAAAATCAGATCTATTAACAATGAATAGGGAGATTATTGTCTTATGATAGGTAATTCATGCTCTGAAAGGTTTTTTGTTTATAAAGAAAAAGAACAGGGGAAAAAATTATAAAATATTATTTGCTGTTATTCGTATTTTAAAGTACTGAGCTGCCACAATTTCCATTACATACAGTGCATTTATATAGCAGTGATATTACATTATGGAAACTCCTTTGTGATTATTTGGGTGCTGGTTTCCTAGCCTGTTAATTTATTAACAAGTGGATATAAGCCATGAATTCAAAAGATTGCCCGTGTGAAGGTGTTTCTAGTGATCCTACCTGTTGGCGGGATGATTCCAGGAGACATTAGGCCTGGGACAGAATGTGGCATGATATGAGAATTCTCTGGGGAGGTGACACTTTGAGTCCTCTTAGGAGGCCTTCCAGGTCTAGAACTGAAACAAACAAACAAAAAAATTTTTACAATTAAGCTGTTGTCTTACACATCATTTCAAAGTTGTTTCAAGTGGTAACATGGACTGTAAATAAATTTGTTTCAAGGACGGTTGCTTTTGCAGTTAGATGTAATAGACTTCCATCACTAATTAGATTACATGCTGAATTCATTTTCCTCATTGAAGATCAGCCACTCTTGATGCATAATTCATAGCCTGCACCTCGTTACCTGCTTCTTCATATTAATATCTATACACAGTTTGAATTGCCTCGTTTGCATATGCTAAAGTTCTGCATGCAGCCTTCAGCACGAAAATTATGCACTAACTTGTAATAATTATTACAGTCAGCCTGCTATTGATTTATGAGACTTTTAAAAACCAAATATGTGTAGTACTTGTAATGAATGATATTTTAAGGTTCTTCAGGAAATTAAAAGGCAATGGCTGCCTAAGGAAATGTTCTGCTTGTTTGATTTAATACTACAGTTAGCTGGGAGGTGGAATGAAAGAGTGATTCAGACCTATAGCACATTTTTCGATGATATGTTTTATTACTTCGCACTGCTAGCCTGATATCTAGATGATAAATGACAATACATATCTAATGTGTGAAAAGGTCTTGCAATTTCTTTATTTTTTGTCATTTAAAAGATAAGTCAAGTTATCATTTAACCCTTATTCTATTTAAAGTGAAAATCTCACTAAGACACCTTACTTTAAATATACTACTTTATGTCAGAAAGCACTCAGAAGTATTTGTGAGATATTGTTGAGCAACTGCCATCATAGCAGCTTACATCTCTCCAGTCTGGAAAAATGAAGGGCTTCAGGTTTAAGCGCTCCTTGTCTGTTAAATGCTCACATACACAACTTTCCATCTCCTGGACCATGTAAGTAGCATACAAATTAGATACAGAATACAATGAAAATACTTATTACCCACTTACATGCAAATATGTACCTGCTACATACAATGCATATCCAAAGACTTGTATTCTTATGTACAGATCATAGCACAGTACTGTTGCAATATCCTATAACTGCTTATTTAGGGGACGTTGTGAAATAACATCCCAGAAAAAGGTGATGTGCAGTTCTAGCACTGCAGTGTTAACCTACGATTTGCCAAAAATTTGAGGTTCTTCATTTGTTTCAAAACAAGAAAGAAAAGAAAGGTCACTATGAAAGGTTTTGCTCCTTAGGTCCTCACACTAACAAAATTCTAATCAAGAATAATGGCATTTTTAGCTATGCTGGGACTGCAGAAGGAGGCAGAAAATAAACCACCTCTATTTTCTATTCATATTCGTTCCCCTTGAGTTTGAAAATACCTTTTTTTCTGCAACTTCTACAACCTGCCTTCAATAAACTAAAAACAATCAAAGTACAGGGCATTTTCTTGGAGTTTAATGACTCAAGGCATTGAGCCATTAACCTTAACTGATCATTAATTCCCAACTTAATGTCCTGAGCTGAGGTCATTATTAAAATTATAAACTTGATAATTTCATTGATTGGTTTGGGATTTTTGATTTTCTTTAATACAAAATTGTCATATGTTCATAACTACAAGAAAAACAGTTGTAGAAAAATAATATTGTCTTATTCCAACTCACAGAACCAAATTAAGTGTCTCACATTTTTTTTTGAAATTTCATTTGTGATTTACAATAAAAATAAACATACCATGAATACACATAAAACTGATAAAAACATTATAGACAAAAATGATCTGATTTAAATGGAGTGTTTCTAATATATTCACCCACCAAAGAAATGCCACTTTGTAAGGAATTTTAACAGCTCAATTTAAATACCTATGATGATGTACTGTTCTCAAATCACTGTTGTGATATGAGTATGGAAGGGTCTGACAACAGCATAAAAAAACACAAGTAGGGTGCTATGGCTTAATACACAACCTACCAATGACTTTCAAGTCTTTAAACAAACAGGTTCACACCAGCAAAGCCTCTCCTTGATGCTTACTACCAAATATAGCCATGGTGAAGTCTGAATGCTTTCGTCTTTGATTTTGAGTAATACAACTACCCCTCTTCAAAGCCTAAGAGAAGGCACCCATCGGCAAAATCTATAAACGAAGGTCAGCAGCGAATTATAGGTGAGTGATATTGAAATATCCAAAGCAAAACTCTTCCTCTGGTTACCTTCTACAAACAAATTGATTGCACTACCCTATACAAAAGGGCTGTCACAGTCTAAGCCATAAATGAGTTCAGTAACCCAACACTACCCCATGATTTATCACCAAATAAGTGTTTTCATTAAGTCCTAAACTCCCAATTCCAATCAAACTAACAATATTTAAATGAAATTTCTGAGAAGTAAACCACTTTTATCCTGATATAACTTTCAAGTGACAAAGCACCAACCCCAGTGTACTGTAAAAAGGCCTTTATCTATTTAACAAACATTTATTCCTTATGACAAGGCAGAAAATCCCATGTAAGAATTATTTCTTAAGGTCTGGAAGATCTGATTTAGAGTCACGGTAGAATATGCAATACACAATTAAAATGAGTAAATCTCTGAGTGGTTGAAATAAGCACGCACTGTCCCAAATAACTGATTAATTAATAATTATTGTCTTATTTTATTATTTATATTATGTACTTGTTTCATTAACCAAAATCCTAACTCGTAATACTACTATTGTTCTATAGTTTTCAAGATATAAGAATTGCAATAATTTTGTAGTAATCATTCCCAGAGTTGTGGAAAAAACAGTATATAAAAATTAATTTTGAAAAATAGTCATTATGATTCTATTTGAAAACTCTCGTGTTGTTTTGCAGTTCATTATCATTTTTATAGCTATATGAACTCTTTAAAAAAAAATTTAAAAGCATAGCAAATGAGCCTAAGTATCACAAACAGAATAATAAAAATACCTTAATGAATTATCTTGTTGGTATTTTTCCTAAACTTGTGTATAGTAAAGACCTACTTATTTTTACCTTAGGACAAGTTCACTTTCATTCCAGGATAATATGCCTGCTTCATGGTACTCACATTCCTGTTCTGTATCAAAATCAGTACATTTTTCTTCAGTGTGAAAATAAAATGTAAATTCAATAGTTATGAGTTGATTTGTTATGCAAAAGATATATTTAATCACAGAGCAATGCACGTTATTCTTGTAGCTGATGTCATGGAGATACAAAAATCATAGAATCATAGAATTATAGAATGGTTTGGGTTGGAAGCAACCTCGAAGATCATCTAGTTCCAATTCCCCCGCTATTGGCAAGGACACCTTCCATACTGACCGGGTTGCTCAAAGTCCCATCCAACCTGGCCTTGAACACTTCCAAGGAGGAGACATCCACAGCCACTCTGGGCAACCTGATCCAGTGCCTCACCACCCTCATAGTAAAGAATCTTTTCCTTATATCTAGTCTAAATCTACCCTCTTTCAGTTTAAAACCATTACTCCTCGTCCTATCTCTTCACTCCCTGATAAAAAGTCCCTCTCCATCTTTCCTGTAGGCCCCCTCTAAGTACTGGAAGGCTACTATAAGGTCTCCCCGGAGCCTTCTCTTCTCTAGACTAAACAACCTTAACCCTCTCAGCCTGTCCTCATGAGGGAGGTGCTCCAGCCCCCTGATCCTTTTCATGGCCCTCCTCTGGACCCGATCGAGTAAGTCCATGTCCTTCTTATTTTGGGGTCCCAGAGCTGGACAAAGTACTGCAGGGGGGATCTCACGAGAGAGGAGTAGAGGGGTAGAATCACCTCCATTGACCTGCTAACTACACTTCTCTTGATGCAGCCCAAGACATGGTTTTTAAATCATCATTTCTAAACTGTTGATAATACTCTTTTTATTTAAATTTAGATTTTATAGATAAGCTTTTATAGGGATACAAGAGATATTTTAAGATTTTTTTCTTTTATGTGCATAAAATCATTGGAAGAACACTGGTCTTCTGAAGACACATTTGACTTCTTAAGGTAATGTTAATTATTTCAATGAATAAACTACTCGAAGCTGACGCATTTTGATTTTGAGGATGACTACAGTTTAGATTTCTTAGAGTTAACATAAACAGGTTGAAGTGCCAAAACCCAAAAAGCCAACATAAGTCTTGTGAATACCTAGGGTCATAGTACAGACAAGTCAAGGATTCTGTTGGAACTCCACAAGAAGACACTAGAAGAAGCAGACCTACATCTGGAAGTCATGGCTGGTCCTCCTCTCTGCTGTTTCATTCTCTGAAGACTATATTAGAGAGAGCAGAAATTAGAGAACTTCAGCAAGATTCAAGGAAGCCAGAATGATTAACTGTTTTAAAGACCTGAGGAGAACTCAAAGGAAACATACCAATTCCTTATTTACCCATTTAAAAGGATATGTAATAGAAACACAGAATCACAGACTGGAACATTGTCACTCTTTCAGCTTTTAGAATTATAAATATGTACATTAGATTTTTTACCCTCTAAAACCGCATATTTCATGTGTGAAATAATGTGTTGAAGAAAATGAAAGCTTCCTGTAGGACCACATATTACTGAATTAGTACTCAGTTTTTAAGCACCTAAATGCATTTACTTCCCTCAAAACCTGTCTGCCTTATATAGGTTTCAAAATTTGCAGACTCTTTTCAGGGCTTAGAAGACATTCCCACAGACTCAGTTATATATTTGCAGACATTTATCACAATCTACAATTACAATACACCATTATGTGACAGGTGAATTAAAGGTGCAGACTGGTGAACCTTGAAACTCTCAAAAAGGGAGGGAAATATCTTCTTCATCACCATCAGCTAATTAGATATGTAGAACACTTTTCAGAACCACCAAAAATAAATCCACCAATTTTTGATCAGATTCATATTTCATCCCTTTAACTTCCATAAATAATTCAAGCAATACTATGTCTCTAGTATTTTCATCTTTGAAGGAAAGGGTGTATATGTCTTCTGCACTGTGACTGGCATGAAAGGTACAAAGCATGAGAAGCAATTGAGACTATATTGCCCTAAAATACAGCAAGTTCTCTAAAGTAGTTCTTTTTTGGTCTTTTGATCAACATATATTAATCTTACATTCTTCCTGTGTTACTGAATCTAGACAACAACAGATGGCTGAATTAAACAATCAAAAATGGAAGAATCAGTGGTTGTTATCAGCTAAAATGCTGAGCTTTGATTACACTTTTAAAGTTTTATACACCTCCAACTGTATTATCAAAGTATGAGCTTGCTCCTAGAAATCACTTTGATAATGCAAAACAATTAAAAACAGACACAATCAACAGAAGATCTGGTCCTGCACAATCACATGAAAAGAAATGGAGAATAGGTACAGGTTTACCTTCAAGTCTTAAAAGTAAGCAGACTTTTAATTCAGCTCTTTTCACTATCTGCCAGAATACAGCCATGGCTTTAAAATTTAAGGGTCTCATCCTTAAAAGCCTTAGACACATAGACTGCTCACTGATTTCTGCTGTAGATCTGAGCACCAAGGAAGATATTGATTCCAAAACAGCTGAAACTCTTCATGAGTAGCATATACATCTCTGAGTATGTTACTAGCATTTTATAGATGACTGATTGCGTGGCAAAACATATACTATAAAACAAAAAGAGTGTGCAACAGCTGAAGATAATGCTGTGATTTATCTTTCTCATGTCCTGACTTTGAGTAATAATTGTGCAAAATTAACTATACATGAACAAAGTTTTACTCTTTAACATTATTGTTATTTCATACATGACGTATCCCTAAAGAAAACAGCAAGTCTGACCAGCTGTGAGAAGGCAAACTGCTGTTCCAGCCAAAACTATTTTCAGGTCTGGTTTTCTACATTTACAGTTTTCTTTTTAACCTTGTCTGTGAGCAAGTTTAGTGCACAGAAATATTGTCCTCATTTGAAACCAAGCAAACATGATGCAGTGAAGCTGCCATTGGCCAGGCAGTTTTATAATCAGTAATACTGGGGGGTGGCAGGGAGAGTTACACTCCGGAGGTGATAGGCAGCAAATCTGTAACAAGCATTTGGTGTATTTATTTAATGTATTTTTTATGTTCTTAGAACTGCTTAGAACAGCTTTGAATATCAATATCAATTTTAGCTACATCAGCATTTATGCATCTCATTTAGGTACATATTGAAAATCTAGGCTTTATTTCTCAGTTGTTCTACTTCCCCTCATGCTTCAAATCCTGACAGAATTTTGACCTCAAGGAAGCTGGCTGAATGGAATTTAGGTGAGCAGCCCCTGGAAGTGGTTATTATGTGCTTGCCATACAATGGCTACTGCAAAAGGGATGAGGATGTCACAGCCTAAGGCTACTTGCTGACTTAATGCAACCTGCAACCCAAGACAGTGGACTCTTCCCATATAGTACACATGGTAATTCTGTTTTATGGGATGGCTTCCATGCGCTCTCAGAGTCATACGTGTAGCCTTCACACTCATAAGACTTGAGCCACGGGCGTGTCAATCCTGAAAAATAAGATCTAGGAAGACTGACTAAACCTTTGGTGTAATTTAATTCCTTTGGTTGGAAAACGCTCGGCAAGGTAACCTTCATAAATATTTCTACAGCACTGAACTAGCATTTTAAAGGCAAAAATACTACAATATACATCTATCTAAACCTTGTATTTTACCTTTTCCCCTTCTACTCCCACTCAAGAACAATGCAAAAGAATGCAATTCTAAGACTGGACATATATCTCCTTTGGCAGTTAGTAAAAAAACATTAGAAATCACACCATGTCCTTTTTACTTACAGCAGTTGTATAAAACAATAAAACTCTCAGTGCAATTACCTTAAATTTATTTTTCTTCTCACAGTTAAACAGAAAATGTTCTCATACAATAATTAGTGCTGAACTCATGATGTATTAGAAGGAGTTACTGAGACAACAAACAATTCAGATAAAAGTAAAGATCTGTTTAAATATCTTCCCAAAGAAGTATATGAATGATCTTCAAAATAATTAGATTGTGTGATGGGTGTGAGTAGTGGAGAAAGCATTCTGATAAAGTATTACCACATTTCAGTAACAGAACACTTTACTGCTATTTGTAACATTTTTGGACATTACTAAATGTCCAAAAATGGGTATTTGGTCAGAAATGCAGTACCAGTTTATCAGTGGTCCAAATAATTAATCTAAATGGAAGAAAATATATTGCACTCCATATCCCATTCCAAAGCCATTTATCACAGTAATACAAAAGCACTGATTAGTACTAGGATACTAAGCTTTTTTGGGGGTAAAGAAGACCTTGTTGATTTATTTCTTTTCCTAACAGACCAGTCATGTAAACATCGTGTTATTTTCATCTTCCTCAACACTGCAGCCCAAAGCATTCTCCTTTTCACTAAGGTCAGGAATACTCTTGACACAAGAGTACAAGATACAAGGCACAAGAGTGCAAGAATATATAGATTATAAATTACAGCAACACCTGCCAGCTTGCACCTGATGGCTGAAGTCCCACTACAAACACAATGAAACCATCTAAGAAAAAGATTCTGCTTGACTGTCCATACTACTTGAATATAAGAAGGACCTAAAGGACAAGGAAATAAAACCAGTTAGAAATCTGAATATTACTGGAGTACCAGATTTGAATACAGCTGTGATTGCATGTAAGTTTAAAATATTACTAAAAATGTGACTGTTCTCTTAATGAAATTGAGATCTGTAAGTCATCTGCTGGAAAGGGAAAAACAGATAAGAAATTAATCTAATTCTATTGGGTGGCAGAATTATGATGTCAGAAGTAAATTAGGCCAAAAAGTTCACTGCTTCATCTAATTAGCTGAAACACTAGATCTGCCTGAAACTTCTTAAAACATCTAAGTATGTTGGCTCTTCTGATTATATAATAACTGTGAAACACAAGCCTCTGATGATGACAGCCATACAAGCTAGAGTAGAAAATAAGTCTGAATGAACAATGAAATGTAATTATTAAACAGAACTCATGCATAAATTCAAACCATATTGATATATTCTTACTTGATATAAACATCGCTTCAGAAAAAGCACTCAGCACATCCAACAGAAGTTCAGAAATCACAGTACTGGAGATTCTGAAGAAAGTTATTTAGGAATATTGGCAATAGCAACAAGAAAGCCTTGCAAAATCATACTTATTTCCTCTATTTACACAGTTTTCTTTCAGAATACTTCTTGCAACTACACAAAAAAAAAAAAAACAAACAAACAAAAAAACCCCCAAACTGTACATGCTTCCCACAAATGCTCTTTCTGTCAAGTTATAACAGATGCCTTTCCTATTTCACTCAACCTTACAGCATAAACCGCACCCAAAATTTAAATATGCAAGCTAAATGATTCCTTCTAACAGTGTTATTCACCCACATGAAACCCCAAACTATAACAGATGCAAGGCCTATTTTTTCCTCAACGGTTTTCATCTTGGGCTTTTAATTCTAAAAACATCCCCTCAAAACAACATCTACTATGTATATTATAAAAATGTCAAGCATGGAGCTAATAGGCCAGAAAGGCAGGGTTGATCCACAGTCTAAAAGAATTTTAAGCTTTCATTTTTTAAAAAAAGTTTCTACTTCAAGTTGCTGAGATGATTCCTAATGTGAAGCAAGTGTAACTGATGTGGTTATGTCTGTTAGAGTCTGCAGATGGCCTGAAAAAATGATTTAAATGTATGAACTTTAGTTGGAATGAACAGTCCTGCTTCAAGGCTTGTTTTCTAACCATCTGCATTCATCTCTGCATATAACTTGCACATGTAATTACAAATTTGTGAACATAAATCAGATAATTGCATGTACAAATAACCAATTAGACTTAAAGCAGAATTAGGCCATCTAATAGCACACTCCCCTTTTGAACACATATATAACCATACATACATAAGTGAATATCTTCATTTAAGAAAATTTTTATTAACTCATTTAGAAAAATAACACCTGATTTGTTTTCCAGTAGGACATACTGGGCAGCAGCTGCCATTTTGAGGTCCATATTAAATAAAACAACACAAAAACACAAGAAAAAAACACCTACATAATAAACAAGCCCACCATTGCTCAAGGGGTCACAGGCCTGGTGTTCATTACCGCCTGTATTAAATTTAAGATACATAAACATTTCAATGCCAATTTAAGCTTAAAGAAGAAAGAAAAAAATATTGTACTATTCAAGGTAAGTATTTTGTGAAAATATTCTGGTTCTCTTGGCAGTTTGTTAATTAATATGCTATTCTTATTCATAACAGTTGATAATGGAGTTCTATCATATAAGTGTATCCACTGTAATATCTGAATGCACTCATCACTTAATTGGCCACAATTCTTCGCATGAAATGCTGAAACAAGTGAACTGTCACCTTTTTAATGAAGCTGCCTATATCTTAGACCCTTTGCCCTTTAAAAAACTATTTATACTCAAAATGAAAAATTTTATTCTAGCTTCTGCCAGAGACTGTGGTTAATGTTCACTGCCCTTTATTCACCTTATTTTTAATTCTGAAAACCCACACTCATTAACCGTATAGTTCCAAAGAATTGCTGGAACAACCTAAATAACAGCTTAAAAGTGACTTTTATGGTACATTTGAGAGTAACAGTAGTGATACGAAATACTGAAAAGACTAGTTAGTCTGTACAGCTATAACTGCACAGCTGATGTAACACAGATTGATGTTAACAATGCAGTAACTGTTAAAGTCAAGAATTTAAACCTTTAAATAAGGTGGCTTGCATTTGTAGATATGTATAAACACAAACCTATGAATGAATCTACTAGATGAGTACTGAGCATTAAAAATTACAGATTTTTTTAAGCAGATGATATCTAGAGTCAGAGTGAAATATTTATGTTGGGTAGCACTGTACAAGTAACACTGTTGAAATGAGTCTACTCTCTGACTCAGTGCACTTCTATCTGATACCAGTAAGCAAGTCCTAAACTTGAAGTTACAGAGTATGTACGTCATTAGTTTAATCTCTGTCATGCAGACTTCAACTTGTTTGGGATAGAAACCAGCTATCAGTATAGCAATGGGTTTGTGCAACACCCAGCACAATGCTCATCACTTAAACCCCATGTGGACCAAGAGATACAAGAGAGGTGATTACCCTTGTAGATGTCCTTTAATTAGTAAATTCTTGTGTGTACTCTAGTTGTACTTTACTTCCAAAACACAGCAAAATATGAACTCATAGGGAAAAAATTAATCATTGTATATTCCAGGAAAAAACCCTGATCTTTGTACCTAGTCCCCCAAAATCTGTTCGTGAAATCAAGATCCCAGGTGTGTCACAGGGTTCCAATATTGTAAGTCTAGACTTATTCGTGCCTGGCATTCATATTCCACTATGGAATATCATAAAATAAATTTGTATTTTATTTTCCTTGTGCAAGGCAAAAACAGAAACAATCACTCAAATTCAGCCTCTCATTTTCTTTGCAGAGCAGCATCTATAGCTATATGAATAGTAGCATGGTTTTCCCTCCTAAGCAGTAGTACTATAGTAATTTGGACAATACAGAATACCAATCCAAGACTCCCGAGTCCTAAAAAAATAGAATAATAAGAAAATAGACAGTACTATAGGTCCAAGTGGAAATAATATAGTGACTCAACCAAAGACACTTTTATTTGTTATCCTTTTAACAACTTAAAAGTCATTCAATGCACTGCTATCAAACTACAGAGGATCACATCTGGCGGTATCTTAAAATATATCACCATAACCCTTAGTCAGTGTTTGTAGGTATGTTATTTGCAGGCCTGAAATACAGCCAGTTCTCAAAGCTGACCCTTAACTATCTTATGTAAAGTTTGCCCTATCAGAAATAACAGTCTGCTACTAATGTGTTATCCTAGAGAAACACTGAAAAGTTAATCAGTCATTTCTGTTAAGTAGTACAAGTAGTATGTTTTTAGATAACAGAGCTGACAAACGTATCTACTTCTGATAAGATTTTTTTTAATTATTATTATTTATATTTCTTTGTAATTCTGGTGTGAATCTTCATAAAATAGACCTATACAGGAAGACATCAAAGGATCTATTTTGTAGAAAGGTATAAAACAATTACTGAGAAGTTTATTTTAATATGTAGTTTAACATGCCTAACTATGGATCTGCTCTGTATTTACTCAAATTCTAACTCAGCATGAACATCGTAATGAAATACAAATTAATCATGAAACTTACAAACACATTTTCTTCCCATGCCTAAAGTTAGGCAAGAGTTAAAGTGGGTGACAATTCACGACTGCATTTTGATTCTTCATATTTTCTACTTTTCTGAAAGCCTTGGTTTCAAAACTGAGTAACTCAGTTTCTGTTCTGTTTTCTTACCAATAAAAATTTAATTTTCTATCACTGTCTTCCTTACTCGCAGAAAAAACTCTGGAAATGTCATGACAAATGTAAGTTAAGGGCTTATAAATTAAAAATAATCCAAAATCATCAAATAAACTAATCCAAAAGTTTTTTCTCCTGATTTTGTTCTGGATGATGATCTCTGAATGTTACATGTTGTGAAGACTGATCAAGGTGTCATGGGTCAATCTAAGAGGAATATTTTCATCAAGCTACTGTATTCCCCAAGATGTTATCTGTTTGCCTGAGACTTCACATTAGTTTTCACAGTTTCAAGCTTCACTCCAGTACTAAGGATGATAGCGAAGAAACACCTACTTGACCAAACTATATCCCTTCTATACTGTTAAGTATTTCTAGCATAACTGGGCAATTTTCTGTGGTAATGAATCAAATTCTTTGGTGTGTGTGTGTGTGGGGGGGGAATCAGCAGAAGACTACCCCTTTTACAGAACAGGAATCAAAGTAGGTACTATCCTGTCCCAAAACATGATTGGTTATGTACTTGGCTGAACGTCAGAGTGATGTCTTCATAGCTTTCCAATACAAAACCAGACCCAAGCTTGAACTAGACAGTGAGTTCATGCAGATTTTCTAAAAAACTTAACAATATTTGAGGAAGATGGTACTGCAATAAAATGGTAAATTAGAAGAATTTCATCACAATCAATTATCCCTCACTAAATTTTCTTGACTTGGATACCAGATATATTCTCTTTTAATAGAACTGAATAAAGTGGCGAAGTATAGTATGTTTTTAATTATGCTTTCTCATCATAGTGTCTTTTAAAAGAGATAAAAGTTTTACAATTTTTAGGCAATACCTTCCAAGAAAAAAAAAAAAAAAAAAAAAAAAAAACATTCCTTGGACTCCTGGGCATAGGAGATTCAGTCCTCATGAAAGCTTGATCTCTCACACAGTAACTCTTTATGTGAGATGTATGATTGTATATACATACATACATGTGTATATAGACCGTAAAGTGTGGCACACTCTACATGAGAGTTTCTAGGCTGATATTCCCAAGGCAACAGAAACTGTGGTCCCAGAACACCTGAAAGCAAAGAAGGAACCAAACTAGACTTCATCATCTTAACTAAGTGCAGATTGCCATCTTCCCTCCCACTGGGTTGTGAGACTATGCAACACTCAAGTGAGCTAGAGAAACACACAGTATGTAAACAAGTCAACTCTAGCTTCTGTGACTCTTACACCAAGTAGTAAGTGGTGAAAGATGATTATCACCAGTCTCCCCACCAGGACAGAACTGTGATCTATCAGGCTGCTCATTACAATATCTACATATGTGAACACATATACGCATATGTGTGTGTGTATCTGTCTGTGTAGTAGCTCTACATACAATCTGCAATCCCTGCAGGTGATTAGCAGAGCACAGTAATATTAACACAATCATTTAAGAAAGAAGATGAGCACCACAGTCCATTGAAAAAACAGATGTCACTTGTTAATGGATAGCAAACCTAGAGGTGTAGTCAAGGGTAAACAAAGGGTAATAGAGTTTACTTAGTACTCATCTGCACTGTATAAAGTTTCCTAACTCTCACATATGCCAAACAACTAGAGTATTTTCTTTTATTTTCTTTTTCTCTCCTTTCCACAACATTATTGTTAAGACTCAAATGTCAATTCAGTCAATAGCAATGGTATAGCAAGATGACTCTTTCGAATGACCACAGACCTCTCTTGTAAACCTCTTTGGGTAGACAGACCCTAGGAGCACATGCCTTGCACCACTGTCTTGGAAGATTAATGACACATACTATGTCAACAATATTATCTGCATGCTCCCCAAAGATCTTAAATTAAAATACACATTCATCCTGGCCCAGCTTAGCATATGTGAAATTTGCTTTTCTTAATGAGATCACGTTTAATAATAATAGAGGCAGGCAACTCTGGAAAATAACAAATATACATTCACCTCGTAAGCTAGTTTCCATAACTAACATCGTATTGAATGCCATTATCTCTGACTTGTGTAACAGTCAGATCTACAAATAGCTTCACTTACCTATAAAGTGGCTTATGGAAATTATACATAAAGGCCTTTATAAATAAAAACATATGGTTGAAGATTATGCTGTGTCACAACCTTCAGAATTCAGTCAAATTTCATGCAAATCTCTGCATTAAGAGAATGTTTGGGCAACCTTTTGCTTTACAGAATATCTCCATATCGCTACAGATAGTAAAGTTTATTCTGTATTACACTCATTACACAATTTATTTCTTTGAATTAAGTACTCATTGATGTAGAATTACCTTTCTTCAACAGGTCACACATAAAACATACTAATACTGTGAAAAGTCCTTTATCCTTTCTCTTTTTTCTTATATATGTAAAAAATATGTTTATCTTGAGATTTAAATTATTTCATAATGGTACCTCAAAAGTAGTTTACAACCTTGCTGGAAATGTTAAACACATATGATGACATTCAAGATCACACTTTTTCATGAAAATGTTTATTTTAAAACTACAATAAAAAGAAAATGCTCCAATGGACTAGTTGTATTTTAAAAAAAAGCAAATATACTTATTTCAACAGGCTTACTGTGAGTTAATTAAAGTGAAAATTATGTCAACAAAAGTCAGTATTATAACAGCCAGTATGAAGATTTAATTTTTCTATTGACCTAGTAACAAATTTAAATGCTAACAGTTTGGGAGATCAAATTAATTGAATACAAACATTTTGTTTAATGACATCAGCAGTCAATGCAGAACATCTGTGTTTTACTTTAAAAGTGATCAGAAAATATTCTTTTGTTTACATTACAGATAATCAGGAGGTTTATATTTCTGTGTTCAATTTAAGAGGAAAAAAAGATTATACTACCTTCAGGGCCCAAGGAAGCAATACGTTACAAATGCAGGATTTCTCCTTTTTTTTTCTGTTTTGTAACCATGGTAAAACAATAGAAATGAACTTTCCCTGAACCTTTCTCCTTTAATGGCCTGGGTCCATGTTGACCCAGCAATGCAAGCTGGAACCTGATACTATCAAACGGACTGCTGCTAAAGCAATCAGATTCAGCAGAAACTATACACAGTGCACTATAATACTAATTTCAGCATCCCACAAAGCCAGTGCAAAGGCAAGCTATTAAAGTATTATATTCTATTGTTTAAAAGTGAGATTAATTCAATAGCTTAAATGCACCCAAAAAAATTGAACTAAATGGCAGACTGTACAACTATATTGTTATTCTTTTATAATTATAATACTGTACCAAAGTGAAATTGCAGATAAGGTTCTCCCTTCCCCTTTCCCTTCAAAAAAAAGCACTACTGGATGAATTATTAGTAAACAGATGATTTGAGCCATTACAGGTTCATATGATCCTGCATTTGAATGAGGCATGTAATTAAATTATCAGGACTTTGTTCTAAATGCTTGAAAGGAGAGCATGATAACCACATTTTTAAAAGGTAGAATAACAGAAGAAACTTTTTTTTTTTTCTTACAGAGGACTACAGGCAACTAATGTAGGAAGGCATAATTGATTAATTCCACTAATTAAGATATTTGTTATTCCTGCAATCGTAGCTTGATAAATAATGTATTAGATGTGGCACCATTTCCCATCAGTTCTGAAGAGACTGTGATGATGTTTCAAATTTATACTGTTATTTTTTGGAAGCAGAATAGCTCACTTCTTGACCTAAGTGTCCAGGCAAAAAGCAAGTAAAATATATTTTGAAGTTATGAAGAAGTCAATATTTAAAGAGTAAACATTTCATTACAACACATTCTAGTTGTTTCACAAAATTCTTCATTTATGGGAGCTGATTTAAAAAAAAAAAAAAAAGTTGTAAGGGGGAATATTGATTTAAACTAGCCCGAATTTTCCAGAAATAAGTATTCAGTCCAAGTTAGTCATTTATGATGGTTCTCTCTCCAAGATATATTCATCCCTTTCTGTTTTAAATAAGTCATCTATGTTAAAATGATATAAATCGCCTTTAGGATGTGTTTGTGGTTACAGTGGTTATAATATATAGAGACCCTTGTTGCCTAACTATTAGGCAGCTATAGTTCTCACCTTTAACACAGCTACTAAAGAAAGAGAAGCAAGTCACTACCTTGTATATGAGTCTAATGTATAGACTATTTAGCCAGAATGTGAAATACGCTGACAGAAAGACCTTCTCAATCCAAGCAGAGGGATATAATTCTACTTTCTGAAGAAGAAAACAAATCATCATCCTGTAGGCAGGTCAGGATAATAATATTGAAACTGAAGAAGAGAGTGACAGATCTACTAAACTACAAAGAGAAAAAAATAATGTAACATTAGTAGGACTATTCAGAATGAATGTAACATTAGTAAGACTATTCATCTGGGAGGAGGATTTCTGGCTGTGCTGTACATATTTTGCTTAGTTTACAATAAAACATTATTTAAGCACAGATTTGGACTCAACTTTTTCACATTATAGATGAATGCCCTTATCATGATGACACTGATTCACATTCATTTTTTTCTCTTGTCTAAGAAATCTTTCATTCCCATACATGTACCTTCATGTAGCTTCAACAGGGATGGACAGTGTCCCCCACAATAAGTATGGCCTGTTTGTGACATTTGACTTCTTGCCGACCAACTTATTGCATTTTCTCAGACTTACTGCTGCATTTTCTCAATCTTACTGCTATCCAGTGGTTCCCCAACATCCCACTTTGACCACTAAGCTGTTGCAGTGGGAGAGCAGAACGTCTCCACCTCTACCTCTTCATCAAAAGGGTAGTCAAGCTGGAACAGGCTGCCCAGGGAAGTGGTCAAGTCATCACCCCTGGAGGTATTTAAAAGATGTGTAGACATGGCACTTAGGGACATGGTTTAGTGGTGGACCTGGCAGAGTTACATTTAAGATAGGACTAGACGATCTTAAGGTCTTTTCTAACAATGATTCTACAATTCTCCTATTTCTTCTCTTTCTGTAGCCACATTTTTAAAAAAGTGGTGACCACTCCATTTAGACTGCAGACAGTACACATACTCTGATCACATACCACATCATTCACAATAATTACATATAGGAACTTAATTTTCTTCAGGTTACAATCAAGTTCAGTGTATGACCACTCTGAGCTGAAGAAAAATGCAAACTCTAGCCCAAAAGGGGGTTACAGTTGCTTAAACTTGTTCAAGAATAAGAACCTGAAAAAGCTTTTGCTGGCTTGCAGCAGCAGCAGAAATCACATCACTGAAAACACTTAAGTCAAATCAGCCCTAAACTGCTGTGCTTCTCTACTCTTCATGTACATACTAATTCTCATCTAATAAAGTCACAATATACAGAGGTAATCCCATATTGCACAAGGTACAACATAAACTACCAAAATTAGACCCAAATTTGGTAGTTTCTTACTGCAATTTAAATGTTAAATATTACTACTTTGATCATATATGCATACCAGCAGTACTTTCTTTTAGTGTCCTGTTTCTCTCGACATATCGGACAGTAGTCCTTCAGAACCTCTTCTGGTCTAGTGTATTTGGAATACACCTAACACGCAATGATGCTAACATAAATATGAATTATTATGTTATGAAAACCACATATTTTAAATAGGAAACAAAAATGTTTTATGGAGGAGGGAGGAGTGAGATGCTTTGTGAAACGCAGCCAGTGACTGCTAAGTTGGAAGATGTCTGCTTCATTGCAGTTTCCCAGCCTTTGTCTGTAACTCTCTTCCTCCAAGCATGGATTTAGCACTTTATTCTCCAGCTGCCCATTTCCTCCCCTTTTATTTCAGAAATTCTAAATTGGCTTGACTGATTTTTGACAATGCATTTCTACTTCCAACGAGTCAAGTTCAACTTATCACATCTGAGACACCTCCGTCTAGCTTTATCAATAGTTCGGAAAATCATAACATGAGGCAGGTGGGCCAGTTCCACGAGGTGGAGGCAGTGAGCAAAGAGAGGAGGAAAACAAATACTTCCCTTGGAAGCACAAGCTCAGGACCATGAAGGAGCCTCTGTGTTGTAGGGTGGAGCAAAGGTTGCACAGGAATTTCTTAGAATCTTCACTGCCTGGATTTGGCATGAAAAAGAACTTGTTGGATACTCTTCAAGCATCATTACCGTGCCACTGTTGGTGACAGTGGTCATGAGCCTTTTTCTTTATAATCAAAGGAAAGACTCCCTTAGATTTTTGTGGGAATTCTATCATACCCGTGATAGGTTGACCATATCTTCTGTGAACTATCTCCTCAAGAAGTGCTTCTAACTTGCAAGACCTTGGTCAACATCTCTACAACTTAAAAGAAATTCAGAAACCTGGAATATTTTCTTTTCCTGTGCTAGGAAAAAAAAAAAAAAAAAAAAAAAAAAAAAAAAATGGAAAGTGGAAGAGAGAATAGCAGAGTGCAAAACAGCTCTCCAAGTAGAATAAAAAAGGAAAGACCAATCCTCATTCAGAGGAAAACATGGTGATCCGAAAGAGAAAGAGAAAATTTCTTGGCAGTGGTACTCCTCATTCCTGTAAAATGACAGTTGTAAAGTATCAACAACTACAGACTGAATCCTTAGATGTGGATTATTCTACATATACAGGATGCCACAAAGCCTCGTCCACTTCCAAAACGTGAAGGGGTTGACCACTCTGTTACTTCTTCCCAATCATAAATCAAACCTTCCTGGTAGACTTGGAGAAAGACAGATAACCCTCTGCTTCTCAAAATATTAGTGAATTCATAGAGATGCATATATGAAATATTTATTATAAAATTGTTCACAACTAAACAGAATTATATCCCAAAATACAGACTTGCACACTGGGAAGATTTGATAAATAAATTAAAAAAAAAAAAAAAACACACTGGGAAAAAAATAAACTATGACTGAAACATGTTATGTACAGATTTTACTAATCATTCTCTTGCACTTGGTATTTATATTCAGAAGCAACTATTTGAATATTAAAATATTTTAATTAGTTTCAATAAACCAATTCAATAATACATAATAGTCTGCAAACTAAAAATATCCTCTATCAGATTACATATAGGTCAAACCCAACAAACTTCTTATGCATTTTAGTACATTTTGAAGAACAGGAAATATGAAAATAGGAAAAATAGAGATAATATATGGAAACAGTTATTACTGTAGATACTTTATAGAAATGAACAACTTATCATCCTATATCAAATTACTATATAAAAATAAAATCTAGTTTAAATCTAATATTTGTGAGCAGGAAGATATGACTTTATAGAAAAATACTAATAGCAGGAAATATTAATTGAACCAAGCAGAATTTTCACTTAATAAAAACTAATTTCTTTTAGTTTAAAAAATCTGTGTAAGTATATTGTCAATCAAATAACCTAAAATATTAAGTCGTCATTGCCCTTTTAAATCCTTTCAACTAGAATTCCCTAATTGTTCCCTCACTTTATCTCACTGTACCAGTAAGTAAATAAATTAACAAAATAGCTTTTATCGCAGAGAATAACCTTTTAACTGAAGGATTATCTCTGGTTTATTTTTCATTTCTTTCTCTGCAGATAGCAGTTCATGCCTCATTGATTAGTTTGCTGAGGTGGTGACCAGAAATGAAAACAAGGTCTCTCAGATATTGCCAAGACCTGTAAATATAAAAAAAAATGCACCAAAGCTAACACATGTTATGCTTCTAGAATTCAGTTTTTAAGACACTGAGAGTCAATGGTCAGAAAAGGTTCATTTATTTCAATCAGCTTGTGCCAGGATGCAATTCCACTAAACAATTCTAAAATGTCAGCTCTGTGGTTTGGTTTTGGTTTGCTTCTCATTTATACTTCTACAGGATTTTCCTTTTTTCTTTCTTTTTTCTTTTTTCTTTTTTTCTCATTTAGTTTCACTCTTAAAATGTGCCAGCACTCTGATGTGTTACAGAGGTGTGGATTGGTACTGTTTCAAACCAGGATTTTATGTCTCTCTAAAACAAATTATTTCAAAAAGCTGAATTCCATTTGAAAATTCAAAATTACTGTCTCCAGCAAAGAGTTAATGTGAATTTGCTTGCTTTTTTTTTTTTTTCAGTTTTGTGGTTTAAACTTTCATTTTTCAAAGAAAATTTTAGTTTTCACGGAAGGTGCCAGGTTAATAGCTATGTATGTCAACTTCCTCTCTCCCTGTATCTAGTAAATCTAATTCCTTAACTAAAGGGGCTGTGATTTCAGAACAGAAATTCAGCTGTTCAGTTTACTTAGACTTCAGCCACTTTAAAGTCGACACGTATCACCAACAGGAATGATACATCCTGTGATGTGAAAAACTGTATTTATCAACATAGTTCCCCTTGTATTTAATATATATATATGTATATATATATATATTACTATGTTACTAGTGCTATTGGACTCAAAATATAAATATTAAAGCAACACAGAAGTACTAAACATGTATTAGAAGGATCAAGATCTCAGAGAAGAAATAATGTGAATTATGCATATGCTGATATGTTTCAAAAATTGTTCAGTAACCTATATAAACAGTCACATAGTTCTGCCATTTGATGCAAGTGGGATTTTACTACTGGCCTCTGGAGGAGAGATAAGAGTCACGTGAGGTCAATCATACAGTCATTTCTTAAAGATGAAAATTTCACTGACGTGTTGACGTACCATCTTGGACAGAGATGGCATATTTTTGAAGAGGCAACTCCAAGCCCCCCTCTTTTTCAGCTGCCATAAAAATATGAAAAATTAACCACAATTAATATTAGCATGCTCTGAAACTTTTAACCCCACAAAAATGAAGATAATGCAATGTTAATTTTTTTCAGACCTCTATTACTGCAACCTTTCTGTATTCATAAACAGATTAAATGATAATAATTTGCATACAAGATGTACATGGACTCCTCTAGCATATGAACAACTCATTTCAGACAAGTGCTTATATGCAGAACACCATTTCAGGTAAAAGAATCTGTCACTATGGCAAGTAACATGATCCATTCATTTTCTACATTGGCACAACATGACAAATCAAGAATAGCAGGAAAGCATTTTTTTAATGTCCTTGAAGGAGGCATCAAGCATTTGTTTTGTTTTAACATTAATTAAGCTAAATCTGATAACATGTTTTAATTACACAGCACAGACTACTGTTCATATGAAGTATCCTCCTGGTAAAAATGAAGGCCTCCATTCAAGAAATTGCTTAATCATGTGCATAAATTCCTTTAAATTTAGGACAGAAAATCTCTGACTAAAAATAAAATGTCAAGGTTCTACCAGTGACTTAAGAAGCTGCCTTCACTGTACAGTTGAAAGGCTGAATCTCAGATCAAGATTATGTTCCATAAAATCACCCTTCTTTTATTTTTATTTAAAATAAAAACACAGTAAATGAAAGGATCAGATTATCACATCTCATGCAATTTATCAGGTTCTGATGAGACAATAAACATGACATTCACATGTACATTCATTCACGTATACATAACAACAAACTATTTTAAAATAACGATGTGAAGTTCATAAGGATGTACAATGGCAAATGTGGTTTTTTCCTCTCAAGATTACTTTTTTTTAAACAAATGTAAGTTGAAAAACCTACTAAAAGTGCTGGAGACAAAGCACAAATTATTACTAACTTTAGATGCTATTACTCCCTTTCCTACCTTAGTAGTACTAAACAGTTACAGTTCTAGCCTCAGACACAAAAAACCCCAAAACACTCACTTCACTGCAAGATTGTTTAGTAAATCACAAATACCAAAAAGACTGCACTTAAAGCATACAGGACTGGATTTCCTATATTTTTTTACTAAATAAACATTAATTAATGTTGTCTGACTACATATGTTTATATAAACATTTTGAAACAATATCTAATATATGATAAAATACTATGGGTGTCTACCTACTTTCTTTGTGCTTTGACCTATTAAACTTTCTTATTAATTAGAATATTCTCAGATATTTTTATTGACCCTATTTCTCTATGACATTAAATCAGTGCGTGTCAAAATATTAAAGTTCCTAATGTTTATTCCATGACTCCAACAACATGCTGGTGTAAAATCCTATTACATAATCAAGACAATGGTCTCTAGACTTAATAGGATTTCAGATTATTATAGATTGGCTTATATTTTCTTCTTTAAAATACCAGAATAATGTATTAATAACAGTTAGAGTCAGAACATGTTCACAGAAAACACATAAGTGGAGAAACACTTTTATTTCTATCTTATTAAATGAAGTAATAATTTTCATGGCATCCATCTGCTCAAAACTTAATATCAGAGAGATGTTAACATGGATATGCCCATAAAAGCTCTAGGAACTGATAAAACAGGAAATAAATTTCTTAACTATTTTTAGTTTTTAGCCAACGCTTTCATCTGCCTCTCAATCCATCAAAATCTAAATAGAGTTATATTTTAAAGAAATAGAAAAAGTATTAATTTTGAATGCTTAGCATACTGCATTGTTTAAGTTTTCTATGTTATGAACTAGATAGTGTCTCTATTTTAATGAATTATGAGCCCTTTGCCTGTTAAGTTGTCCTTGATCTAAAGATTATGCTCCTGCTAAAGGTACATTATACAAATGTCTATATTCAGTCATCTTTTGTCAATGCTTTACTATCCATTTAAAAGATCAAGATCAACATAAAGG
Organism: Athene cunicularia; assembly: GCF_003259725.1. Classification (NCBI taxonomy): domain Eukaryota; kingdom Metazoa; phylum Chordata; class Aves; order Strigiformes; family Strigidae; genus Athene; species Athene cunicularia. The sequence continues at coordinate 42,123,460 of NW_020799091.1, forward strand.
TAATAAAATGATACATAATAGCAGACAGTTATGTTCTCTGTACTTTACTTATCAGTTCTAACTAAGATGTCTTTATCAAAAGGTTCATTTTCATGCAGTAGTGAGTTTATATCAATCAGTTATCCTTTACACCTGTCAGAACGTTCCTACACCCAGATAAATGTGACTGTTATCAGATACTGGTAGAAGGATAATGTAAAACTGCTTTATGAAAACTATTCTTTATTACTGCTCCACAGATGTTTCCTGTTATAAATATCCTACATTGTAACAAACAATACTAATGGCATTATGTGAATAAAGAACCAAAGAAGAAAAGTCACCTCAAGATACTGCCCTTCAATGCCAGAAGCAAATTTAGCATTACCCTGTCAGCATTCTGTAGTATATATAGAAAGCACCACATATGCAAAGCACCAAATGCATTCTTCATGCATTTTTCAAAACAATAAAGAAAATTCATAAAGAAAAAAGTTCAGTTATCATGGCCAAATCGATTAAGTGGACCTGAGTGAGCTGTATTATACCAATAATTGTAGAGCAAAGCTCCCCATTAACCAAGGGGGTCTCTATTTAAAAAAGGGCACAATATCGTCATACACATTTGCATAGGATGGCTTTTTTAATGTTTCAATTCAATCATAAAATACCCTGCACCTAACCTAAAGGATATTTAATAGAAATTTCCTTCTGCTCATGTTAAAATTTAAGAAATTAATATGGATGGAGGTAAATTGAAGCAGCTATGATCCAACAATACAAATTGAGTATCAGAAGGTAATATAAAAACTAACACATCTTTAGTCTATTGAAGCCTCAGTACCATAGGACTATAAAAATAAACAATTTTTTGTACTCATTCTGGTAATAAATGTGTTTCTCCAAAACTCTGAAATGAAGCTCCTTCTTCACAGAGTAACAATTTGTACCCAAAATTTTATACAAAAGCTGGTTTACCACACTCTGTCCCATGGATACAAAATTTTAAAAAATTAGACTTCCCACTACATCATATTTTCATCACTGTTTGTAAGGAAATGACTGTAAAAGAAGAGCGCATAAATCTCATATCAAATCTTAATAAGTTAATTAACACAGCAGTAGGTTCAAGCAAGCTTCTGACCCAATATTAGGGCAAGAGAAATTTAGAAAATAGTGAAGTAAACATGAAGTAGATGAGGTAATCAGTACTACAATTTAATGTTTTATTCAAGCGCGCTGGATATAGATGTTTTAAAATGTCTTTTGCTTAATTATTGTTTTATCTGCTTTGAAACAACAGTTACAAGAAGAGCAAAATATTTTCTTCATGTCCCTGCAACTTCATTTGTAGGTATCTGTGAAAAGATCTTCTAAGGTTATGTTTAATAACATTTTCTGAGTGAATCATAGCAGGTATCCCTATATTGCCTACAGCACCAGCAGCGTGGTGAGAAAAATTTTCTGCCTTTTACCAATGGCAGTTACATGGCAGCTTCCAGCCTCTGTACATTAGTCTTCTCTACAATAAAGTTATAAATCTTCCATTTAAAGTGAATCCAAAACCAAAACTGTTATATTGTACCAACTAGAGATATCTATGATGGGTAATACAACCCACTATGACATGGCAAGACAACAGTTACTGTAGCAACGTCAGTAATGTATTCTGATTTTTAATACTCTTACTTTCAATTGACATGGCTGTTGAACCAACAGGTAATCCATGATGTGAAACTGAAAATATACCAAACGGGATAGTCAAGAGACTGAAACTGTTCTAACTTTTGATCTTTATATTCCCTCTGCTGTGTTTGAAAGAGGTCAAGAACTTTTTTCTTCTCAGATATGTACTAGTATCTCTGGGATCTGCCAACTATTCCCATGACTCATACCTTTCAGAGCTGTTGCCAAGCCTTCCTGGCGCCAACCAGGTCCTATATGATGTAGACAAGTCAAGAGCCGTTAAAAACACCAAATTGCATGTATAATTACTACATTTTGATTACTCAACAAATGCTTCAAACCTTCTGACCGAACACTTCTGCCTGTGTGCTGTTTGTCAGTTTTACTGAAAACAAAGCTACAGATCAGACATGAGAGTTTATAGCCTTTGGAAGAAGGGGCTAGCCACACACAGTGATTACAAAGAGGTTGTGAGGCTATGCAGGGTGGAAATCAGAAGGGCTAAACCCCAACTGGAAATTAATTTGGACTCTACAATCAAGGATAAGAAGAAAAGTTTCTATAAGTATGTCAGTAGCAAAAGAAAGACCAGGGAGAGTCTCCATCCCCTGCTACACGCAGGAGGAAACATGGAAACAAGTGATGAGAAGAGGGCTGAGGTACTTAATGCCTTCGTTGCCTCAGTCTTTAATAACAAGACTAGTTGTATTGAGGGAATCCAGCCTCCTCAGCCAGAAGACAGAGACTGGGAGAACGACCCCCCTGCAATCAAGAAGACAGTCAGTGACCTGCTGCATCACACAGACACACACAAGTCTATGGGACCAGATGGGATACACCTGAGGGTGCTGAAGGAGCTGGCTGGGGTGCTCGCCAAGCCACTTTCCATCATTTACCAGCAGTCCTGGCTGACCAGGGAGGTCCCGACTGATTGGAAATTGGCCAATGTGACACCCATCCATAAGAAGGGTTGGAAGAGCAATCCAGGAAATTACAGGCCTGTCAGCTTGACTTCGTTGACAGGGAAGCTGATGCATCAGCTCATCCTGAGTACCATCACACAACACGTGCGGGACAACCAGATGCTCAGGCCCAGTCAGCATGGGTTTATGAAAGGCAGGTCCTGCCTGACAAACCTGATCTTCTACAACAGGGCGACCTGCTTACTGGATGAGGGAAAGGCTGTGGATGTTGTTTACCTTGACTTTAGCAAGGCTTTTGACAACATTTCCCACAGCATTCTCCTGGTGAAACTAGCTGCTCGAGGTCTGGACAATTGTAAACTTTGTTGGGTAAAAAAGTGGCTGGATGGCCTGGCCCAAAGAGCTGTGAAGAACGGAGTTAAATACAGTTGGTGTCCCTCAGGGCTTGGTTTTGGGTCCACTCCTGTTTAACATCTTTACTGATGATCTAGACGAGGGGATCGAGTGCACCCTCAGTGAGTTTGCAGATGACCCCAAGTTGGGTGGGAGTGTTGATGTGCTCGAGGGTAGGGAGGCTCTGCAGAGAGACCTGGACAGGCTGGAGCCATGGGCTGAGCCCAACTGCAGGAGTTTCGATAAGGCCAAATGCCGGGGGCTGCCCTTGGGCCACAACAACCCCCAGCAGCGCTACAGGCTTGGGGAGGAGTGGCTGGAGAGCTGCCAGTCAGAGAGGGACCTGGGGGTGTGATTGACAGCCGGCTGAACAGGAGCCAGCAGTGTGCCCAGGGGGCCAAGAAGGCCAATGGCATCCTGGCTTGTGTCAGCAATAACGTGGCCAGCAGGGACAGGGAAGGGATCTGAGCCCTGTCCTCGGCACTGGTGAGGCCGCCCCTCGATTCCTGTGTTCAGTTTTGGGCCCCTCACTACAAAAAGGACATTGAATGACTCGAGCGTGTCCAGAGAAGGGCAACGGAGCTGGTGCAGGGTCTGGAGCACAGGTCGTACGGGGAGCGGCTGAGGGAACTGGGGGTGTTTAGTCTGGAGAAGAGGAGGCTGAGGGGAGACCTCATCGCCCTCTACAGCTCCCTGAAAGGAAGCTGCAGAGAGCTGGGTTTGAGCCTCTTTGCCTAGTAGACAGCGACAGGATGAGAGGGAATGGCCTCAAGTTGCACCAGGGAAAGTTCAGACTAGATATTAAGAAGCATTTCTTTATAGAACAGGTTGTTAGGTGTTGGAATGTGCTGCCCAGGGAGGTGGTGGAGTCCCCATCACTGGAGGTGTTCAAAAGTAGGGTCGATTTAGAGCTTAAGGATATGCTGTAGGTGGGAACTGTGCTAGGCAAACGGTTCGACTAGACGATTCTCCAGGGTCCTTTCCAACCTAGATGATTCTGTGTGATTCTGTGTGAACTTTCTCAGACCTTTTCCATTCTATGCAACAATCGACCCTACTTGAAATGCTTGTCTCCCTTTTAGCCAATGTCACCAATGCAGTACTTGAAGAGGTGAATTTCTGGAGCATTTTCACAAGACTAAGGGCTTTGGGTTTTTTATTTGGATCCACTTCTGCAGTATAAATTTTATTTATTTGTGCTTAGTGTAATTAGATCTTATTTATATTGTTTTAAATGGGAAAAAATCAGGATAACTTGCTCGTTATTTTTGATACATGTTTGGATTCTACATGTTCTGATTACATTTTGCACCAATTCATGGAATATTCTAAATACTAATAAAGTCTAATAATTCGACTTTTACTGATGTATTTGCATTGACTAAATAGCCAGAAGGCTACAACTATAGCATGAGATACATATCTGTACTCAGTGAGCTTCGTAGTTACTGAAGTTGTGCACAACAGCCAGATTTTCACTCAACTTCACCACACATGTGCTTCTGCAGCTTGGAAAGGAGTGAAGGAAGAAGACAGGGCTCATGAAAACTAATGTAATGATATGCATTTGGGATGTGGTGACTACATACCATGGTATTTAGGTTTATTCAGGTTCCTTTCGTGTCTCCAACATAGCTTGGGTCTGATACTCATTTTTGACCACAATACTAACACAATGGTGGGCTTTATAATGCAAACACCAATTGCAAATACTAACCTGACATTAAATAACAAATTAAAATAATACTGAGTAGACACTGGAACTGGAAGTACATTCAACACCACAGCACAGCTAACTAGGAAAATGAAAGCCCGATTTTAATAGCAGTGTATTTTTTCCAAGGCTAAAGGACACAAGTCAACCAACATTATCGCACAGAAGGTGTATACAAACACAGCTATCCACTGAAAAGTGTATTGATAGCATAAATCAAGTACAACTTAAGTCACCTGCTTCATTTTTTCCTAGACTAAAATTCATACATTTGTAAAGAATTGGGACACTATGACCTATCTATGAAAACACATAATGACTGCAAAGACTTGTCCAAAATTATTCTTATACCTTCCACAATTGTTATAACTTCACACTTCTTTTAATTTCAGGGTTCTTCTACAATTGCCATTAAGAGTCTCCTTTAATTGACCATAACTGCTAACAATTGTTCAGATAGATTTCAGTCAGATGCTTAAAATGCAACTGCCATATTAATCCAACTTATCATGGTTTTGTAAATATTGCAGAAGCATCTCCCAAGTCAGTTACAATCACATTATTAGGTGGTTTGTAACACTTTATCACAGACTATTACCTACAAAAACTTTTCAAAATCCCTTACATGCAACGCATATATTGTAGGTTGTCAGTATTGTTGTATGCAAGAACACATTACGTGTTTACAATCCCATCAAGGCAAAATCAAACAACTCAGTAGCACTTACTTCTTCAGAGGTGAACATACTGAGACCTAAATCAAAAGTAATCAATCAGATAATGTGTGCAAATCAAGACACATATTCCAAACTTCTGAAATATGTTCCAGTGAGTATCACTGCTTATTATTCCCCATCTAAAAGCTGAGCATACTAAACTATTGCAAAGTTCAACAAACGTTACTTGTTACACATAAAACTGGAACAAGATGGACTGAGGTAGCTAAAGGAGTACACACTTTTTAACTCCACCTATTACAAAGTACTGCATTACACTTAAAACTTGCCAAAACAAATTTTTTTTGTCCTTAAAATAGAGAAACAGAATTAAAGGTAAATCTGAATAGAAATTAGCTGTAAATACTGTCGTTACAGTAAAAGACAAATACAGGAGGCACAATGCAGTTCTAGACCTAACTCAGAATCACTGAACATTTTAGTTTGGAAAGAACCTCTGGTGATCATCTAGTCCAATCCCTGTTCAGGGAAAAATCAATGAGAACAGGTTACTCAGAGCCTTGTCTTAGTAAGCTTTCAGTATCTTCAACATTGAAGAAACCACAAGTGCTCTAGAAAATATGTTTCAGTGTTTAATGACTCTCACGGTGACATTTTTTTTTCTATCTAGACAGAATTTTCCTTTATAGAATCACAGAATCATCTAGAATGGAAAAGACCTTGGAGATCACCTAGTACAACCATTAACCTAACATTGTCAGTTCTCAACTACATCATTTTTCTAAGCGCTATGTCAACCCGACTCTTAAAACCTCCAGGGATGGGGACTACATCACTTCCCTGGCAAGTCCATTCCAATGCCTAACAACCCATTCTGTAAAGAAATGCTTCCTAATATCTAGTCTAAATTGGGACTTTGGCTCTTTGCCTTTCTTCAGCACTCTCCTGAGAAAAGTCAGGTTCTGTCTTCTCTGTATTCTCTCTTCAGGTAGCTGAAGACCTCAGCAAAATCCATCCTTTGCCCATCCATACAGGACACATGCTCCAGCCCCCAGCCAACTTGGCAGCCTTCACTGCATTCACTCCACTACTCTCTCATACTGGGGAGCCCAAAACTGGCCTCAGAACTCCAGATGTAGTCTCACCAATGCTGAAGAAGAGAGGAAGACAATTAGTTTTCTTGATGTGCTGGCTACACACCTGCTATCCCAGTATAAGGTGGCCATCTTCACTTACAAGAGCACACTCATGTTGACCACTGACTTACTTCAGCTAGTTCTCAGGTTTCTTCTCTGTGAAATCAGTAGAACTCTCAACTAAGAGGCTGTAAGATCCCTGTCTGAAAAAAATTGTCATGTTTCTTTTGACTGGAAAGAGGATGGATTTTGAAAGAAAATATATCAGGAGGCTGAAAGTTCTCTTTATACTGCAAATTCAGTCAGGTGGTAAATAGGCCCAGACATGTGATGTAGAGGCTGAAGAATTCAAGCAGTGTGGAGATCTTTCTACTCCCTTCACAGCGAAGGACAGGAGCAGCAGAATGATTCTGCTTCTGTGAGACTGGAAAAACTGGTGGTTCCTCACTCCATGCAAACCAGGGTGGTGATTCTTCTCCCCCAGATCCAGTAAACTAAAAGCTAACCTGAGGGTAAAATGACCTGGCTTTCTATATCAGTAAACAAACCAGACCATCTTATTTCTCCACTCAGGACACCAAATGGCAAAACACAGATAAAATTGCCTTCTTCCCAAAACCACATCAGGTTAACAATTTGATGCTTGCACAAAACCCTGCCCCAGTGAATTTAGCAGTATATACACAGCCATTTAAACTCCGTTTGTGGAATGAACCTAGTCATGCGGAATTGGCACTGTGCTCAGGATGTCAATTCAAATTCATAAATGCTGAAAGCCAAATCAAGATCTGTAAAAACGTCCTTTTCAAGGAGATCTTATAATTACCTCTCACAATTTAAAGCAGATATGATTCCTCTCACAACATGAAATTCATGGTTTGCAGAGAATCCATACATATTTTCACTTAAACAATTTATTTGTTATAAACTTTGTGCAGGTCTTGAAAAAAACCTACGCATTGTAGCCAGTGAATCTGATACAATTTGTAGCATACAGATGAGCTGTGAATTACAGTTTGTTAAATATGATTACAGAGACATTTTATCTTGTGGAACTCCATTTTGACCACATAATTCTGAATTCAAAGATTCTCCCTTCTCTTTCACCTTCATCCATCCTTTTAAGATCAAAATAAGTGTTCATATTTATCAGAGAAAGAGCAAGTAAATAAAATCGGTATATAAGGAACAAAATATATGTGCCATATATGCACATATGCTAACTACAGGCTTCAAAGTTCTTGTATGAATTTCTACAATTTCCCTAGAAATAAATACAGGAATATAGATAGATGGATAAATATATGTGAAACTATATATATGTGTAAGTATATAGATATAAATCTTCAGAAATAAGAGCTTTCAGTGGCTGAGCTACCTTATTTGCTTATTTCTCTAGGGACATTACTGTTTTTTCTGTTTTATAAGCATCCACTAATAAAAACAATCTAAATCTATGTTAACCACCTCAATATAAAAGTTGAGACTTTTCTTTCATTTCTCTCTAACTGTCACTTTTATTTCACAAATGGAAGTCACTAGCCAGAATGGAGTCTCTAAGCAAATAACAGTATGCAATTATTTAAAGCTCATTTGTAAAGCCCAGTCTAACTGACATTATACAACAGTCTATATTGTAAACACAAAGCCATGTCTGAAATAGCTCATACAGGCTGTGTAACACTGACATTGCTGAATTAAACATACTTCCTGTAAAGACCCATGATCATAGAAAAAGGATCATCTTCCCTCCCCACCTTTTGCTAGTTCATTAACTAATAAACTATTACCACACATGGGGTCATTACTGGAGCTGCCTATTTAAGTTCTTCATGGAGCTGAAGGGACTCATACGCCCTTTGTTGACACAGTCACCATTTGAAGTCTGTGAAAAGAAAATGTCAATGTTCAGATAAAATAATTGAAAAAATATGTCTGCTGACGCTTTTTTTAAAAAGTGCTGCAAATTACTTAAGAGTTCTGAAAAGGACACATAGCTAGGTTCCATTTTAGTAGAGGAGAATAGAAAACAATATCACTTTTACCTCTTCCTCTTCCCTTTCTCTTTCTTCAATTGTCCAAAAATACATGTCATCCACAATCCAGTTTGATATCAAATATCCATTCAAACTTACTACTTAAGTATTTGCCAGACCTGTTAACTGTGTCTTGGTAATTACAAACAGTAATGATCTATATTTGGTCAACAAATATATTCCTTTCCAAATATCTTGTTCTTCATGCCAGTCCCACGTTCTCTTTTCCTTTCCCCATTAAACAATTTGAGAATTCATCTGCTTGTTAGAATTTTGAGAGTGCATGCTTAATTACAAATGCTCTATGCTTTCTCTTTATATCCCATGCATGCCTCTAGGGATATGCAAGGGCTGCAACACATATCACAATAACCAAAGAACATCCATACTGGGTGAAACCAAAGACCTATCTACCCAGGTATCCTTTCCCAGATGATGACCACTACCAGCTACCTAAGGAAGATTTATAGTCTTCTTTAGACCATGGAAGTCTTCCATAGACTATAAACTTCCATAGACTACCACTGGGTGATACAGTACCAGAATACGTTCCCAGCTTCCAGTAATTTGCATCCCAGAGAATTCCTGAACCTTGTGCAGTGATCTTTTACCATCTTTGATAGATTTTTCTTACCTAAATTAGAACTTTCTGAACCTCTATCAATTTTTGGCACCTACAATGTCCTGTGGCAGTATATCTGGCAACTTAAGTACTAGTTGTATGAAGCAGCAACTCTTTTTTTCTTGTTAAATCTACCATCTGTTTCATTTGATGACCTCTATTTCTCTTATTAGAAGAATGCTCCCTTCTGACCTTACTCCACTCCCAATTTTACAGACCTCTATAATACCCTTTCTCCCTTGCTCTCTCTGTTCCTCAGCTCCAGTGATCTTTTTTTCTGGTCAGAAAAGTCCTAAAGTTTAATTTTTAATGTGCTATTACTTCCCTTTGTTGCCATATTATGAAGATACTGAAAAAGATAAGTCTTATCACAGACCACCATGACACTTCAACAGTGATCTTTCTCAACTAGAAAACAAAACAAATAAAAAATGGTTAGTCTCCTACATTTTAACCAGGTATTTTCCAAATGACCCATGGCAGCATAAGGTCCCTGGCGAAATTCTGCTAAAGGCTTTTTGAGAATCCAAGTAAGTTTTATCAGCTGGATAGCCTTTTCCTGCATATTCATTAAACATTTCAGAATTTCCATCTACAGAACCAGCGATGACTCTTCCCCAGTATATCATATTTATCTAATGCCTGTTAGCATTATCCTTTCTACTTATTTGTGAAGTATAGCTCCAGACTTCCTGGTCTGTAGTTCTCTGAACACCCTCAAGGACCCTTTCTGAGCATCATGTTTGCCACCGTTCCACCGACACCAATAGAGTTTTAAGTAGAAGGTCACATCTTTGCAATAACTGTTCAGCTATTTCATACCTGCCTTCCCTTTAAACGGGAATGCCACCAGGCCCTTGGGATTCATCTTCGCAATTTGTCCTATACCTTTTTTTACTGACATTTTGTATGGCTTTTTATTTATGCGCCCAGCTATGCAGAAGCATTCAGAGGAAGTAAGCACTGCTGCATTGTGGCAAAGTCCACTTCTCCCAGAGATTCTCCACACCCACTCACAGTGGACTTGAAGAGGTCTGTCTCACAGATGAGATAATGTACAGGACTCCTCTATACCTACTCATTAACCAGAAAAGACTAATTCTTCCTCATCCTTCTCCATGTCCTTGCTACTACTTCAGCTAAAGGAAACAGCAAGATCATGCCAGTTGCCAGACCATGGACAAAAGCCTTGAAGAGCAGCACCCATGAGATAACGAGGAGGAAGAATCTTGACTATTCGAAGTTTGAAAAAGAGATACTGATGTATTTTTTTCATCCAACTGCAGCAGTTTGAATTTTGGTATTTTCTGACATTGTTGAATTCCACAGGGAAGATTACAACTGTCAATGGAAAGAATTTTTTTTTTTTTTTCCGAAAGAAACAACAATTTTCACAGTTGACAGCTGTAAACACCACCAAAAAAAATGACCAGATCTTGCCAACAAATGCAGGTCCTTGTCTTTAATCTTATCAAAAGGCAAGAATCACATACAGGACAACAGAATATTACCTGAAGGGGTGAGTGGTTTGGCCATGTAAACACTACGAAATAACACAGATAAACTCAATGAGTGAAATAAGAGTGAGGAACCACATCTTGCACAACTTCAATGCCTGCCATTTCTGAAGTTTGCTCAACTTTCTCTCCCAATCCGAGCATATTCTTAGTGGTTAATTTAAAATAGGTGTGAGAGGAACAGAATCAGTCCCCTTATTCCAAAGACAGATGGGAATAGCAGGCACTGTTGCAGAACACTTTTATCTTACAATTCTGCTTGCTAAATGTTATTTACAACCTTTTCTGTTACTTATCATTTTATCTCATTATGTATTGTCTAGAGATGTAATTTTCAAAATGGGGTGGTAACACCTTATTTTAGTGGAATTAGATTTAGCATTTAAAACATTCATATAGTCAATCAAACTTTAATGAACTCTTCTGCAGATACTGTTTATTTTTGGAAAAGTTTTAATAACTTTTCCTGTAATTAAAAATAGCATACAATATCAGAAGCCAGCAGCAATTAAAGGTAATCAAATTTGGGAAATTGTGTAGGAAGTACAAAAAAGATCTGTAGATATTCTGTTAAATGCATATTATCAGTTGAAGTACTGTTTGCTTCACAAAACAGAACAATGCTTATCATTAAAACACAAGAACATTTCTACTAAGTTCCTTGCCTGATTTTCTTCTTTCATAAAATGCACTGCATGTGAAACAAGTCTTCAAAAAAAACAAGGCCTAAAAAAACCTACTACTCAGGGTGCCTTTGAGGATATTTAATTAAAATCTAATCCTGCATTCATTAAGGCTCACATAAATTAAGCTGTCATTCATAAGATTTATGGATTCTCATTTGCATATTGCATACAATTCATCAATTACTCAAGTATGAAAGGAGCACATTTCCCTTGGAGCTGCATGCTACCCTGCCAACATTTGAAATGAGGGAAAGAGCAAGACTGTCAGGCATTCACACAAACTTTCTTCCAAATGTCTGCTCCTTGATTAATCTAATTTTCTAGCTATTCCTTACAAGATACAACAACAGCCCTTCTGCAATTTTCTATTATTTCTCCTGTCTTCATCATAAAATCTTCTTGTCTTTTAATAATACTTCATGTCTGACTGATTATTATTTGTTTGCTAATGATATGGCATGAATGTTTTCTTTATATAAATGCATAATGCACACACTGGAGTTAAAATAAAATGATTAGTATTTTCAGGTTTTGTTTTTTCTGTTTAACATCACTAATTTGCTTAGCTGAGCTTAATATAAAAACCTAAGCAGTGAGAAAAAATACCAAATTATAAATCTATCATTTAAACAGCCATCAGTATTGTCAGAATATTTCTCTTAGAGTGTAATGGTAATGTGCACATAATTAAACCATTAAAATTTAACATTAAAATATAATTAAGAAGAGACAACAAATGTTTAATGTGAAAAATCAGCTTATTCACAGCCGCTGCAGTGTGTACCTGACTGCATTTCTGAAAGTTGTAGGCAAAGTAGTGATACAGGTAAGTTTGTTTTTGTTGCACATAAAACATGCTGTGTTAATTCAATTGCCTTCTCTAGAGAGTTAATCTTAATTTCGGTGGCACAACTAGGAAGCGGCAGTCTTTGCTCGCCCAGTCTCTGGATACCTTCCAACATGCACGTGATCAGGTGCTGAATTTAATGCATAGCACTCATTCATGTCTGGTAGTTTCTAAATTCAAACATATGAATGTATCAGCACTGTCTAAAATTACTCTTAAGGCTCTCTCTAAATTTATAGGCTCATTTAATATTGTTAATTACCTAGTAAAAAACTAGCATAAAAATACCAAAATAAAGTTGCCATTTTCTTCAAGAAATGCTATGTTTAACAAATAAAAGGATGATAAGCTATGAAACAATAAAAATCCAACATGAAACATTTCTGAACTTCTTAGAAAGTGCAAGTAACTTTTTGCAGTATTACTTCCCAGACCAAATGAAAATAATTATTTTTTTTTTTAATTTCACTCTAAAAAGTATTGGGGCCTTTAAATATGTGTAATATGAACCAAAGAATCTCAGAGCAGATGGTGAGCAAATTAGAAATAAATACTTCAAATATTAGTGATCTAAGATTTTATTGTTCAAATGTGTTCAGCACCAAATCTAGTTTAAAAGTCATATGCTGCCTCTTGCCACAGAGGGACTGTTGAACATTTGGACTGGATTACTGAGTGGCAAACAAATATTTTTTTCTCTTCTCTCTTCCCCAAATCTGTTTAAAAATGAAGAGAGATTTCATTCTAAACATAATTGCTAACGTAATCCCATGCGAATAAAGTTAACTAACCCTGGAAAAATAAACAGATGACTAACTTTAATCAGAGAAATGAAGTCATCATTATGCTTGGTTTATAAAATAGATTTCCGTTGTCAAAGATAACATAACAGGGTTGGTTTGTTTTTTTGTTATTTTGGTTTGCTTATTTTGAGTTAGCTGCTCTACTGTAGACTGTTTAGGTCCATCCCTGAATTACTACCACATTTATTGTCTGTCTTTTTAACTGTTGCATTCTCTGAGTTTCAAATTTCTCAGCATGAGCTGTCTGTTTAATTCTATCCACGTAGTGTGTAATGAGAAAAGAATTTTCCCTGTCTACAATAATATAGCTTATTTTATTTCCTGAACCCAAACCACCTGTTCAGTTTTTCTATTTAAAGCTTTGTAAGGCAATCGACTACCTCAGTACATTTGTGCTGAAACGAAAGGCAGTCGGAATGAAGCTGTGACTTCTTCAAACTCAGTCCAATAAAAAGCATCACCTATGGAGCAGCTTCTTGGCTCCAGGGTCAGATGGGGTTCACTTCATAAAATTCTCAACAGATCTTACAAGTAACTTTCTTATTTCTGTGAGATCTACTCAAAATATTTCTAAATTTAATTCCGCAGGAGATTTTGATATAAACAGCAATATATGAGTATACAGTGATAAATTACTACAGAACCTCTTTTATTTTGAAACCTCCAAATCTTTATAATTGTTAAAATTAACTGTATTAACTCTGAATCTGGAAGTATAAAGCTAGGATAAATCAACTTATTACAGTACTTTCAGGATTAGTCTACAAAAAGCACCTATCTCAGTGATAAGAAATAGCTCCTCTGAAAAACTACATTCCAAAAAGATACAAAAGACAAAGCAAATGTGTCCTGGACCAAACATGACTCCACAATAAATATTGGACTTTGCCTATCACTATAAAATAGATCATCTTCCAAAATCTCTTTGAATTTTTATATTTTACATCATCACAGATTGAATGTGGTTTGAATTCAGTGGAATGAGGGCAATGGAATAAAAAGAGTTATTTAACATTATTCTGGGCTGTTTGTTTTTCAAGCTTTCCACTTTGTATTTGTCAACATCTTCACTTTGTCATTTAAATGTACACCTCAAAATACAAGTATGATTTTTGGTATGATTTTTGGATTGAGGAAAAGCCTCATTCAGCCCTTCTTGGATATTTGGGGAAGAGGGATAAGCCTACGCAGATCAGCCTACCTACTTCCATGATTATAGCAAACATTTTTAAAACATGTATCAGAAACCAGGTTTATGCCTCTTAAGACATGAGAGATGGGATTTGCAACCCCTTATAGATGGTATGAGTTTAGAAAAAGAGAAATAAGAAATGTGTAGGAATATATGGTTACAAAGAAGGTTTGTAAATAAATAAGTTATTTTGCTTCATGTCTCTTAGGCCTACGTAACTGTTAAATTTATCTGCCCTTTTCTCTTCTCTCCTACTTTTCTGTAAATACGAGGGAAGGAGCTAGGGAGGGTAAACACAGCACTAAGTATATGGACAAAATGAAATTATTCCTCTTGAACCACCCAGATTGAAGAAGAAAGAAAAACAGATCATCTTTTCACATTACATATAAAAGCACTAGACCTAGGATATGTAGGCACCTTGACTGCTAATATAAAAAAAAAAAAAAGTTTTCCCTTTCTCCATTCCTGTTAATTATTTTCAAATCTGTGTAGATATAACACCTTCTTCCTTCCTTTTCATTAGCTCATGAATGTCTGCAAGACAGAAGTTTTGGTCTGATAATACCTGCTGAAGCACAAAACCCCTCCTGTGGATGCCAATCCAGTGCCAGTGAGATTTAAATGCTGGAGCTGGTTCCAAGACCTATGAAATTTTCAGATAAAATCTTTATTAAAACAAGTTAGGATTGAAAGTGCATTTCATGGGAGTTCCTGTAACCTCATCAAAACATCATTTCCTTGCAAAAACTCTACACACTTTAAATAATTAAAGATCTGAAATTTGAGAAACAGACTGGACTGCTTGGTTGTCAATGCCACACATTGCTTTGCTATTTATTTCTGTTACAATTCACATGTAACCCTAACCTAATCCTCAAATTTTCAAAAATACATACAAAACTAGAAACTTCTTCAGGGATTATGTAATCCCATTTCCCTTTTGAAGGAATACACTACACATGCAATTACAGTATATATGATGTAATTATTCACAGTGACCATTTTAACTAAATACCAGTCCAATAGGTCTCCATACACTTCCATGAACCTAAAATACCTAGCATTGCATATCTCATTAGAACAGTCATTTCATCTGTATTTCTTAATTACTCTTCCATGCCATCATAGTCAGCTGCAAAAAGACACCATATAAAATATTTCAAGACTCCACTTTTTCCAAGTACAAGATTCTAAATGAAAACTAAATTATGAACCAAAATTCATGGTGAAAATAAAAAAATAATATGGCCTTAAACTTACTTTGTGGCTTAAAGAGCCCAAGGCTGACTAAATGCATCTTGCATGAGGAGAATTTTTTTTTTTTTTTTAATGTACTTTGAGGAAGTGCTAAATCATAGGCCCCTCCACCTTAGCCACCTTCTCTTTTGTCTCTTCACAGGCATTTTTGCTGTCCTTACACTGCTGGAGCTTTAACTAAATGGAAATTGAATGGGAAATCAAACTACATACTGACAGTAATTCTTTGTTATATATTACCAGTAAACAAGATTCACTCAATATCATTTATTACTTATAAAATGATGGAATTTCACTGAAAATGGTGGGGATATTTAAAACAAGAGAGGAGCCAGTTGTAATGAAAGATCATTTTTTAGTAGATAAATGAACTATCCAGTTTATAATGAATGTCGATATACATAAACATGGGCGATTCTGAACTTAAAACGTTAGGTAAGTGAGCTACTGGGGTAAAGAAAGTTTGCTAATATGTGAAACTGTCTTTAGAGATGGTTATTTTTGCAAAGGAAAAGAAAATTACATATTATTTGATTCTTTAAAGAGTAATGTCTAATGTCAAATTACATTGTAACTCTATGTAGCTACTCAGATATTTATGTATTGCAACTAAATCCTAACTGAAGTAATAGACTGGATGAAGCATCAATTCATGTTACAATTAGTAAAATCAGTTTCCTTCTAAAAAAAGCTTCTTTATATTGACCCTTTTCTTTCTGTCAAGCACTGTTTAAACTCACCCAAGACCTTATTTGCAGCTGCAGAAATGGTAAAATACATTAAACTGGAAATGAATGGAATGCTGCTGCATGTCACTTTACAATACATGGCCACATGCAAGTGCCATTTTCTGCATTTATGCAATGCAATATGATAAGCAGTCTCCGTGGAAGCATGTTAAATGCTTATCATTACTACTGAAGTAACAAGTTTTAAGCAGAGTGCCTGGAAATATCCAAAACAGTTCTGGAAAGATAAATTACCTCCTCCTCTGTCTTCCTAAAACCACAGCAGTTAAACAGGCTGTGGAAAAACTTTGGTATCAATGACTCGTATGAGTCACAAGAACCTTAGAGCAATAGCCATAATCCTCATTACCAAATATGGCAGGTATCAATTAATTTTCATTCTGAACTTCTGGACAGATCCTTCTGTTATTTCAAACATTCAAAAGCTAGCTTTGGTGTACTGACGACTGCTTGAATTTCAAAATGATAACTGAGGCTATGATGATATACATCATCTGCAGAGAAAACTTTGTCAGGTGACAGTCTAATGTAGTATGCTATATAGTGCTGAAGGTTTCATCACGCCTACCTATGGAATGTCAACAGTTACCACACTGTCTAAACAGAAGCTGCCTATCTCCAGAGAAAACTTAACAAGCAAAGACAGTAAGAAACACAAGAGGCCTCAGAAGTCCCAGAGAGCATTAAACTGTATCCTCTTAGGCTACAAATGTGTTCTACGAAGTACAGACATATGAACTATTTAAACCTCTGAATTCCATATGCATGAGTCAGAACGGAGCACAGCAACAACAAACACCGAAAGCAACAGTCCCAAATATTTGAATTAATTTAGTTATAAGGAACTGAACAAGTTCTACAGCACAGTTATTAAACTGAAGCCCCTGTAGGGACTTTAAATGTAGCACAACATACAGTGCACATGAAGAGCAATTTTGTAAAAGTAATATCTTGAACATAACGTTTTGACAAAGATGTTGTGAGCAAAACCTAGCAGAGATTCTCCATTCACCACCTTGCAATTTTCTGTTCCTCTATGCATCTCCCTGAAAGTCACAGATCTACAGACTTTGCCCTACTGGCTTTACTCTCTCAAATATCTTCTCACTCACAGCTTTAAATCTGTCACTGTTAAGTCAATCACCTTTCAGAACCACTAATGCTAATGGTTAGAAGGGTCATTTTCAATTCCAGTTTCTATACTTTAAAAGAATAATGTGACTTAAAGAGCAATTCGTAATTTCCCCAACACTTAATAGTTTTGGAAATAGCCAAAATACCGTATGACATAATAGAACCAATATTATCATAGTACAGATTCATACTACCCATACACACTCAGAGGCAGTGACATGCACAGATGAAAGGACACCACTGAGCAGAACTTACCAAAAGCATTCAACAACAGCACAGCTCAGGCCTGTGGACTTTGTTGACTTTTTTTTTTTTTTTTTTTTTTTTTTTTTTTTTTTTTTTTTTAAGCTTAAAGCACTCAATGCTGTACTTACACTATGTTTTTCAAGAATTCATAGAATATTAGGAGGGATCAAGTAGGGTCAGACTCTAATTCTTCCCATGAGCTGTACAGAAAGGAAGAAAATTTGCAAAAAAATGGGGAAGAAGGCTATTTCTTTGACTTATTCTGCCACAAAATAGATTTTACTCAAAGGGAAGCACCAGTGGTAGCACTGTCTGAGATGTTAAGACTTTGAGCACCTCTGGCTGAGGCAACTTAAGGTGTTAATCGTTTTCAAGCTCCTTCAACTACATGACATAGTCTTCCTTTCCTCTAGCAGAGTTTAGAAAATGGAACATTTCTATGTTTAAACACATAATTTCTACTTTCACTGGTTATTTAAGTTATTCTTACAACTAATAGGGTTTTGACCCTGAGGCTTCTCTTGACGTGGTGTTGCTGCCTACTGCCCCAAGCCTGGAGAGCATTTCAAAGCTGTAGCGAGTCCCTTGGGAAAAAGCAAGTATATGTAGTACACTGATCACAGAAATTTCATCAATATAGCTCATGTAAAACTTCTGCTCTTTGTCTAAGATAATCCACCATGAAATAAAATTTCCAGTTACCTACTAAACACTTAATACTTCTGCAAAAACAACCATTCTTCAGATAATGCTTTTCTAAATGAATTATTCTGAACGAAAGAAAGAATGACTGCAATTTCAGGTAATGAAATGAGGAAGGAACAAGTTTCATGTTTGAGAGTCAGAAGAAGATATATAGCAATTAGAAGTGCTTAAATCAAAATATGCCAGAAAACTATCTACCAGTTGAACCACTGACACATAAAAACCTTCTGGATGCTTTAGGAAAAGTTTTTGTTTTCCAAAGTGAAGATTAGATATTTTAACAGTGGTTTAGAATACACAGATGATATTTAACATGGATAATGCTTCAAATATTATTAAAAAGTCTGACTTCACATTTTCAACATACAGAAAGAAGTGTGAATGCTTTTTAATAAACATATAGTATACAGTTCATTCACACATAGGTCAGTAAAAAGACATCTCTCCTACTTTCAGACACTTAAAATGCAGATGTTGCCATTTGAGTTTGTTACTCTATGATCTTTTTGTAATACATGTTGCGAAATAAGCACTTATGTCACAATTCACTTGACTTATTTTCCATGCCTAACTGAGGATGATATTAATTGCTCCATAGAATTTCTCTCTGCTGACTATACATGGAGTCTAGATGATAAGCTCAGATGCAGACGTTTACACTGTACACCACAGAGATTAAACAAGCTCAGTATCACCCTTGCTCTCTAAAAATTGAATTAACTGATTGTACTTTAGCCTGAAGTCAAGGGGGAGACTAAAGTAGTGGGATATGTACTGTGAACTGCTTTGCCCTGCAGAGAGTAGCCTCTCAGTCTTAAAAATGACTAATTTTTCTTCTAAGATGGCAAAGTTCCTGCAATAAGTATCATTCCATTATGCGTTTCCTTTGAACCAGCTTTGAATCTGTTCCAACTTAAATGGAGAAGATGGGGAAAAAACCTGCTGCATGTTAAAGCAAATTTAACTTATTTCTTAAATCAACCTTCAGCTTTTCAAAAGGGCAACAATATCAATTTATATACAATGAGTATAAATAGGTCCAGGAGAGTTCAACGAAACATACAGGGAATATAATAAAAAGGTAACAAGTTCATACATTTAAAATTATCTGCATCTCTCTGAAACACTTTAACACTAGGAAGATACGTAACCTTCATCTTAAAAGCCTGGTGTATCTTTGCATCTCTCTCAGAGAAAATAAGGCAGACACTGTTCTATTTTTCACACATCTCTGTCAGTAGATCCTGCTCTTGGGAAGTTTAACGTCATCTATGCTTCTGTCAGACATGATCAGTTATACACAGATGTAGACATGCACTTTTCTCTTGTGATTTTTTTATTTCATGTGTTTTGACTTGCAGTCATGAAATGTGATACAGGAAAAAGTTTTTAAGATACATTGATTTGGGGCCATATTATATGAAAATTATGTGTATTTTCAGATAGCTTTCATATATTTTCATATTTTTCATAAATTACCATAATTCAGTGTATTTTAAAGTGAATAATTTAAATGTAATTTGATTAAAAGATAAACCAGAAAGTTGCTATACACAGCTACAGTAACCACAAAATAGCTTGTAACATGGGACAACTGATGGAATATCACAACTTAGAATTTGTTTACAGGCCTAAAAAACATTAAATCATTTTGTAAAAATTTCTCAGACAAAAAACAGGAAAAAATCAAATGGTTTATAGGAGCACTTGGAAGGGTGAAGCTAATGTCAAGTTCTTAAGTCTCTTAAAGCATCATGTGCAGAGCTTCCAGCTAACTCAACTGCAGAAATTTCAGGGTTGAATTAGTTCACCAAACACGACTCTAAATTAACTGTCTATGTTTTTTACAGATTCCAGTAAACAAATAAAACTCTATTTGGCT
Organism: Athene cunicularia; assembly: GCF_003259725.1. Classification (NCBI taxonomy): domain Eukaryota; kingdom Metazoa; phylum Chordata; class Aves; order Strigiformes; family Strigidae; genus Athene; species Athene cunicularia. The sequence continues at coordinate 42,143,647 of NW_020799091.1, forward strand.
AAACTTGGTTTACTTTTGACCCAGCAAAAAAGATCTACAAAACATAAAACAAGAATTGGAACTAGACATTCTTAAGCACAGAAGGTCATTTCAGTACTTAAAATGGACTCTCTGTCAAAATATACAATACAGACACAAATTATTTAAAAAAAAGAAACAACTAAAATCTCACAGTAAAAGAAACTATGATTTTCATGACGTAATTCCCATACCAAAACAGAAGGATAGGGGTTTTTCCAGCTAGACCTCCAAGTCACTGTATATCTTAAGGCTGTCTGAGGATAGACAGAGATAGAGATTGTCTATTAATCTCTGTATTATGGTGTGTCATTAATTTTCCTGACTTCTTATTTGAAGTCCCACTAGTGTGCATTCAGCCCTCCACCTTTTTTAAGCAGATCCATTCTGTATTAGCCAGCATGCTAGGCCAGATTCTTTCTCGTGATGACTAGTCTTGCCTGCCTAAAAAATATGTGAAGCTTTGTCATTCTTCTTAGTATCTTAACAACTACTGACTTCCATCAGTGTTTCTGCTTCATGAGTATTGGAATCATTTGTGATATCTCTTAGCAAGTACTAAAGAATAAGCATGCTATACAACAACTGAAAATATTAGATAGGCCTAAAAGAATGCATAGAATGTCAAAATCATGGTCATAGTTAATAAAAATAAAATTGAGTGCACATAAAACAAAGGCGACAAAAGAGGAAGTGTGGAAAAGATGTGTATTCAGCAGTAAAATATAGATATTAATTTTAAAGATAAGTAAACAAAGAATGAAAAGTATCATCTTCTTGGAAAGAGGAAATGTCAGAGCGTAGAGAAACTAATAGCTGAGCTCACTGAGCATCAGTTTTTGGATCAGTTTTGTTTAATAATTTAACTAATGTCCAACACACATGCTGATGACACAAATTTAGAAGAGGATTGAGCATCACACTGAAAGAATTGGAAGGTCTTGGGGAAAGATTATGAATTTTAATGGGGCAAAGTGCAAGGTCACTCACTCAGGGGCCATAAATAACAGTAGCTGCTGTAAACCAAGAACTCATAAATTGGGAATAACCAAGGAGAAGTATCTCGGTTTATTACCTGATTCCCTAGATGATTACGAACCACCAGTGTGACACAGCAATGAAACAGACAAATACTATTCTTGAACATATCAGATAGATCAGCAACTGACTGACACATAAGGCATCAGTCAGATATTTAGCCTGTATAAGTTTAGTCAACCAAATAGATTCACAGAGAAACAGGTCTAAAGAAGGACTGCAAGAATGATCACAGAATGGAGAGGCTTCCAAGACAAGGCTGAAAGAGTTTGACTTTTCTAGTATTGGAAAAGCAAAGGCTGAAGTGGGATATAATTCTTCTCTTTCGCACCACAGGAAAGGTCTGATGGATTTATAAGGGAATATTCAGACACAGAAGGAAACTGCAGGCCGCTCCAAGTCACAGTGATGTGAAGTAGCCAAACAGTGAAAAAATACTGATCGAATCAGTTCTCTGCCAGCTTTCACAAAGTTATTGGTGCTACTGGCCATGGAGAGAAGAAAAAGTGAAAAAGAACTATAGATTCACTAAAAATTAAATTAATTTAGAAAGGGCTACACTGCAGTGTTTCCACAGTAGGAATGACTGCAGAAGCACCAGGAAAGGTCTCACTGATGGTGTACCTAACTGTTTGGTATGGTACAACATAACCCTGATGAAGTTGTACTGAAGAAGTAAAAAATGAAGACTCAAAATGAACAATATATACCAGTAGTTCTTTTTTTATTATTTACTTATCTGTTATCTGATGAGATCTGATGAGGTTTTATGCTACGCCTACCAAAATGGACTGTGAATAATTTCTCACAGTAGAAGACATAGCAGTTCAATTAAAAGACATTTTTAGAAAGCATGTATAAAGAAGAGCTACTAATGAGATGTGCTGATTGTAAGGCTTATTTCCACTATTGCAAAACTAGGACAAATAGTCCAGATACTCTACCTCAATTTAACATTGCCCACTATGATAAACTACAGAAAAGTCTTTCTTTCATCTGTATTCCACAATATGCAATTGCTTCAAAACCCCATAATATGACAGAAATCCATTGAAAAAGCTTTATTAAAAAGAAAAAAAAATAAGTTTAGATATCAAAATATTCTGAAAGATATTAAAATTAGAACTAGTTATTGTAAGAAATATCAAGATTAAAACTCCTTAATTCTAGTTTCAAGCCTAAATTACAAACCACTACTTCTTTCAGTCATATCATTTCACATTACAAACTTTTTTTTTCTTATATTCTAACATAGTTTCATAAACCTATATTTGATAGGTGACAACATCACACTGTAAATACTTCAGAGAACTGTGAGATATTAAACCTTTAAAATTACAACAGTTTAAGGAATTGTAGCTTTGCATGTGATCCAAAGAGCACATATCATTGTAACTTCTCCCTGGGTTTTTTATCTTTTACTGGTAGGAAACAGACTAATGTTTTAAAATAAATACCTTTGAAATCCTTTAAAAGTACGTAATATTGTCAATTGTGGTAAGTAATGATGAATTAATATGTGTTTTATTTACTTAGTCTTCTGTTTTGAACAAAAAGATATAGATGAAATGCTGATTTTAGAAGACCCTGTTAACTTCAGACTTCCAGTCAAACTCTAACTGAAGATTCCATAATTGCTTAAATAGCAGCTACTTTTACAATTGCCCTTAATTAGGTCCCAATTTAGCAAATCACTTGGCCATATGCTGAGGTCCCACCGGATTTAAGAATGTGCATAGAGTTGTGCACATGAATCAGAGCTTCGCTGAATTGGGTTTTAACATCAGACTTCTTAAAATTATTTTTAATTTCTGGAACTCCTGTAGCCTTTTAAATTTTCTTATATTTCTCCTGAGTTCTTGGAGATTTCAGCTATGATTGCTTCGGACTATTACATATAGGCAACTAGTTATTTTAAATTATGTTTATTTCTAAATGCCAAAGTTTGACCTGTGACTGAAAGAAGAAATTCAGAATAATTGAAAAAGAAAGTAAATCAACTGAGAGGCAGATGGAACTAAACTTAGTGCCACCAAACGTTTTAAAATAAGATGGGCAGCTCCTTCAATCAACAGGAAATCTCCAACAGACTGGACACTCAGATTACCCCAGAAAACTAAATAACTGAAATTGTTCTGGTTACCAACCAAATTTTATTTACTACTTCAACTCTTCAAGTAATTTTGCTTCCCTACAAAACTCTTGACATTTATGGAGCAGAAACTGTGAAACTTTTACATGGCATAGGAAGGATTTTTTTCCCAAGGGGCATGTTCACTTCTTCCTTCTGGGTAGTTGCCATTGCATATATATTTGTCTAGTCATACTTATCCTCTGTGCTGAGACAAGAACTGTCCTTTGGGTCTTGTGGAGCATGTAGCAACAGATCTCTCTCATCTGGACATCTCATCTTGGCAATATCAACAAACCCTGCCTTCAAAGACCATTCCAAATCAGTACAGTAACCTATGGTAAGAAAAAAATATATTTGGGATCTTTCTATTCAGCCCTTGCTGCTAAATGATTCACTATGCATGGCACAGTTCATGTCTGCAAGTTTACCTAGGCAAGTATGGGGAGAAAAAATTGGTTTTTATATGAAAAACCCCTTCCATAACTCATGCCACTCAGAAACACAGCTGTTGAATCCATACTGTGGCATTTATGATGTGAATAGAGAGGGCAGATGACAAGGCTACACATTGGCCTTATGCAGTGCTGAGTCTCCCACCTCTAAAGCAGTGTGGTGGAACTACAGAAGATGCAGAAAATAGCAACTAGGATTCAGAGACACCTGAATGAGGACAGACAAGAGGTCATAAAATCATGATTAAGGTGGAAAGGATTACAAAGGAACAATCTTATTTTTTCATAATTTTTCACAAGAATTTGAAAGTACATACTGAAAATATCAGGCAACAGGTTTAGAACAAATTAAGGAACTATTTTCTTCAGCAATACTCATGGAAGTCGAGGCCTGAGGATGTTTTGACAGTCAAACTCTTAATTCTGCTCAGAAGGAGATTAGACAACATAAATCCAGATAAGAAAGAGAGTCAAGATTACAATTCAGGCTTGGAAATTTGTAAATCACTGACTGCTTGAATATAGTATGTGAAAACGAGGAAGGACCTATATCCATAGAAGCCTCTACTGGTAAATACTGCAGAAAGGGCAATAGATTAGATAAATCCCTGTCCTTCCCTTTACAAGATGATAATGGAAGATGGGAAGGAGCTGCTCTGGCAAAAACCTGGTTGTCCAATCCAAAAATGTTTAATTTCCAACCAACAGAAATACTGGCGCTTTTTTTAATTCAGACAAGTTTTCTCTATGAGTGCGTAAGGACACAGGGAAGCAGATTTACAAAATTTACTAGGCGTGCATGTTTCTAGATTTTAGCTTCGACAAGGTTAATCTGTACTATTCCATAGTTTAATTTTGTATTATCATCTATTAATTTGATGAATGAGTTGAAGGTTTCTTATTAATATTTTTAAGCAAAAACTCTCATCCAGCTATATGTACTTGTAGATTTTTAAATGAAGATGAAGAAACACTGTTAAAGAGATTTTTTTTTTTTTTCCACACATACTGGTGAAGCCTGTTCTAAAACCCAAACCAGTATTTTAAAGCAGGATATCAAAAATCATATGATGGTACAGATAATGGCATAAAATTAAAACCTCTGATACTCTGGCCTATATAAACAGGGAATTTCCTCCATCAAAAGCAGACAGGAAGAAAACAGTCCCTGCTACTGCATCCCATGGAATTATGATTTTTATTCACTAGCATCATAATATATCAAAATGATCTAACATATGTATATTGAATAATAATGTGTAGAAAAATATAAAACACATATAAAGTGCTTACTTTTTAATGGAAACTGAACTATGTTATTATTTATACCTGTTGAAATTTTTAAAAATACATTAAAAAGAAAATAAAACCATTTCTTGATACATTCAGGTACTTCTGAGACTAACAAAAGAGACCATAATAACACCAGCTGTCATATTCTATTATCTAATTATGCATTTCTGAAATTATTAAATGTTACATTATCTACTTTCAGCATCATTGTGTTCCAATATGTCATACACACTAGCTCCTTGAAATAACTGTGTGCAAATGTTGCATCATAAACAACAAAGTCACATCTATGTTTCTAAAATATCTGTTTTTTCAAGATGCCCTTTCCACTAGCGTTACAAAACTGGGCTGAAAATATCTTTCACTGAACTTCCAGAATTGTATTGACAGTAAGAGTAGAACTGGATTAAATTCATTTGCAGTGTTTCTTTCCTTAAAAACAACAACAGCAAAAAAGAAAAAAGAAAAGAAAAAAAAACAAAACAAACAAACAAAAAACACAGCTTTTTCCATAAAGTTAATTACAGAAATTATTTTATTTTATAAGAGACATTTCACTGGAAGATTATAACTGTTCATGTATCATACTGGATTTTTGAAAACGGAAGACGCTTATGCCTAGATCCTAAAGCAGTATCTTCAAATGCAGAACACATCTGATCCACTACCAGATCAGTGATAGATACTTTCATTGATCAGAACAATACACTCATTCAATTTATTTTTCTTCTGTTGCAGCCTAAGGCAAGTGCTCATTTCATTGACATCAGGATTGGCATAATTACTAAAAAAACCCATATGGGTGGATTTTTGTTTTGTTTTGTTTTGTTTTCTAAAATGTAAGCCATCCAAAATTGAGAGGAAAAAAATAAAGGAAACACATTTTCAGAAAAACAAAGCAAGTATTTCACTTTGACTTTCATAAATGCTTGTCTCTGTGAGTTGTATCTATACTGGCAATCAAAATTAGACCACAAAATAGCATAATGGACATGGATTTTATTACTTTAATTTGATCATAGATCCAATAATGAAGGAAAGGCAGATAAAATTGACTAACTTAATATTTATGGGAACTTGAACTACTGAAGAGATTAGTACTTTTACCCAGTTAAGCTTCCAACTGTCAGCTGTCATTACAGGACCTGCCAAAAAAAGCAAATGATACCGATGTTGAACTTGTAACATGAGCGCTGGACCCTTTTAGTGAGAAACAAAACATGCAAGTTAAACCAGGAAAATGCATTGCTTCCTGGCTTTACATTAAGGACAAATCAATGTCCTGGTCCAGCCACAATAAATTATCTTTTGCCAGGATAGATCAGCTTTGTTTTCTCTATATGAAATGTCAGTGGAAGGTACTGACAAATGTCAGTGGGAAGCAGAAAGACTCAGCTGAGATTTTTGAAAGGATCCCAAACCATATGAAATTTCGGCACTCTCCACCTCCCACACACACACACAAAAAAAAAAAAAAAAAAATCATGGTTCTGTCAACTTAATAATATTAGCAACATTCATAGCCATCAGACAAAGGGAAAATCTCTCTTAATGATAAAGCAACTGACTGATTGCAGTAGCTTTGAAGTTCAACATCAGTCCACTGCTACTACTGATAACTGGGATGTCCACAGCACTACCAGTCTGAACCCACATCTAATTCTTGTGAAAATGTGCAATTTTAATTTTCAGCCAAAAAGGACTTAGAATTTCAGGTTGCGAAGCAGTCCATGATTCTTGACAAACAAATAATGAATACAGGAGGTTAGCATAAGACTACTAGCCAACTGAGAATAAACACTGATGCTCAGATATATGACTTTTTTTAAAAAAAATGTCCAAAACACTTGGTTCCAATAAAGAACTGGCAAGGAAACCTTGCAGCCACTTTTTCAGCACATGAAGACCTGCATAATACAACACTATAATTTTGTGCTTGTTGAATGATATTTGCTTCAGCTGATAAAAAAGAGTCCAGCATAAACAAAAATGTATGTATTGCTCCTATCAACAAAATCGCCAGAAGATTGCAGATGCTTTCTCAGGGACAGGGTAACCTTCCCCTGTGATGAGAAAAATCCTGTGCATGAGAAAACATGTTCGTGTATAGGATTTTTCAACTGAAGGGCTTCTCCAATGTGGAAAGAACATATTTCAAGTATACAATGAGTACACACGTGCTTATGCATATATACACATATAGATATATGTGTGTGTGTGCGGACGCACACACCACTTATCGGAAGATTTATTTTTGTAGTGATTAAGTAATATAATATGTAACCTCATCTCCTGAAGAAACTGTCCTACAACAGAAACTTTAGCAACTTTATTCTACAGAGCATTATAAAGCCGTCTACAAGACACCTTTTCCAAAAGGACTACGTGTCTCTAGATTATAACAGGCCTGAACAAACAATTTAGGAGCACCTGTATGATGAATGTTCATTAAAAAGTTTCCATTTCAGTGTTTCATGAATTCTAGTCATGAGCTTGGTGAAAAGTATTTAGCATAATACTTCTATTCATATCAGAGCGAGGACCAGGAGGCACACTCACACACTAATTTTCTGAAGCATTTTTTTCTTCCTCCCTTTCAGTCTGGATTACAACTTTTGGATTCATTATTCTGTTATTACATAATCTTGCACACCATGCAATCCTAAAGCAAAGCACCTAGTGAAACACAGTCTTGGTAAGTCTGTAGACCTACTACAGTCATTTGCACGAGACTGGCTGGCTCTATTCAGGATTTCAGGATTTTAAACATCCCATACACAAAAAAAGTCTGAAACCTTGGACTGAGCTGGGGGCGGGGGGGGGGAGTCTGAAAGAATACGCTAAAGCATATTCTTTAGTGATGGGTATCAGAGGAACGGCGATGCTTCTTTATGTGCAGTTAACAGAAGGCTTGAATTACTGTTATATCACATCACAGCATCGTGCAACTGTTTCCAGAAGTTTGCAACTCATCTCTACACCCCTCATCTTTCAATATGCAACTTTTAGGAAGCAAAATACTGTAAAATTCAACAAAGGTCAGCAGTTTAGATGAAATGCTTTCTTGTCATGAATAAGAATATTGCATTTGTGTAAAACTGCTTTTGGGGAAATGGCTGAAATTAGTTGTGGTAGGAGTAAGCCATAAAATGACCATAAAATTATTCTGAGGCACACTTTTTGTCATTTATAGGGAATCCCACCTCTGACATGAGAAATCAGAAGACAAACTCCAGTTTCTCTCTGAGTGCAGTGACTTTTCTGCAGAAGTCAGAAGACTAGAGTAAAATAAAAAGTTGAAGTAAAATTAACAGGAAACACTGCATATGTACATTTTGGAAGCTACTTATTTCTGCTCCTAGAATGAAGGAGGCAGGGCCCAGGCTGGCTATAAGAAGATGTTAATGATAAACAGGATAACTTAACGACTGTTACAAAAACTTCACAGGCACTTTGTGAGGCCCCAGTATGCTTCTTAGTCTAATTTTGGCAATGACAAAGCGATGGCAGCCTCTCAGTGCCTCTCAGAACAGAATCTGATGCCACCGAGCTATGAAGCTGGACTCAGCTGAGACTCCAACAGCCTTTTCCGTATCACACAACACTTGAATGAAATCCTCAGCACAGCTTCCATCCACATTCCTCAAGGAGAGCCAGTAAGAAACTTAAAAGATTTCACAGGGCCTTGCATAAGGCAGATTCAAGTATTCATTTAATAGTCTTTTTCTTTCATGTCCTCTACCTTCTGTTTCCCTCCATTTTAATCATGTTCACTTTTAAAGCGCATCTTGTTTGAAGAAAAAAACTCATTATATGAGTAGACAAACTCAGCTAAGAAGATAGAAAAAGAAGGTTTCTATTGTTTTGGTTTGGATTGTTGAGCTTTTTGTTTTGCATTAATAGTCAAATAAACCAAAAGATGACACTGTACAATGTAAAAGTACAATCATTAATAGCTGTTTACATGGATTTTAAATATTTTGGTAATGTGCAGTGTGCAAATTCCGAAGATATGCAGAGAAGTTCTGATTTACATTGTTCAAGAATGAGGTTCATACACTATTTATCCTCTGTTTATTTTTACTAATCCAAATTATTACAATAAAAGAATAGCAATATGTGGTCACATAATTAGCTCTTACAATAATTAGAAGGGGAAAAAAAGCCCTTACTGAGGCAAACACACATTTCTGTGCAATTTAAACAGGAAGTCCTCAATGATTAACATTAATTGAGAAAAGGCTTTTCCAGGGAAAAAAAAAAAAAAAAGAATCCTGTGTGAAACATTAAACAAACTTATCTGATATTTATGTTTTTTCTTTAATAATTAATGAAATGTAAATAGTCAAGGGAGTCTAGAGTTTTGCTTTGTAACTAGCTACTATTATAAATGGCAGTCAGATGTTTACAGAATACCCAGAACCCTTTTGTGTGGAAGGAGGTTACAAATCTGCCCCTTTTCCCTGTTCAAAGTCAAAAATAATGGTGCCTGATCCCCAGAGCATTCATTGCAAGAACTGTTTGCATATTCAGTTATTGTTTCTGCTGCGTCAGTCATCTGCTGAAGTTCACTCTAATGTGGCCCTGATCAATTCTGCCAGCTGTGCTTAAGTGCTGTTTACTATAATAACATCACACTGCATTCTTATTTGGCAACAACAGCTATGACAGCACCTAAATGCACTGAGAAGCCAAGATTTTATCATGTACACAGATCAAATTGGAATTGTTTATGGAGGCCAGTGTTGTTCTATTTCTGTCCTTTCTAGTGAATACCAATACCACAATAATGGTTTTGCCAAAAGCATTACTACTCTGCCCTTTCTAATAAGTGAAGGTCTTGTTGATCTAAATACTCTATAGGACTTGGAAATTATTTCATTATGGCAGCATACACATTTTCACTGGCTAAGAGAGAGAACTTAGAAGATAGGTAGAATAGCTAGAGAAAAGGAAAAGAAATTAAAAAATAAACCACAGTAATTGAATAACAACAGAAACGCTCAGTGTGGCACAAAGGTCTCCAAACACATTTGCAACATTTCAAAGTAGTTTCACATATTTTTCCCAATATGCCAAACAGTTCGCTTGGCCATATGTTAAGTAAATCAAATGTCTTCAATATACAGGCATGGTGAAAAAGCCATAAAGAATGAACCTGATCCTCCTTCTCTTGAAATCGGTTATAAATACAGCAATAGAATCTTGTCCTGGGAGTTATTTTTTACACTGTGATAACACCCCACAGTATGCTAGATGTTTTCCAAACACAGATGAAGACACATTTCCGGACAGCGTACATATAAAAAGACAATGACAGATGAAGCAGGGGAGGGGGAAAAAAGAATAAGATATCCACAAAAAGACTGTAATATGGAGAAGCATAGGTCTTATTAGCCTCACTATTTTTATTTTGAGGGAGAGAGGCTTTTCCATTATCTTTGAGGTTTATAATGCTGAGCTCCCCTCAGTTTATCCTCCTACGGTTCAGTCTTTCTTTTTTCCTTCCCTCATCAGCTTCCAGGTGCTGCTGAACTGTCCTTTCTTCTCCTCACAGCTAGTATTCAAACCTCTCCTTCCCATAAAGACAAGTCTTCACACAGACCACTGAAATGGTAAGAGGGATTCTGGGAAAACACAAACATGCACTCTTAGGACTGAAACAAAGGAAACTTCACAGGAACAACACTGGGCTTTGAAGACCATCCCATAGAAGGTCTTTAGTAGGCATGGAGAGCTGTGAAGACAGTTCTGGGAGATAGTTCTTGAAAACTGAAAAGATGGGAGATGGCGGGATGAAAGAAACCTAAGATATGGAGCCAAGGACAGTTAGGTAGGACCTTGAAGAAAATATCAAAAAAGATCAGCTTGATATATTGCAGGAGGTAGGGTTCAAAGAGAAGACTGGCATGGCCATATATGACAACCATATTCTGAAAAGCCTGAAATATGTCACAGAGCAGACTTCTTTGCAAGCGTTTTTCTACACTGCAACAAAAATTGCCTCAACTATATGGAAATGACTAGCAATGTTGTCTGTGTGCTGCCCCAAGATAAACAGATGGAGCAAAGCAAAGAAGTCTCTTCTAGAGAACTCATCTTGCTACAGCACCTGCCTGAGTAGTGCATGAGAGGTGGTCTGGGTAAGGTATAAGAAGCAGTAAGAAACAGAACGAGGAGGCAGAGAAGTGACACAGGTTGCACAACTGAATACAAAGTTTTCAAAAGAAAACACACCACTAAGTAATACTGATTAAAAGAGGTGCTCCAAAAGCATCAAGACCTTAAACATTTCTTTCCCCAGCAGCTGCACAGAAGAGAACTCAAGAGAATATAATGAAATCCTACAGACATTCAGTGGGAAGTTAATATAAGAGTTCACAGAAGCTCAACTGGTGATTCTTCCAACTCTTCCAACTCTACATAGATGCAGCTGAGCTGTTTAAATCAACAAAGCCACATATGAAAGTCACATAATCTGAAGTGTCACCCAGCCATAGATGACCTGCCTGAAGAGTGTACTTTCAGTCCTAAATTTAATTTCCTTTGGGGGATTTAAGGTAAGTTTTTGGTTTGATTTGCAGACCTGAAGAACAATTTTTTTTTAAGTGGAAAAAAGGAGCAAATCAATCAGAAAGTAATAGTGATGTGCTTTGAATTCTATGCCTTCCGTTAACTTCTGTCAAATTATTGGACTTCTTAGGCATATTACACAGAACATGGATAAATCTTAATATGCATTCATGTCATACATCCTAACAGCACAGAAGGCTCCTTCCGAGCAACTGTAAAGCACGCTGTGACTGTGTATTAAAAAATACTGAACACTTGGCTATTATATATCCATAATACAGTCAGGTTTGCACCAATATCAAAACTCATTATAAATTCTTATTAAAGTATGAAAGCAACAATGCCAATTTAAATTCCAATAACACTAACATAATTTTATAGCTCTAGGAACTGCAACATTGACAAAGGTATGCTAATTTTTCTTTCTTAAAATATTTGAATATAAAGAATCAACACATTTTGTGTCATTAAGAAGAATTTTGTGACCAATTTAGAAAACTGATGAACATTCCCTATTCCCAGTATAGCTGACCAGAGTTATGAGCCCTCAGAGAGTCACAAGATGTCCTTAGCACCTTACAAGATGAAGTCAACCTGTAATGCCTATGCTTTTTCTTCATTCTCTTCAGAACTTTTTAAATAAACAAATGATAATTTAATTGCTCTTCTGCTAATCTCTTATATACTAAATTTATATTGGGGGTGATTATTTACAGTGTATGTATAAACTATGGAAGTCATGGGGCTGTAGCTGCAGAGCAGACCTTTACTTCAGCTGGGTTAAATAGTTAGATTGTTGCTTATATGTATAAATAAATCCCTCTTTCATCATGGCCTTACAGAAAACATGACATCCTTCTAAATTCATCATCAGGTTGCCAGGCAGACTCCAAAACAAAAATAATTCATTCAAACTGTTTAATCTACTCAGTGCAGATTGACAGTATCTTTATATATTTTTGAAAGCTCTTTTAACATTAGCTGATACTTTAGTGTGGGAAGAAACTAAAAGCTTTCTACATATAAAAGTTCATCGTTTACCTTCTCACAGCTATCAGATAAAAGCATAAGGGCAATGAAGCCACAGCTCTCAGATATATTACTCCCAAAGGACAGAACCCAAATGCATCAGCATCAGTAAAGGCAGCAGGTGTGAGCTTTGACTAAAGAACAAATGTTACACAAGAGAAAGATGTCTGAGAAGAGGTAACCAAGCCTATTAATGTCCCTGTGCCTGAACTAGGAGGGTTCTGAGCCTCCAAAGAAGTGAAACAGCTCTCACTAGAGGTAAATATATAAATAAGCCAGAATACTACTTCAGATGTTTTCGTGAACTTTCTTATGAATGGATTGCAACACACAATGACAGAACTCCCTCAATTCTGCTTTTCAATAACTCCAAGGCACTAGGGATGTGACAGCATGATGAATACCACAACAGACAGCTCCAATATGGTACCATTTTACCAGATCAATATCTCACTGCAATATAAGAAAAAAAGAAGCTGATATTAGTCTACACAGTGTATTACAGATGAGGTACATTTCTTCTTACTGCACTCATGCTGAACCAAAGCAATAATTCATAGTTGCCTTTAAAAGGTTTGCACACTACTAGCACATGCAAAAAAAGGCTAATCTTGGCTTCAACATCTGTTTGAACATGCAATAGCTTAAAGCAATAAGTACATAGGATTCTATGTGTGTATCTATTAATCTACCTATGTGTACCACAAACACAATGATAAACGTATCTGGAGACAGAGAAGTAACGGGATTTATGTATGCTGCACGGTTCCTTCAGGAATAGCTTTCTTCAGGAACAGATTACTTTACATATTAATCAAACATTTCTTAGCAAGTCAGTGTGTCCCTTCTCTCCCCTTTTTCTATTAAGACATAAGAACATTTCTAACTGAAGCTACAGCGGGTACCATTTTAAAAGTCTTCATTTGCCAACAGCAATCACAGGGTGGTTTTGGTTTTTTTTTTTTTTTCCCTGTACTTCAAATAGGAAATGAGTGGGAGATCTCAGTTACTGATGTGTGATAAGTGCTTGCAAATTTAACCTTTTTATAGCAACTACTGTAGCTTTCAAAATAGAAAACAAATATGATGCCTTGGTAAAAATAATATATTTAAGGCTAGCAAAAAGAAACTATAAAATAGACATTATCAGAATATGTGTATGCTTTCCATCTTCCCCAGTATTCTCAGAAGAAAACTAAAGGGGAAAAAAACCTTCTCTAGTCTGAATAATAACATTGGACTTTATTTCACTCTGATTGATAATGACAAAAATGCCTGTCTTGTACATAACTTAATGGATATAGTAGGACAGGTAAAGTAATATAACTATTTTTACCTCCGAGAATGTGGAAGATAACACAAATGATCAATTGAATTAATTCTGTTGTTTGACAGATGTCTTTCTTTAATTCCTGTTGATTTTTCTCCTTTCCAATATAAACTATAGAAATCAAAATTCAGACTACTTTAAGCTTCTGTTACATTCAAGAATACCTACAGATTATGTGACATTTTACTTTTTTTCCAATTTCTCTCTTTTGGCTTTTTTTTTAAAAAAAATAACACTGCTTAAAGGATACAGAGTGTTTGGAAATACAAGTGGAAATTACTATGTGATATAAAATTAATTTTTAAAATTAATGACATATATAGTTAATATCACATCATTCCTCATGTGTAGTTAAAAGGACTGTGAAAATTAGCTGTGGCATAGTAAACTGAAAGAGAAGCTGAATGTTTTACTACAGCAAGAAAAACCAAGGCCAAACTCTTGTCACTGGCTTATAGATACATAACTATATTCCACAGATCCTCACCAGAGCAACAGTTGTGACAAACAGTATCAATTGCCAGAGTTCCCTACAGGAATGTATCACAAATTTAATTCTCATATCACAATGGACCAAATCCAGATGGACTGAGAAGTCTGTAGTTCAGAACAAATCAAAAATTTGAGTTTTAGGAGTCTTTAGGAATTTTGACTTCCTCAGCTCTCTCCAGAATGGGAGGATACAAACTGTAACAAAAGTCCCTGCAAGTGAGTTTCATGGAAAAGGATTCGAAAACTCAGGAAGGAAAACTACAACAAAATCACAGTAGAATTCATACACAAAAAAACACTAGAACAAAAATACTTCTTGGGCTTCATTTGGGTCTCTGTTGATGTGATTCAAAGCACAGAAGTTACCTACTAAGTGAAAGACATGAAAGTGATGACCTATATACAGTGTTGGTGCCTCTTTCGTTAACCTTCTGGGGGTATAAATGAGGGGATGATGATGAATTAGGCACCCAGATTCTCTAACTCTGGATGTACTTTGTGTATGCGTTACCTAAAGGAGGAAGAAGCAACAATTTTGTTCTCTAAGTGCAAGCCTTAAATAGATATGAAATGTAGGGCAAAAGAAATAATCACTAGAATGTATGAAGTAATAGGATTTGAACTCACGTGAAGAAATACTCCGCACATGAATATAATGCCAGAGTATATCAAAGAGTAAATACACCCTCCTTGAAAGAGTGATTATTTGATTACATATGAGCAACCACCTGATGTCACAGCGCTTGTGTTGGACCAGGCTAGCGACCACGCTTCAAGTCACTCACTGATCTTCTCCAAGCATGCTTTTATTGGTGGCATCCAAGAAATCTGGCCCATAAGAAAGCATAAAAGTTAACACCAAGTGCATTTACCAGAGTACCTAAAACTGTATCTTCCCAGTTTCCAATAGAGAATCTGTATATATTTCAAGGCAGTGACACCATTCACGGGACTGAAGCCCTAACTATACAGTTGCCCTTTCTGTTTTACAGTACAGTGCTGCCCAGCTTCTGGGTGCTGCTCAAACAGAAAAGTTCTCATCCTATATGTGGTGGAGCTGACATACATTACGTCAAAAGAATGCAAGACAATCAGTCAAGCTGGTACTTCATACATACATATATATAGGCATAAATGCATCCACTGAGCTTGACAAGGCTGCTACAAGTTACATTCATGCATTAGTGACTTGAGATCTAACCCATGAAATACTCTACAGTGAGGATGGGACAATACCAATAGCTCTGCTATGTGTTGCACAATATTACACCAAAATTTGTCATTTGTTCAACTTATAAATTGAACTCCTGTTAGGGAATAATTATGTAAAGAAATGGCAATAAACTACTACAGAATGAGAAACTTCTAATGATGCATGTTTTCCATTTAACCATTCTGAGATCAAATTCAGACATATTCAGCTCAAAGACTGAAGAAACCTGGACTGAAGAATCTGAAAAGTGAAGAAAAACCTGGAGCAGCATTATTTATCTACATAGTTGCAAAAATCTCCCCACTATGAGCTAGGAATTTTGTATTGCATTTAGGAAAATATCTAACTGCTTAAATGTGGACTGAGTTAGTTTTATGGCTTTATGGACCCTTAGCTACTGTAACAGAACCTTTCTGGTTCCATTTCCTTTGCTCTATACTGTTCAAAACACCATAAAACCTATTTTACAACAAATTATAAAAACTTTCCCATAATCAGTATACAATGATTAAGTGCAGTATGTGTGCCAAGTTAACATGGACGGTTTTAAAACAAGAGATACTCCATGGAAAACTTGAAAATTCTCTAAAACACCAATTAGAACATAGTCGTCAAATATTTAAAGGGGAAAAAAAAAACCCTCAAACTTTAATCAATCAGGATTTTACCCTTACACTATAAGCTACTTAGGATTTGTACAGCCCTTAGTACAATGAGACCTGTGACTACGGCTTTGTGGCATTCTAATGACAAGTCAGTATTGTAATAAATCTGAGTGAATATAAATGACACATTTGTGAAGCCTAAGCTTTTGAAATTCTTACACAGATAAAACATTTTTTTCCTAAAATTAACCAACATTTCTGAAAGGCCCTGAAATATAAACCCCTAACAAAATAATATGAAACAGAAAGAAATCCAGCTTCTTAAATCTAACTTTTTTTCTTAAGCAGCTATAGTTTTAAAAGATCCAACAGGTTATTAGTAACACAAACACTGGAAGATAAGCATTAAAAGACCTAAATTCCAAATCACTTAAATGAATGAGAAGAGCTAAAATCTATCCGAGGAAAAAAAGAATGAGGAAAAAATGGAGACTCCACCTTCATTAGAAGCAGTAAATCCAGTCTGAGACAAAAATCCAAGATTTGTTAAATAATATGATTGCTATTAAGTATTGTTTTGTTGTGAATCACCTGTGTGCCTTCAGTTATTTCTAAATAGACAGAGGCAAGTTATCTGTATGTCATGTACTAATAAAATATTTCTGTAGAAGAGTACAGAAAATGTTTAAGAAAGTTCATCGAATGCAGCAACACGTAAGTGCATATAAATTCAAAGTATATTTTTCATCAAAATACCTAACAATGCATGATGCTACAGCTTAAGTTAAAACATCGCTTATCCTCAGTTAAAACATCATTTAGGAGTTCTTTATTAATACGTTAAATCTAAGGTGAAACGTAACCAAGGGCGTAATTCAGAGAAACCATGACTAGTTCTATCAAGTTTTAAAACAAGTATTGTCTCTGATTAGTGAGATAAAAAAAGCGCTCTAATTATTGCGGCTTTAAAAAAAAAAAAAAACACCACACCAAAACCTTGGAGTTGAAATGATTACATTTGGAGGGCTCTGTCCCGAGGAGCGGCTCCCGCGCACTGCAGTAAGGCAGCCCAGCGAACTCCCCCTCCTCACACGCTGCTGTCGCAAGTCTTTGTCTCTTTTCCTGTAGTCCTGTTTAAATTCTCACCTTGCTCTGCCCTTGTCATCAAGTCATTCAAGCACAAAGCAGGGAGCACGGGAGTGTTTACTCATTTCCCAAGTCCATTATCTTACACATTAATCACTGGTCTGGAACTTTTGGACAATGCTGAATCTGTTACCTTTTATTTTTTTTTTTTTCTTTCTGGCTGCTTTACTCTTGGGTCCGATAGTTCACCGGTTCCAAGCTGTACTTACACTTGATGACCTTTACATCTGATTATTTAGCTACTCTTCCTTTTTTTTTTTTTTAATACTTCAAAAATAAACAAATGCATAAAGTTAGAAAGTCTTTCCCATCTTTAGAAGTTGTGCTTGCCTGAGGAAGCCACAGATACAACTATTGCGAATCTATATTCCATATGAGAAGCGCAAAGCTAAAGATAGGGGATGCTTCTAGAAAGGCATGGAGGAGTTTATTTTCTTTAGAGCAACTAGGTTTCTTTGGAAAACCTGAAGGAGGACACAACACCGGTGGGTTTTTTTAGTGAAAAAGCAGTGAAAAGTTATTTCTGAATGCAGGAAGTTTGTTATTGCAGAAATACATCTGAAACAGCATAAAGTTTATTTGCAATAAAGGTTGGAAAAAGGAAGAAATAGGTGTAAATCTGGACAGCTGGAGGCTCTTGAACTACACTTGTTAAAACATTTGTTTGTGAAACACGCATTTTATTGCCTTGTATGCATGTTATAATGAGGCATGGACAACTGCAACATTACTCTTAATGATTGCATTTCTTGTTTCAGCCAGTTTCCTTGTCCTCTCGCAATTAACGCTTTCCCAGATCACCCAAGGCTACTGGGGGGGGGGGG
>NW_020799091.1:42161843-42183420 GCF_003259725.1 Athene cunicularia
AAAAAAAAAAAAAAAAAAAAAGTAAATTAATGAAGTCTCAAAACCTCTCCAGTAATTTTTCTTCCGGTCTCACACTTAATATTTCTGCTGGATACTGATATGGAAAGATGTCAGCACCTTTATAATCTGCCAAGATAGGCAATGATAGGATATTTTGTGCAGCAGTTCTTTCAGGACCCAGACCTCTTCCCAGTTCAGATAAGGCAAAGGTAACAAACCCACTTCACAGGTACACAGCAGCATTGTTATTCCCTGATATTTTAGGCAAGCACATCATAAAATCTCTTCTATAAACTTTGATTAACTTGGATTACCTTTAAAGTAGCCAAGCATTTTATCCAGAATTTTTACAACATGAAGAACACTACACTACATTTATGTCTTGTCTCTTTTCAGAAAATTTTTTAAGATGTCCTCTTTCTCCTGCCCTCATCTCCAGGAGGACTTTCTCGCACTCCCCTCCTCCTTCTTTTCCCCCCTCCCATTCAGCTGGGGGGGGAGGGGGGGAGGGGGAATATTCTTTGTCATTCCCTCTCTTTCTGACACAAATGAAACGGGCTTTCTTCTATCAGCTGTTCACAGAGGAGATACCCAGTGCCTCTTTGAGAAATACAAGAATCACTGAGATCTCAAAGCAGAGAACTGTCAGTCAGCATGTAAAAT
Organism: Athene cunicularia; assembly: GCF_003259725.1. Lineage (NCBI taxonomy): Eukaryota > Metazoa > Chordata > Aves > Strigiformes > Strigidae > Athene > Athene cunicularia. Next base: position 42,162,507 of record NW_020799091.1, read on the forward strand.
TTAACACACACACCCCTAGAGTAAATACTCACTGAGCAGTCTCCCTGCGTCCTGGTCACACTCCCATGTCATCCGCATGTCCCAACACTAACCCAGGGCTTAATGCTAAAAATCCCCTTACAAGGCACAATTTTGGGCTCTGCGCAGTCTTCCTGCAAACTCAACAAAACACCAGGAATCAAACTAGCTGATTTCTGCCTCATACATAATTGCCTACAATCAACTGGCACTCCAACCAAACCCAATTACAGTATTTCAGAGACTCCACTGCAAGGAGGTACATTTTAAGTATGTAAGTCTTAGGAAGTCAACTGCTTGAAAACTACGTTGAAAAAAGCAGTATTATCTCCCAATAATGTTCTGGTACACCTATGTAACCCAGTTATCTATGTATTCATAGACATAACTGGTTGCAGCCATGCAATTCTACAGATAAGAAACCAGAATATCCATTAAAACTCTTTAGAAGGAAATAGTCGCAGAAACACTTACAGAATAGCACAATAAAAACATATCTTTGGCCATAATGCTGGTAGATACCACGCTGCATAAATAGAGAAGACAGAGCCACAAGTAAAAAATTACCATATGTATACAGACATCTTTCAAGCACACTTTAGCGCCTGTCATAAGCAGACCTGATAAAATTAACCCATACAGAGAAGGCTAACATAAAATTCTATACCAATTTATGCACTTAATACAGGATTTGAGTGTTAAACTGGAAGGTCTTGAGAATGTTCTTCTGCAAAGTAGTGAAGCTCACCCTCAATTAGTAGCTACCCATTACCCCAAATTACTGCCATTCAGATGTCAATCAGTAAGGATGCACTACAGGAATTAGAGGAAAGAAGTCATTTACCACGAGTATTTCCCCAAAGATTGTATTATCTTTATTTTTTCAGTTATTCTGTATACATTTTTATCCCTTCAAAATTAAAAATTTTTATTTCCACTTCAATACTTAACTATGATTCAGAAATATACAGTTTTTTCCAGTGGAAAAGAAAAAAATAAACAAAGCCAGTACACTATTTTGCATCAGTAAATCACAAGATTGGCATGAAGAGTCTGATTTTAGTTCAGGCAGAGTTCCCTCAACTCTTGCTAATCAATGCAGAAATAAATCTTGAATGCTTTAAAGTGCTAAACATAATTTCCTTATCTTATATATGAATATTCAAACATAACAGTAACCATTAGGTCAAGTCTAGGTAAAAGGCCATTTTTAATGGTTTATTTGTTTTTTGACTCCTGACACATTGTTTTAAACAAATGCTGATCTTTCAGATAAAAGTAGAATTTTCACTGGAGAAAAGCATTATAGTTTGTCAATTGAAGGTAATATTTGCTAAAAAAATACGTGATAATTAGAAAGCCAGGAGTTCCTACTCTCCTTTTCCTATTACTGATTGAAAAGGTTATGCTAGGAAGAAATTAATTTATGACCTATAACAAAACTAAAAACTGGAATATAACTCATTCATTTCCAGATAAGTCCATCAATGAACTTCAAGTTAAGGTATGATTCAAAATTTGGGTTTATATTATGTACTTTAATATAAATAAAGGTCTTTTATATTTTGTTTGAATTGACAAAATTGTTTGACTTAAAATTATATAGCAAGGCATTTACAAATATTTTTATTTTTTCATAAAATGAATTAGATAAAAGATTAAGGCTTCACATTTTTAAAATTCTTGAGTACAGAAAGTTTATTTCTTAAATCAGCAAATGTTTTTCCCTGGTAAGTCTAAAATGCTATTTCCGTTTGAAAATGAATAAATAAATTATCATATAAGATGTACTGAGAGTCTAAAAAGGAGAACAGATTTAGTAAGCTGGATTGCAAAATAAATCATATTTCATTGTACATTTATTTTAGTTTCATAGAGCAATAAATAGAGGGATGTAAGTCTCTCCCCATGTAGAAAAGAAAGCTGTTCAGAAACACAGCTGCAACAGATCTAGATCCACACTGTGCCATCCTCGACTGTGGGAAGAGTGAGGGCTAAAACCCTGACTATAACCAGAGAGTCCATGTAGTTGGACAGAATATCAGCTAAGGTTGATCCCTTATTTTAAATTTGGCTACTATTCTCCAAATGGTTGTGATTATTTAAAAAATCAAATAAATTTTCAAACTCACACAGAACAAGCAACATGGATCATCTTTTCCACTATAATAGTTTCCTTTGCCATACTCCGCATATTTATAGCACTAATATATATATATATATATACGTATTTTGACAGACTTAAGATACAAAACTATTTACCAACAAACATACATACAAAGAAACAAAACAGTATATAAAGTATTGAGAAAAAATAATGAAAACCTCCATAATTTCTTAATACAATTTCACTTATTTTTAAATTCCTTTCAAACTGTTCAGAAAAAGTCAGGTTTGTTTCATTTTCTCTTAATGTCTTTTCTTACGCATAAATTTAACTGGTTTATGCAGTGGTTTTAAAAATTTTGATGCTTGAAACAATATATGAGTGTAAACATCTCACCAAGGAATGTAAAATGTTTAATTCTATAGCTAGTAATTATTCCTTAAAATATATAATCAATACAACTTTTGGCATATTAGTCCCTTTATTCTGCTCTTAGCTATAAATATGTGTCTTTAGCTTAATCAAACATTAATATCACGTTTGGTTATGCCAAAGGTATTCTTTCCCTACTTGTTGATAACTTGATTTTATGTTTGCACACAAATAAATTTTGAAGTAAACCATTTTGAGATACATGAGAAGTGACCTGAAAATAAAGACTCCACACAGTCAAATGCTAAGAAAATCCTTAGATCTACAGTCAGGTATTTTAAGGACGAGTGCTTGAGTAAGGGTGTTCAGGGTTGGGCAAGTGATACTGGAGCTGCACATAATCAATACAATTAAGTAGGTGGAAAAGAGATGAGGTTTGATGTCTTAGAAGCTGCAATTAAAATTGATTACACTTTTGAAAAATACTTGACATAAAATATTACATTATGTAAGTAGCATTCTCCTCCTCTCCACACACACATATCCAGTCTGTATGTTTTCAGTCTCCCATTAAAACCTGACCCTCCTCAGCACTGACCCCAGAAGTTCTGAGCAGAACTTCTCAGGACAGCCCAACCCCCCCAGTTCCATCAAAACACAAGAGGTAACTAGTGCACTGCAAGCTCACATCCTTAGGGCTAGATCTAGACAAGGTGACTAGTATACGTGGACCTGATGATAGCCAAAAAATTAAACTCATACGTGTTAGGAATAACCAAGACCAAACACACACAGAAAGCCTGATGGTACTGAGAGGAACCATTTCTTCACCATTTTTGGGTATATTTAATCAGATTTGCACTACTACAAGAAGAGCTGACTTGGTGCCAGTAGGGGAGCAAGATCGTCAAGTAGGACCTTCACCCTGCTCTCAGTTTTCCTAGGTGTACCAAACCCAGGTTATGCAAAGCTAAAAATATAAGTGGTTCAGCTTCTGCAGAGAAGGCACAGGAGAAACTAATAGGATCTTATTTTGACCAAATTCTCTGAAACCTAGAGCTTATGGGCACAGTAATTTTCATTATTCTCATTCATAGTTACAAGCATGCTTTGTTTGCTTAATAATGCAAACATTTGAGCTGTTTGCATTTATCTTCTGAGAAACACAACTGAAATTATGAAGTGTAATCTTAATTTTTAAACAAATATTGTCCAATTATAAGGAAATAGTAACAAAAAAAATAATGCCTATTCATGAATCATTGCCTTCTAAAAATGGTTTCCTCTAAAACTTTCCTACCTATGTTGATCTATAGCATAATTTTTAAACTGAAAAAAATTCATTCAATATAGAATTAAAGTAAGCATAACATTTGAATAAGGTTGAAAGGTGGTTTAAGGGGTAAGATTTTAAATGCAAACAGAATAATAATTAATTGCTAAGGTGCTTTTGGGAAAAATCATACACTTGACCCAAGCTGAAGGCTGAAATATTAATCTGTTTCTATGACAGAGATCAAGCTTCATAGTCGCTTTTTATCCTCCTCATAATAGAAGCAACAGTTGTAAACCATAATGTTATAGTTCAAACAATGCCCCCCCTAAGACTTCAAATTTATTATAGCATTCATCTCCAAGACAAAAGACCTGGTACAGGAAAAAAGCTCTTTTTAGCAAAAAGCATGGTTGTTATTTATGGCTCAGATGCGAAGAATGAGTTTGGGGAATTTATCAGAGATGAAGGTATGAAATGTTTTAGCTTGTTCTTCTCTCTCTAATCCATAAACCATTTTCTCAGCCACCCAAGTGAATTCTAATGGAACAGGAGTGATGAAATAATATTTTCCTAGCCCTTTAACACTTTGCCTACTGTGTGCATTGTGTGACTTGTTCAGGGAAAACACAGGAGCTTATAGTAACAAATCTTTTAAATCAGAAAGTAAAATGATCTTGTTAATAAATTATGTAAAATGGCCTTGTGGGAAGATTCAACATACCACCGAGTGCTTGTGCCCACTATCAAACTGTATTCACTCACAATCATTGTTACAAAGGACTCCTTTTTTATTAATCTTTCATTTGCTAGTAATGTGAATTTCCTGCGGATGCCTTGGAGTTATCCAGTCAACCCATAACTATCTAATTTGCTCTGGGTAGCAGGAAGGAGAACAAAGGTTACCAAAGAGCCCCTTAGTTTGCTGAAGAATAATTTAAAAAAAAAAAAGCAGTATGAGACGATGCGGCTTTTATATTCTCTGAGATGTAACCAATGCCTTGCCTGGTTAGATTTTATGGCAAGCAGTATTGCTGTGACAGAGACGTTGAAGACTGCTGTCCTTACCTCCCAGTTGCCATGCTAGCTTGATATGCAGATTTCTTTACAGGAAAAATTTATTCCTCCCTCCCTCTCAGTTTTTGCTAGGTCTGATGGTTTTGTAAGCTCTCCATCATGACCAGTGTCACCCCCAGATGCTCCTTCCACACAGAACAGATTCATGGAAGAGCATCTGTTGGTCCAAAGCTACAGTGGCCCTTTACTGGACATCCCTAAAGCTTCTCTATGGTAACAAACTAATTTCCCTCTTCTCCTCTTTAAGATTTAAGTAAGTCTAAATTCTGGAGCTGTAGTCTCAGGTGGTTGAGATGTTTCAGTTGCAGATATTGAATGTAAGGTCCAAAAAAAGACCCGAGAGTTAAGTTTTCCTATGGAATACATTTGGTGCAAATAAGCAGCTTGGCTTCAGGAATCCCTTAGTACTTGGCACAAGAGTTAAGCTACTTTTGTATCCATATACATAGACAAAGAAGTTGGGGGCCACTGGTACAAGAGTATGTGCCACTTCATTTATGGAACAACAGACAAGATTAGACCAGGTTCAACAAGACTTTTATTGGAAATAATGTCTGCCATTAGCCATTACTTGATTATTATGCTGATAAGATTTCAACAGATCTACCCTACTGTTTCTTTAAATCTCTTTCCATATTACCCTTCTTCTACAACATCTACAGCAAACGACATATTACTCTTCTGTGACATATTGACTCCTCCATTTAATAATATATGCCTAATTATATTGCCAGGTCCTGTCCTGCTGAAGTCAACTGGAGAGTTGCCAATGTCTTTCCTGAATACAGAAACATATATGTACACAATGAAATAAGATAGGGGAAATACATACTTTACAGATAAATTGTTTCTCCTCTAGCTCATTTTACATCATATTTCAAAAGAAATGTACATTGACTTCAAAACAATGAAACAAAGCTATTCATAAGAACAAGAAACTGCAGAGTAGCCAGAAGGAAAAAGAAAAAAATCCCATTTAACAAATAAAGTGAGGAAAGGGGTAATACATCATCAATCCCCCAACTTTTTCTTGCTTTCTTTCCTGCTTTCTTTCCTTTCTGGTATTCATGTACCTTCCATTTGCACACATTTTTTGCCTTAGCTAAAAAATAATCAAGTTCTATGACTGTCTTTAGCTTTACCATGATTCTCATTTATAAAAATATTTCCCCCTTTCTTCCTGCGCAAAGGAATCAACTATAGGAAAATTGCATAATTGCACATCTTCCTCTATACTTTTTTTTTTTTTCCTAAGTGCAATATTATCAACGCTGTTTTAAGTTCACACCGCGAGCTGGGAGAAAATGCAAACAGCAAGAAGTCTTCTATTCATTAAAGTATAAATTGCGCATCCACTCAGCTACAGATTTGTGTTTCTTTTCTTCCATTCCCCATTTAAAAAATGTCATCTAAAGAAAGCCATCGCTTTTACAATCACCAAAGGCCCATCCCTTCCCTCCAACTCATTCTTTCTATGGCCCTCCTCGGAACTGGGTTTGGGATTGGGGTGAAAAGAGGGGGAAGGCAGGATGGAAATATATTTTAATCTGGATCAATTACTAATCCGATTCACAGCACAGCCCCACAAATAACGGTAGCATGTAAAAAGTGCTGAGTGAACAGCACAGGAATGAGAGTGGCACAGGCTGGCCACCGCTCTTGGAAGTGTGCATGAAACTGCTGCCCAGCTCCGTGGTTCAGGCTAGATACACACAGTCTTCCCCATAAGACTGGGACCTATTAAGAGTGAATCTGCGCCAGAGGACAAGGCTTGCTACATCTTGTTTGTAAAAGCAAACTGGCCGCTGTCTTTACAATCTGTTAATGCCAGTAACGCACAAAGCAAAATGCTTTCCTGATTTTTTGCAGGCTGCTTTCCTCTTCCAAAGAAGGCAACGTGACAGCATAACCCCATCTTCAGTGGAGGAAAAAAAAAAAACGCTTTAGTAACACAACATTTTTCTCTTAATAAATCATTTTTAATGACTTCCAATAAATCATCTTGTAATCACATTCCTTTACCACTTAAGCCAGTCAAAGTATACCTCTCACAGTTAAAATATTAATGTATTCACATTTCACGTAAAATTATAATAACTTAGAGAGAGAGAAACTAACTGGAGAGAAATCAGCTGAATTCATTTGAGAAACCAAAGATTATACTATAAGTTTTTAAAGTTTTTCTAGCAGTTAGTAATCTTTAATTGCTATTTATATTTTAGCCACCATTTCTGATCATAATTTCGCTATTCCATGTGCACTTACACATACTCCCTGGACATATCCGTTTTCACATACATACCTAAATGTAATATACATAAACCATACTGTTTTGTCAGTTTAGTAACATTCCAAGCACTTGTGAAGCAGCAGATTATGCAAAAAGACCTGGTGAAATGAGGCATTTAACACTGTAACTTCCCATCACATATTTTGCATTCCCGATGTCCTGCAGGAATTCTGAGGGTTTTGATGTTTTCTTTTTCTCTAGTTTCATCGCAGTGATTTCTGAACTACAATTTACATCTGCATCACACTATTTTGCCCTGACACAGAAATGAAAGTTAATTAGTTTCTATGACAACCTGATGCATGAAAAGACCACAGGTTCTTTCACATTTGTAAATACATTCCAACTTAGTATTCAGGGTGCAGTGTGTATCAGCATTAAGTACAAATAGCATGAGTTTGTTTTTAGTAAGAGAGAAGAAAGGACTTAAGTCAGATGACGTGATTCATCGGAGAATACATTTGTCAATGAACAGATGAGTCCCAATTTATTTCCCTTGTCTTTAAAGTCTCCAAACTTCCATTAGAAAAGAGTATTTAGATGTGAACTGGCATTCCCTTTAAAACATTTGTCAGAAACTCAGGACTTAAACCAGATGGAGTTGTTTTTTCACCTTAGTTTTGCACCACAGCATTAAACGTTTTTATTTTTGTAAAAGTATATACCTTTAAAAGTATTTCAACGCATGCAATATTATTCACATTCAAAAAATCAATGCAAATAATAAGCTTAATGCAGCCATCTTCCAGCTAATGATGTGCTTCAACTCCCACAATCACCTATGCTAGTTTTTTCATAACAGGTCCCCAAAACAAAATCCCAGGAGTATATGTATTCCAAAACCTTCCTTTTTAAAAACACCACTGTGAAATTTAACTGTGGAGGTACCCTGATTTTATTCATGTGTTCAATGCAACAGACAACTGTTCCTTACTGTACTGAACACCTGAGACCCTTGAGCACCAGAACTTCCCCATCATCATAGCCAGGCCTCCTGCTCCCCAAGAAGAACTGTGGGAGGAGGACTCAGCAACACTTCTCACATCAAGATTGCCTGCAACGTCTCACCAAGACAGTCTGCCCTGCCTTTCCTCTGGGAGCAAGAGGGTGCCAGGCCGAGGAGAGACAGACAGAGAGCCAAGCCAGGACGAATCCGACAAGTGACTCTACAGACAAGACCCAAACACATGGTTTCCCAGGCATCAGCTCCCTGTGAATCTCACAGACATGCCTCTTGAAAGTACATTCACAGGTTTTCTTCTAGCAAGGACACAGCATTGGAAAGATGTGTAAATACTACAACTATTCTGTCCACAAGAAAACAAGGACTGCATCCTTTCCCCAGCACAAACACAGGTCACATAAGTGGAGTCTGTTGAGCAGAAGAACATCATATCCTGGAGATATTCAGGACAAGAAAAGAAAAAAAAAGTCTTTTCACATCAGCATCAATCTGCCCTGTATTGCCCATATCACCACAAAGCAGTTGCATTATTTTTTTTTTGTAGTTGTCACAAACATTTTCTAAATAATATGGAGAGTATATAATTGAAGTCACACACATAAGTATTAGGACCAAATCAGGTTATTTATTCTATAACCAGAGAAGCAAATGAAGAAAAAGGTGAAGTATACAGTAAGTAGATCATTACTGTATTCTCTGACTTCTTTCAAAATGTGGAAACTTATGTCAGAAGAGCAAGCTAGAGCTGAGATACAAGTGCAGATGTTCCTCCCTCTCTGCCCCCAGAGGTAGAAGAATCCCACTGAATAATTTCCCAGTAAAATGCTGATGCAAATAACAAGGAGTTATTCCACTTAATGACAGGCTCAAGTACTGTCCCTGCAAGCTGTGTGTTTGGGTGGACCCCTGAATTTGTAAAGACTTCTAAGACTCCTTCTTGCACAACTGAAATCTAATTATCAACACTCTCTCAACATTTTTTCTTCCATCCCAGATACAAAGCTTGTAAAACATGGGGCTCCTGGATTCTAATCAGAAAACCAGAAACCTATAAACAATGTGTAACTTACAGATGCCCTTCAGTGCATCACAAGGCTTTTTAGTATGGCTCTAAAATCCTAAATCACTGGGTATTATTTATCTCCAAACTTCCTCATATTTTAAATGTGATGGTGTCAGACTAAGTAATAAAAAGTTTAAAAGCTAATAACTAGACTCAACCAGGAACACCAGAATGCTGTATTTAAAACTGAAAATACTGACGAGATATTTATTTTTTCAAATTAAGGAATAATTATTTTTCTTCTTTATTTTTTTGCCAATAAACTAGAATTTAGACTTAAGACTTTAGTCACAATGAAAATGTGACTATGCAATCTCCAGTACATAGAGATGCAGCTGTAAGCTGATCATAAGAAATAGTATTTCAGATGATCACACATTTTTCAGCCTCATCTGCTCTTTTAGAGATTTTTCTTAACTATAAATTGAGTGCTGGAATTTCATTTGCTTTTCACACTAAATTGCCTCCAAGATTTTATATTCATTAAAATAAATGCCACAAGTTGTATTTTTAGATTGTGGAACTTTATCCTCATAAAACAGCATATTACAGCTAAATCCTCACATGCAGGTAAAGTATAAAGACAAATATGAGTTACGTTAGTAGATCAAGTACTTTTCCTAACATCAGGCTCCTTTTGCCTTAAAAAGTTAGTATGAAAATGCTTCACCTCTCAAAAATAACAAAACTCTCTTCAATACTAGCAAGTCATGCCTGACATTTGTATAAAAAAGGAATAATCTGCTGTCAGCAAAACGTCCGAGTGCCTCTGTCACTCCTCTCGAACATGAACCTTTCCTTGACTACAAGGATTTTGCTGTTATACTACACTCATTAGAATGGAATTTGTGTTAACTTCCATGTACCACGACTTACTAATAGGATTGCTAGCAATTATTATACTGAAATGAAATCAGCACAAACTATTAGATCTGTTTAAACAAGTTAAAAATAAACCTTGATTAAATGTTCTTTTTAAAGAAACTGCTCATTAGGGCTGCAGGGCCTTCCGATAAATTGGTGTTTCATTAACATCAAAGCATGAATCAAGTTTAAACTCACTTACCAAACAAGTTATGCTTAAAAAACAGCTTTAAAAAATAACCTGGATTACAACCATCACATAAGATAGTCACTAAATGGGCTCCTTATTTACAGAGGTTTGGAGATTTGAAAAGGGAAAATACTTTCCACGAGGTAGGAGGGAAAGGATATAGAGCAGAACTGTTGGTATCCACCAGCACGGGATTTATTCCCCAAGCTGGGATGCACACTGCAGTTTGCTAGTACAGAGCCAGAAAGTCACTGTGGGTACTGAACTTGCAAAAGAGGACAAAAGCACACTGTTTACTTCCAATGTTCTTACCTACAGAGAAAAAAAAAATGGATTTGGAACTTGAATAAGGTTTAGGCAAGCCATGCATGTTTGCTTGACTATTTTCCATTTTCTGTTTCTAAACCTATTGTATGTCCTTTAGGCTGAGGATACACATGCTATGGGAAGTAAGTGTAATGAAAGGATAGAGGTTAAATGACAAAAGCTTGCAAAGCTGCCTGAGAGGAAAATCTTATTTTCCCAAGCATGCTGCAATGTTGCAGTTTATCCTGAGAACTCAGTCTTGACAATTTTATCACATGTATTAAAAACTAGTCTAATTAACGATTCTCCTGCCATCCCTCTCTAATGTGAAGAAAGACTTTACATGCTTTTTGAAAAGGAAATGCTGAACTGGGCAGCTTCTCAATATAAAGATGATTTTATAACACTGTCTTGAAGTCATAAGAATTATTAAAAGAAATGGATTAACAGTAACTCAGTATAAACAAATGTACTCATTACATTATACCAAGTAGTACATATATTTTGAAAAGCATTTTAAAATGGCTTTATAATATTACTATCATAACAGATCATACAGTAATTTTAACTGTAACTTAGTCTGTCCCTTTCTGCTGATACCTTCTAAAACATACTAGCTACCTTTCCTGCACCAGTATTGAAAAAAAAAAAATGTTCTGGTTTAAAAAGGAACAAACCTCCCAGTTTAAGTAATTAATATTCCTTAATTAAATTCACCAAGCCACAGACAATGAATTCTTTATAAAACTGTGAGCTTGCCTAAAGCAACAAAGTCACACTTTTGTTAAAGCATTTTTAGTGTGTATTTTGCACAATTTTTTAAAGTTTAACCTCTGTGGATCAATGTGCTTCCTTAAAAGACTTTAATAAATTAAAGTGCAGAGAGCTTTTTTTCACCAGGCAGAAAAAGCTGATGAGACAGGTTTAGTTTAATCTCAGGCAATAGAAGTCATTAACCATTCTCTCAGGGATTAAAATATAGCTTGCCCTTTTCTTCTCTCACTTATCATTAGCATCACTTTAATCTCCCAGCGTTTCACACTGCTATTTTAATCATTACTTACTGCCTTTTGACAAGTGCAGAACATGCTTTTTCTCATTGAGGCAATATCCTGGTTTTAGCTGACAAATGTAGGACATAATGTAAAAATATCAAAGTGACATCTCTTAAACACACCTTCATCATAAAAATCTCTAAAGTTACAATATTCCTTTGTCTAATGTTTCTATTGAAATTATCATTTGAAAGGTTTCTGTCTTCCACAGAGGCAAAAGTTTGTTCTAAATAACACAACAACTAATTTCAGTCGACAGATTTCAGGGATTTTAAAAATACACACCTTAACATTTTTGTATATCCAGGATATATGATCATAAACTTCCAGGTATTTCTTGTAGAGAGAAATACTCTTCCAACATAACCAGCCTGAACTCAAATACATCATGTGAAATGCTGACCTGCATTATTTGATATTTTATTGTTCACTAGCCTTGAAAAAAATAAACTAAGTATCTTTCTCTGTCACTTAGGTATTTGTCATTTACTTCCTTTCAAGATTAATTTCAGGGGGGGAGGTGGTGAAGTTAATGTCATATATAATATTGTTTTGAGCAAAAGAATATAAAAAGCTTTCAAATTTTGTACTGAATAATTTACTTGAATCTCCTCAGACACATTTTAAATGCTGTAATCCTTTCAGGTTTAGAAAACCCTACAAAGTTCATTCACAGCTCTACAACTTTTTTTATCCAGGGTACAAAGTGTGGCCAAATGATCCATATTACAAACAGAATCCCACAGAATTCATACACTTATGAAGTATCCTGTCATCCTTTGCTTTAAGTAAACGAGTAATTAAAAGATTTAAATCACTTTCTTTGAAATTCGATTTTGATTCAAAAAGAAAACTAACAAAAATAAATTGGTAATGACAGAACTTAAGAAATTATTTCAGTTAGTACTAACACAGTTCCTAATGTTTGGCCCCAAGCTCTTTAATCTAGTCCATCTGTAATGATCTCATAGTACTTTCAACCATTATTTAACTGTTAGAAGAAAAAAAAAACTATGTTGCACTATATGTTTCAACAATAAAATCCCTTCTTAAGCTTCACAAAGCAGAACAATTCATTATTTGATCTCTTTCCAGGTTCAAAGTCTGTCTTATTGCAATACTTCAAAGAAATATGTAATCAAAGACAAACAGCTGTGAAAACAATCTTTTATTACTTTATTATCATCTAGCATATATCTTTAGGGTAAACCAATGAAAATGCTATACAAATAAAACAAATATTTCTTTTAAATTTCTACTTAGCCATAAATAGACATATAGTTATAATCATTTCAAGGTAGGGCCCAGTCCTAGAAGGTGCAACTACAACTCCCACCTCGGTATTTCACAAGATCATGCCTTTCACTAATTAGACCTCGATTCTGCAAAAACACAAGCATGCAAGTAATTTCATATTTATGAACAGATTTATATCTTTCCGTTTCAATGTTACTAGGAGTAGGTTTTAGCCTGTGAGTTGTATTTATAGCTGTGCAGCCACGCTTTAATCTCCGATACCATATATTACTCAGAACAATATTCAGGTTGTCAAATAACGCATTTTGAAATTGAGAAATATCAGAAGATGGCTTCCAATGTAATCTGAATTCTGCCTCCTTGTATATGTTACATTATGTAATATTTTTTTAATTATGTGATTACATGGTATTGTTTCTAAAATTGCCGTGGTTTAGCCCATGCTCTGGATTGGCTGTACTCAGGAAATAGGGCAGTTATTCCGTAATTTTATATTGATTATCCAACTAGTAGACTACACCTTGTTCACAGTTTATCACACAAGAAATATATAAATAATTGGTTTCTTGTGCTCTTTTCTAAGATGTTCATTATAAACTTCACAGATTCCAACTGAAACAATAATGTTATTTTCCTAATACATATCTATACCTAATATTTCACATATATCATAAAATAACCATCAGTAATCCAGTACAGAGAAGATCAGTGAGAAAGATGACACGAGGATTCAGGAACTTTCACTCTCCCCACAAGCACATTCCTCCACTATGCTACCAACATGCTGAGCAGCCACTACTTCCATTGATTTCAGTGGCTATAAGGAGAACAACTGCTGCAAGTAAGAGCCCACATATCTCAAGCTGAGCACCCTGAAAATGAATTATATGCAGTTAGTGGCCATCTGCCAAACGTTTTAATTGAGTTGCTCAGCATCACACAGACAGCCTGTGACAGAAACAGGGACAAAACTGGGTTTGCCAGAGTGTCTTTCTCTTGACTCAATCACAAAAGCATCCTCTCTCTTTTTGCAGCCCCTGATTTGTTCCAGTTCTTGCAGAAAATGAGCCAAAGTTCCTATAAACAACCATCCTGTGCACCAAAATAGACAGGGATGCTAAATAAAAAATAGCATATGATACATAAATTAAAAACTGTATTCTAATAATAACAACTGAGTGCAAATGCTCCACAGGCAATCAAAGTTGGGTGTTCAGGACTTTTCAGGACTTTGCTTTGTAATCTGAACCATACATACATATATTCCAGTCTTGCCTCACAGTACATCAGAGTTAATCGATTATTTAGCCCTCATCATTGCTAAAATATTAAGTTACTGAACATCATCTTCAGATAAGCAGCAGAAGGTTGTAGGAGCTGAAATGAGCTATCGGGGCCACAAGACTAGGTCTAGCTGATCCCGGCTATGAAGAGTCCTGTCCATCCTTTATTTTCTTCCTCTGGAGATTCCCCTCAAAGTTGGCAGAATTGGACCTCTGAGTTCACATACTTACTTTGATTTGCTGTGAGGATCCTTTTCGACTTTCCTTCATTTTCCTGACCATCTACCAGCCCATCTAATTCAAAAGAAATTATTTTGGCTGGCTGACAATTTTATTGTGGAACACAAGTGAGAAGAGGAAAGACAATATGTTTCAAAAGCATTTGATTTGGCTATCCCACACTAACAAGAAAAAGCACTTCTTTGGTTTCCCATCTCTCTTTGCACTAAATTTTCAGTTCCTGCCACAATGCTCCAAATGCAGCAGGTTCTTAACAACTTCACACCAGATTTTCTTAAGAATAGAATTAAGCAGTCTGTAATACATCAAATATAGTGACAAAAATCACAATGATCTGACTGCAAACTAGACCACCTTGTTTTCAAACAAGTTTATGTTTAGAATGAGCACACTAAACATCGAGTTCTTAACAAAGAGCTTAGCTATGTTGCCAGGAATGAAACATCAAATGCTGCTAAGCTTTAAGCATCACCACACTATGAAACATTTTTGAAAACACCTTCCTGAAAATTGATATTCAACATCCAAGACTTTAACAGAGAAGAAAATGAAAGTTATGTTCTGAGCTGCTGAGCCAACTGTATTAGAGTATCAGTATCCCACAGGATCCTGACTTTTTCTCATGTTGAAGCCAATACCATCAGAGGTACCTATGAGTCTAAAGCAATGTTATGGTACAAAATATATCTTTCACTAGCTACAGTTAATATCCTCTCAATCACAAAATGTGGTGTCTCTACAATAAATTAACAGTTATAGCAATTTTTCTTTAGCTTCCTAATTACCTGACAGCCCATTCTGGAATGTCTGGTAAGGTGGACTGAAAATGGAATTTAATTTAACAAACGCCAAATTTCTAACTGCATGATAGATTTATCTAGAAACTGTAAGATTATATTAGTGTAAGGATTATTATGGATGTATTTAAAATAGCAGGACACAAACACATGGTTATCCAGGGTGCCTGTATCAACCAGGGTCAAAAAATTACCAGAAGTGAGCATCTCTTTTGTAACAATGATCTGTAAATCCACACAGCACATCCCATCAATTTTTTCTTGTGTCCTACAAAATCAGCTACAGACTAAGAATTTCACCTAATGCAGGCCTTCACATTTTTAGGTAGTAGATGAAGTTCACTCTGTAATATTTTTTATAATGCAACTTATAGGTCAGAAAAACATAAAAAGAAAATACTTCTTTCACTCCTACAGTCTGAACTTTAAGTGTTCTTCTTTTATGTATTTATATATGTGTGGGTCATTTTCTGGAGACCAACTGTAAACTTTAAGAAATCTAACATATTTTAACATAGTTCTGAGTTCTGCTGCATCAGTTTGTATTAAACAGGTCACACAAACATTTAATGAATGGTCTAGGAAAGCAAATCATGTATTTGGGCAAAAGATGGACTAAACCCATTACTCTAGCTCCTTTTAGACATGGACTTCATGATTCACTGTTTAAAATACGATACTATAATTCATCTAGAAAGGCCTTTCACGTAGTTACAACAAACATTGTCCCCTCAAAGACTTATAATCTACCTATACAAAACTGACTAGATGTTATATCTACTCATAATCCTTGGGAAAAAATATCCTGCTGGACATAGACAATCAACTCCTATTGCATATTGCTATGTGAATGTGCCATCTTTCCTTAGATAGATGCAAGGTGCCAAACCAAGCAGAAAAACAAAAGGGTTGCAAGAATTTCTTTTGCAAAAAGTGGAAGATGTTTTATATAGTTCTAGCAACTAATCAAATCGTTGAGAGATCTGCCACTGAATTCAATTAGAACAGAACAGTGCCTTTGGTTACATGAGTTTCTGTATACATAAATTTTATAAGCTAGTAGACTGACTCAGCAGAAACAAACAGATGATATCAGCAAAGGTAGTCTTCAAAGGTTAATGCTTAAAATGAGGATCAAAATAACGTAGCACTAGAAAAAAAAAAAAAAGAGAGCAACAGACATTTGCCCTCAGCCTCAGTTCCACCCACCTTTATGAGGAGCGGTGTCAAGTCACGTCTTTTTTCTCTTCTTACCAAATTATAGCCCTTCCAACAAGTAATTATGTAAAGGGAGAGCGAAACTAGGATTGGGTTAGTTACTTGCTTACAAGTAAACAGGCAATAGATTTAAGACATTACTACTATTTTAACTGTTATTATATGCACACTATTATCAGGTATCCATATTCACCCAACTGTTCCAGGATTTTTTTTTAAAACTGGCATTGAAAAAATTCAACTTGCGCAATTCCCCTAGTGTTGCATGGCTTATAAAGCATAGATGAAAAAGGTTTCCAGATCTATATTGCTCAAAATATCTGTTCAGTGTTCCACCAGATGTTAATTTTAAAGTTCTGTTTTAAGTGCTGAGCTGCTCATGAAAGCTACCTTGTCTTCAATTTTAGGTGCTTCCGAAAATACATCTGAATGCTTCAGTTAATATGGGGCATAGTTGCTTTTGCTCACAGTAAGGAACCTGAAGACTCATCTGCTTTTAACAAAGGAATAAAGAAACACAGAAGCTGTAAAATGTCTCAGCACACTATGATTTTTATATATATATATATATATATATATACACTAATATATACCAGTTCTCATTGGTATATAGGCAGCTTCCTATGCAGCATTCTGCATGCCAGCACTGCAAACCTGTGGCTGACCATTCTTTTGATCCCAATATTGCTATTCCAGTTAGTAATTTCTTATCTATAATACCATAATAAATTAAAACTTGAAGGACATGTAAATGAAGTAGCAGAAAAACAACTGAATAAAAGTGCAAACAAAGTTAGTATGTCCTTCTAGGACAGGTTTGCTGAGCGCACCTTTCCACATGGAAAAAAAATATTACAGGTACAGGTCAGATATTTACATCTTATTCAGGGAATGGGCTCTGAAGAAAGGAAAAGATGGAAATCACCAGCATAACAGAAGTGGAAAAGACTTCTAGACTCTGAGAAGATGTAATTTCCATCTGTTGAATAAAGAAGCATCTATGTTACACTGTGAATGTAAGAGAAAAATTATACTATTCAGATTGTTTTTATCTTCCTTAAAAAAAACTAAAAAATAAATGAGTTAATGCAAATGCATGTGATTCACCTGAGGAACAGGATTCCTTTTATGTAATACTCTTCTTCATACCTACATAAGGCACATTTCTGGGACCTCATAAACTTTAACAATGACTACAAAGGACATTGATGCTAATAAGAAACTGATTTGATTTTTTTTTTCTATTTCAGAATGAATTAACTAGAAGAGAGAAAGAACACCAAGCTTTTTGTTGTCTTTCAAAATCATAGATGTGAAGAAACCTCTTTTTATTTTTGATTAAGAAATACTTAATACAACAGAAAGATATCTTCAGTCAGACTGAATTTAAAACTATTCAAAATACTTTGGGAAGACAAAAGGATCTACATAATAAGCTATTTGTACTAATATCTCAAAACTGATTTAAAGCCTCAGCAAAAATGTTCAGAATCTTCAAAAATCTAATTTTTACACATTCAGTGAGGTTCAGGATAAATTCCTGGTATATTGGGAAGAGATACAAGCATAATATGATGGGGGCCAAGGAAGGTTGAAGAACTAGATAAACTACAGATTCTTTGAGACCAGAGAACTAAGAGGAGAAGGACCGAAGTATGTTATTCTTCTACTATGTGTATTTTTAGCAACGGCTGCAATTATAGGGAAAAAAAAAAAAAAAAAAAGACATTTTTTTCTTAATGTAATGGGAAGTTATTCAACTGGTCTTTCTGTACATTCTAAGAACATATAGCAGACCACGAAGAATACACTGTTTCAGATCTATTACAATATATTTTCAGTAAACAGAGCAGATAACTGTCTTAAGCATCCTCTGAATGCTACATGAAAAAACGCGAGTCCTCAAGATATTTATCAAGTGTTAATATTTGCACGGAGACCTTTCTAAAAATGGATACCTCTGTGAAGAAGAACATGTTCATCCACCCTCTGAGTAGGACAGTGAAGAAAAGTGCAGCTATTCTGGCCCTTCTGGTACTACTTCTGAAGCTGGATTCTTCTGGGATTCTTCTAGGCATCTCTGAAGCAAGATGCCTTTAAAATGGCCCTCTGCATCAAAACAGACTTCTGCCAAATCACATAATAAATTTACTTTCTTCCAGAAAAACTTAAGTAAACAGATAGATCTTGCAATGTACCCAACAATTTTTGTGAGTCTAATCCCAGAAATGGACTCCATAGCTTGGACCTTCTTCCCCCTCCCCAACTCAGAATCCTTTCAACAGCCTCAGTCTCACACCTGAGAGCTGTTTATGAAAGCATCCTGGGTGACCTCTACTGCCAAGATGTAGAGTAAGTGGGATAATTTTTTTTAAGATAAATCATATTTAAGAATTCAAACATCCTGGAAAAAACAAACAGACAAAAGCTCATCTCTGAAAAGAACAAAGCGAAGTGTGTCATCTGTACAACATCAGAAACTTCACTAGCAGGCAGGGATATTTTGGGCTACCCAAAGTCCAAATTTGCTATCCAAAATTTGAATAAGTTTTTTCTCAAAAGCCTTGATGATTTGTTGTTAAGTGCAGAATAATCAGGATTAAAAAATAAGTACTTATTTTGATCATTGCAGAATTTAAGTTCTGCAGACTCTGATCCCAAGGGAAGAAGGACATGGACATACGAGGCAAAAGCTACTTCCATATAAAAAGGTTTTACACTAATGGGAAAAAATAATCCCCTACCTATGACATCATTGTTTCACCATTAGCAACCATGGATCAATGAAAAACATGCCAAAATTTCAGGGGGAAAAAATGAGGCTTTTTTCCCCTGCCATAGGAAGGGGTTTTTTGCCTTCCAAAATACAGAATTTTTAAGTGGGACATGAATTCACAGATCAAAGTGCAAAAATCACCAAGCTGTCATAGATACATGCAGGCATAAGACTACTAAAAATATACAAGCTTGCTTGAATATTAGTATGCCTCCATCCAGCAGCATGTTCACAGAAGTTAAAATGACATAGCCCTTAATTCTTCACATTATTTCCAGCTATTCTAGAGAGCCCTGTCCAGTGCACAGTGCAGCACAGCACAGCTCACAGCATGTTAGGAAATACTCAGTGCAAATGAGTCCTAACTGCAATTTAAAATCTGTTGCAAGGCTTCTCCTTACTTTATCAAAAGTTCTGTCACAACCATGCTCAAATATTAAATATTTATTTGCAACATCTGAAATCGCTAAGATTTTCATAGTGTAAATGAAATAGAATTTTAAAATGAATTGGGGAGTTTTGCTTTGTTTTAACTCCAGTTAAAGGTTATAAAATATGCATTAGAATGGGCTGGCACAGATTAAGAGAACACAAAACATTTATAATTTTCTGTTTACCATTTTTTCCCAAGAAGTCTAATTTATTTGCCCTAAGGAATTATACTTTCCATAATATTTAACATTCTAAATATGATGTGATTTCTATAAAGTAGGTCATACAAAACTTGCAGAGGAGTCTCAGAGGGTGGGGAGGAAGGTTAAGCAAGTCTATTGTTTGTTCTGTTTATCACACATGGTAAAGCGACAATACTTAAACACTTTTTTAAAAAAATAAACTTTTTTTCTTTTTTTTTTTTTTTTTTTAAATGCAATGTACTCTTTACTTGTTAAAAGGTCAAATTATTACTAATAGTAGAAAAGAGGGAGGCTGGTAGGAAACAAAAATGATTGGCGTTTGGCATATTCTGCTGTATGAGGGCTCTAGTTGAAAAAAAGGGGAATTTTGAGGTGACACTGGGGAGAGGAAAGAACTGTTTGTTTCAATGGATTGCTTTCCAGTGACACTGGAAAACATCTAGATGGAATCTGATTTTAATGTCCAAACCAATGTTATCTTCCAGTTTCTGCAGAATAAGCAGAAGGTATGGATAGAGCTCCTGACAATATAGGTCTTGTGAGAGTTACTCTGCTCATTATCATCCAGAATAGTCTGATAGTGGGATTCATCTCACTAACTTTGGTCATCTAGAAATTAGTCATCTAGTCTCAGCTAGTCATCTGGATTCTCTGAGGTCATGGACTCTGTCTTTAATGAAGAGAGACAGTCTCAGAGAGTGTTGTAAGACAGTTGTGATGAATTGCTCTCTGGAGGTTCTTGTCTCTGGCTCCTCCCTCTCCTTCTTTCTATTTGTTGACTGCAGATGGAGCTTAGATGACTAACTTGGACCAAATCCTTTAGATTCTCATGGATTCTGCCCTAAGCATCTAGTGAAAACTGGCTGGCTGGGTAGGGAGAAATCATCATCTGGGGGTGCTTATACAT
Organism: Athene cunicularia; assembly: GCF_003259725.1. NCBI lineage: Eukaryota > Metazoa > Chordata > Aves > Strigiformes > Strigidae > Athene > Athene cunicularia. Next base: position 42,183,199 of record NW_020799091.1, read on the forward strand.
TGAGTCAAAAGGGAGTATAGGCAGATAACTTAATGGGGTAAAATAAAAGTTTCTGAAAACAAAAATAATTAATATTATGTCAGGCAAACAACTCTCACTGAGTGTGCTTATCCACAGCTTCAAGTTTCTAACAGGGTCAAAACTAAGCACTGTGTGTTGTGTGTGTTACGGCCAATAAACATCTTCAAGATTTCTCACCGGAACAAAACCTTTTATTTTTCC
>NW_020799091.1:42183470-42186873 GCF_003259725.1 Athene cunicularia
CTATTCTGGATGATAATGAGCAGAGTAACTCTCACAAGACCTATATTGTCAGGAGCTCTATCCATACCTTCTGCTTATTCTGCAGAAACTGGAAGATAACATTGGTTTGGACATTAAAATCAGATTCCATCTAGATGTTTTCCAGTGTCACTGGAAAGCAATCCATTGAAACAAACAGTTCTTTCCTCTCCCCAGTGTCACCTCAAAATTCCCCTTTTTTTCAGCTAGAGCCCTCATACAGCAGAATATGCCAAACGCCAATCATTTTTGTTTCCTACCAGCCTCCCTCTTTTCTACTATTAGTAATAATTTGACCTTTTAACAAGTAAAGAGTACATTGCATTTAAAAAAAAAAAAAAAAAACAAACCTAGTAATAGCAAAGGAGGAGGGGAAAAAAAGTGCCAGACAATATTGTCTTCTATATCATGCCTCTCATTATCAAACAATAATAGTGCTATCTTATAATGACAATAAAGCAAATACTGCAGTTGTCATTTTGGAAAAAAATATTTAAGTAAATAGATATTTTATTTGCAAAAAGACTTGCAAGATCTGTAGGACTTCATTTGGCCTCGTATGAAAGCCCTTTAAGACAGACAATACTTCAAGACTGACTTTTAAAATACAGCTTCTTTGCTTTCTATTTACATGAGCATACACACTACTGAAAAAGTTATGACCTAAATCATGGCAAATCAGATATCCTTATGAAAGAAAGCTGTACTGCATAAAAACCAAATTAAAGCCGGTCTTATATTCATCCATACAAACTGTGTATCTTCTGCAACTTTCTCCCAGATAAATGGCAGCCCTGAATGAAAAAGTTGTCCAGTAACCATCATAGAGAAAAAGTACACTTATTCTTAGCATACAATAGTGTCTCCTCCATCTCCTCTGATGAGCTGTTGCTGCTACTGAGCACTATTTCAAAAACCACTCAAATATTGATTTTAAACATTTCACTTCCGTTAGGTAAAAACCTACTACGTAAAGTTAATTTTAAAGGAATTAGACTGGTGCTGGAAAACACAAGTAAATCACACTAATTTCCATTTAACAGCACTAATGAAATGATAAATATTGCATACAACTTATTATAACTTTGTTTTGAAAATCAAACAGTTCAGAAAATAATCAGTAGGCATTCAATGAAGGAGTATTTTATCATGTGTAAATACAGTGAATTAAATCCAATCCCTAACACTTTATACATTCATTGACTTTTATGTCCTATGTATATTTTTGTTCTGTTTCAAGAAGTCTGGATCTAATTTAGAAAGAAACCAAAAAACAAACTACAAAAACTAGCAAATATAAAAAACCTATTACTCAGCCACAGAGGGTACTGTCAGGCTTCATTATTTAGATGAGCATGAGCATTATAAGTTATTCTATTGTGTGTTCTGTTTAAAATTAGAAATACATAAATTAAAATTCTCATTCAGATTAATTTCAGGAACTAAAATAGAATTTAAAATGTAGACTTACAGTGATGTCTGGAACTGCTGCATGTGGTGATACTTGATACATACATTTGTATCACAAAGCAATTGAGATTTAGGATATGTTGTAAATGAGAGGAATAAAAAATATTAATAATGATAAGATTTGAATTAATTTTCAGTAGCTAGGAGAATGCATTGTAATACAGCAAAGTTTTTTATTCGTTATAAAAACAGGCATTAGAATATATTATTAAATGACACTTTAACCCATTATTTGAGTTCTCCTTGACGTACACTCGTGCATGTATATGTGAGTGATTGCTTATGCAATAAACCTGGGAAAAATTTAAATTGTATTTCCTCATAGCAAATTGCAACTGAATTAGACTACTGGGCAGACATAAACAATGCAATCAAATTCCCTGGCTTTTTATTGAGCTTCTATTTGACTTAGTATACATTTGAAAACAAAAAAATTGTGTTTCTCAGGGTCTGTGACATTGCAGGCCATGAGAGATTCAATGTCAGTGCTGGCATACAAATTTATTAGTCTATAAAATTTGACATTCTCTTATTTATTCACAGAAAGGACAAATAAGATATTTTTTCATACTTACCAGAAATATCTGGGAGTGTTTATATGCTGCTCCATCTGGAGGATGCAAATAGTCGAGGCTGCTTTACAATTCAGCAGGCAAAGGCCTGCTGAAGGATAACAAATGACTTCATGGTGAAACAGCTATTGAAATTCTTTCAGTACGTGATATTAAAAACAACTGAACAAACAGAGATAAGGGACAAATAGGATTTGAAACAGACCTTCTTTTTTTTTTAGCCAGTGTAAAGGAAAAACAAACGGAGCTCCTAGTGAGGCTATACCTTTTAGTCATTTCTGAAGGTAGTTTTATTTCATACTTAAGACCTCTCTTAGAATGATAGGTGCTGACCAAGTTTAGTGTCCCAGATATGAAAATCATAACATGACACTCTGTCTGGAATCCTGAAGATGGGATAGGAAGGAAGGACAACCTCATCATTCTACAGAAAATTCTTAAGATATTTCTTCCAAAGGGGGAAAAAAAAAAAAAAAAGACTTGCTCCCTATGTGTATGAGACATTCAACGAAGTAAATGTAGTAAACATTTATAAGCAATGAAAATTTACCTTAACTTTAAAAGCCAGTGTTGTCTCAGTAGGAAGTTTAGTTGAATGGCTGATACACAAAACAACGAAGCATGAAGATGAAGCACAATCATGTACTTCAAAGATGGAAAAGAAGGAAGCAAGGAAGAATACATTTTCAGAAACTATGTTGTGATCTGATTATTTGGAATTCCCATTTTTCATGGCATAATATTGTTATGCCCATTATACTATATGCTGGCAAAAGAAACCAACAACAAAGTGCCCCAGAAACACACAATTGTAAAATATTTATATCAGAAAAGACTTCTAGGTGCCCTCTGGTCCAATCCCTTCTGACAGCAGTGCTAGCTTACATTAGGCCAACTTAGAACAAAAAGTAGCTGACACAGACAGGCCGATGCGTAACAGTAGAAAATTCACCACAGCTTTTGGGCTATCAGTCTATCAAATGTTTGAGGTCTATGAAATGTAACCACAATGAGCCCAGTAAAATCCTAGAGTCTCCAGGAAACACCAGTAACTCAGAGCACAGTCAGTTGTCTACCACCAGTGAAGGGGAAAAATTCCTTCCAGAACCCTAATCATCATCATTATACCCCGAAGCATGGGATCAGATTGTATTTTAACACACATTTTTACAAATGTTACTGTAGTCACACAATTGCTCAGACCTTTTAAAAATTCTCCATAGTATTTGACTTGGCGACCACCTGCATCAGGGAATGTGTGGCTTGAGGGAAGGCCATGGACCAAATCACAGCCCTTACCCCTGTAAAGAGTTGCCATCCCAGTGATGCCTGTCTCTTATACA
>NW_020799091.1:42186923-42189532 GCF_003259725.1 Athene cunicularia
ACTTTTATCCTTCCAACGATTAGTGCACATGAGAGAAGAGGGAGAATATTTATAAGACACTCTTTCTAAAGCCAAGGACTGTATTACGCATCATTCTAAAGAGCAAGAAGGTAACTTAGCAAAGTGCAAATATGGGTCAAGCTGATCTATCACTGTTGCATATTTATGTAGATTACTAAGTCAAGTGCATCCCTTGTTTTCATTAGAAGAAACAATGAAAACTGTTCCTGTCAACCAAATTCTATTCTATTATCAATCTAGGTGTATTGTAACTTCTAATGTACTTCACCTGAGCAAAATCAAAGTTATTGTTAAATTAATCACCTGGACTTTACTGAAGGAAAACAAAAGATAAAACCAGGAATATGTAACAGTAAAATATATTAAAATAAATAACTGGAATACTGGGGATGCTAACTGTCACTGGGCAGTTGGAATGCTTGCCAGCATACATTTTTTAGGGGATGGATCCCTATGGGATTTAGCAAGTCAGTAAATGTTCCTACTAGCCATAGTTCTGTTATGATCAGTCACTTATTTTTTTTTTTTTTTTTTTTTTTTTTTTTAATCTGAGTCTTTTTTTCCTGGACCAAGGAATTTTCTCCGTCATAAAGTAATAGAGCTTGAAAACTCCAGCATCAGCAGGGAAGGCAGGCACTCCTTAGCCAGCCACTGTGTGAGAGAGAAAATGCAATTAAGGCTCCCACCAGGGACAGAGAACTAAACAAAACCTGCGTCTTCACACAAGAGCCTTTTTCTTCAGTGTGAAGTACAAGGCCTCAAATCTTGTTGGTGAGATGCTAGCATTTAGGACAACACACTTTCAGATTTTCTCACAGCGGATCAAAGTAAATAATGCAGGGGCAGCAAACAAAAGGGAAAACTCCAGCGCGCTTACATTAAAAAGAGATTACAGGGGGTTTACAAGTGATTGAAGGAATAGACGACATTTTCAGAAACATAAAACTAAGATCTTTAAGTACAGCTAGCACAGCGATGTGAGTCTAGTTTGCTGACATTTTAGCTGGAGAGACATGCAAGCAAGTTATGTGTTCAAATACACAATGCAAAAAATATGATAATTACTATCTCACAGATTTAATGTGAATGCAACTATTCCTGATCTCGCTGAAGTCAGGGGAAGTTTAACCACTGGTCTTGAGAAAAAGCAGCCTTCTGGCCCACTTTCAATCCACACTTTTAATTTTTCTTTACCCCGTCCTCATTTAAATAAACACGTTAATGGCATGGATAATTAGGATGGTTTCAAGATGTCTCTGAAAAAAAACATTCACTTTTCAGTGCATCCACTCCCCATGCAGGCTGGCAGAATCCTCTGTTAATTCCATCTTGCATTTCCTTTGAGGACACTGATCACTCAGAAAAGTAGTTAGCCCTTCTTTACATCGTCATCAATGTTAACAATTCTGTATATCAAAATCAGCACATACTACCTACCCATCCTTAAAACTTTGAGGCTTTCTGAGTCTTGATACAGAACTTGGGAAAGTTTTTAAGCATCATTTTGTGGTAAAGTCTTATTCATTTTGCTGGGACTCATATGTATTGAACAACGATTGAATATGACCAGAAAAAGAAAACTTGCATGCTGAGAAAAAAAAAGGAAGATGAGGCTTCAGTGAAAGTACTGGAGTGAATCAAATGCACTTCAAGTAACATAAAGAAGCTTTGGAAAAATAAAAGGTTTTGTTCCGGTGAGAAATCTTGAAGATGTTTATTGGCCGTAACACACACAACACACAGTGCTTAGTTTTGACCCTGTTAGAAACTTGAAGCTGTGGATAAGCACACTCAGTGAGAGTTGTTTGCCTGACATAATATTAATTATTTTTGTTTTCAGAAACTTTTATTTTACCCCATTAAGTTATCTGCCTATACTCCCTTTTGACTCAATGTATAAGCACCCCCAGATGATGATTTCTCCCTACCCAGCCAGCCAGTTTTCACTAGATGCTTAGGGCAGAATCCATGAGAATCTAAAGGATTTGGTCCAAGTTAGTCATCTAAGCTCCATCTGCAGTCAACAAATAGAAAGAAGGAGAGGGAGGAGCCAGAGACAAGAACCTCCAGAGAGCAATTCATCACAACTGTCTTACAACACTCTCTGAGACTGTCTCTCTTCATTAAAGACAGAGTCCATGACCTCAGAGAATCCAGATGACTAGCTGAGACTAGATGACTAATTTCTAGATGACCAAAGTTAGTGAGATGAATCCCACTATCAGACTATTCTGGATGATAATGAGCAGAGTAACTCTCACAAGACCTATATTGTCAGGAGCTCTATCCATACCTTCTGCTTATTCTGCAGAAACTGGAAGATAACATTGGTTTGGACATTAAAATCAGATTCCATCTAGATGTTTTCCAGTGTCACTGGAAAGCAATCCATTGAAACAAACAGTTCTTTCCTCTCCCCAGTGTCACCTCAAAATTCCCCTTTTTTTCAGCTAGAGCCCTCATACAGCAGAATATGCCAAACGCCAATCATTTTTGTTTCCTACCAGCCTCCCTCTTTTCTACTATTAGTAATAATTTGACCTTTTAACAAGTAAAGAGTACATTGCATTTAAAAAAAAAAAAAAAAA
>NW_020799091.1:42189582-42253533 GCF_003259725.1 Athene cunicularia
CAAAAAAACACTAAATTCCATCACTACACTTGCTAAACACTCCGCACTAGGAAAGGCACAGTAAACTGTCTTGAAGACTTCAGTATAGTCTTCCAGACTATATCAAAACTGGATAAGGACATGGATTCCTTAGAGTATTTCTCAAGATTTGACTAATTCAAATCATAAAAGATTGTAAAAATATAAAAGTTATTAAAATGGAATTTTATAATTCTCAATTTAACCCTCAAGGGAAGCAATGTCTGGTGCTTCTTACCCACACCACCTCTTTGTCATGCTTTCTCTTATTTTTTAAATAAGAAAATTCAGTGCTTTTGAAGGATCACAAAATACATTTGAGATTGCTATCGATGCCAAAAACAGAACAGATATCTGTACCTCATGGAACAAATCCTGGCCTCACTGAAATCAGTATGATTTTGTTTTTGAATGTGCCAGGGCAATGCCGTGCCAAATCTCCCTGAGACTCTCGATAATATGTCAAGTCCCTGAAAGAAGACTTTTGGAGGGCCACCACTGCAACAAAGGTTCCAGATATGATACTGTTCTTAAATTCTAAAATTCTACAATACTATTCTTATTCTACATAACTATATTTTATTTAGGTATTTCTATATTTCTCAAGTACTATAACCTCTCTTGTAAGGAAAAGTTGACAATCAAACCAACCTTAAGGCAAATGTTCATTCATCAGTTTTAAGTCTGCCTTACACAAATAAGTGCAACTGCATTTGTTAGCTAGAATTTCTATGGTTCTTTACCAAAGTTTGATTAAAAGCCTGCTTGACTTGGCGTATGTGCACAAAATCACCACTGATTAGGTTAGCATTTCTCAATAAACTACACAATAGTGCAAGATAACTATTTGTACCTCAACTTTGCACCAAAATAGAAGCACATTCAAGATTAGACACCAATCCGAGTGCAATGCAAGAATTGATAAAGGAAGAGTGATTCCCAGTACAAAAGTCAGATCATTTTCTCACCTTCATACCAAGGCAGTTGTGTTCGCACCACACAACAGAACAGAGCTTTGTAAAATTATCCTGATATAACAAAATAATCTGGGCTAGACAAGCCTTGGTTGTTGCTATACTTCTTCTCCTTCAGATACAGAAACAAACTCTAACAGTACAAACAATGCAACTGCATTCCACACAGTGGGTTGCACAGCTCTTCTTGCTTTTATACATTTCAAACAGGACAACTGATGTATGGAAGAGTTTGGTGTACTGCCAGAACTGTGGTGAAATATAAGACCAAATTTTTTAGTGTTTCTTTTCCTTAAAACTTCCTTTCCTATAAAAAATGGAGTGGAACAGACATCATAATTTGTAAAAAAAAAAATCCTATAAAAAGCTTCTGGTTCAGTATAAACAAATGAACTATCAGAACTTAAGATCTCCAGCAAAATACAGAGAACAAGTCCATTAGCTTACTCTCCTGGGTTCAAAATGAAATATAAATGGGGAAAAAAAAATAGACTTAAACCATCTCTGTATTTTCTTAACTTGATAGGATGTAAAATACTGTTCAGATTAAAATCCACTTCTGTAAAGTAGCATTTGGCATTTCAATCAGAAATCCATCAGATGTTCCAGTTTAACAATCTTAAAGTTGCTACAGTTCCCTAAAGAAAAGATATTTCATGTTCCCCAGAGCACAGGTATTCTAAGAAGTGTCTTGCTTAGTAAGGGGACATTCACGAAATGTTACAATTTCAACCTAATTAGAAAGAAATCTTATTAATTAGATAATAATCTAAAAGGATATTAGATTTCTCAGATAGAGGGCAAAACCAGCAGTACAGTAAGACCCCATCTTTTCCTGTCATTTTAAGTAACTGTTCTTTCGAACATCAGTTTACTTCTTAAATCACTGAGAGTTTAACAAGTAAATCACAGTGAAATAAGAAAGTTATGTGTTGAATGGCAAAACAATCATCCCTAATTATTTTATGTGTTTGTACATATCTATATAATATGTATAGACATATTTCATGCATGCATGTATATCTGCATGCTTAAATTCATGAAAATATAATTTTGCAACTTCTCCAGGAAATGTAATTCTTTAAAAGTGCTTGATCTTTTCATAATAAAACAAAGATTCAACATACCACAGACTTTTTTCTCCAGCTAAGTGATGCATTTTAATCAAAACTACTTACTGAGCGCTATTTTACTTGAATCCTTCCTTTTTGCCATCTGCTTCCAGTAACTGTAATCACATCTAGGTTGGAAAAGACCTTGAAGATCATCTAGTCCAACCATTAACCTAACACTGACCATAATCAATAGACAGAATACACTATTCTATACATTCAAGTTTCAGTCCACATAAATAATGTGTTTAAATGTTATTATATATGAATAGCATCAACCTGTGAACTGGTCGGGACAATCCTTGTTGTACTGCTCCAGTGCAACAGGGTGGTACGTTTATTATTCCCACTTCTAGAACTTCATAGATTCTAACTGTATTTCCCAAATAGAGCAACCAATTAAAAAGTTCAAAAGCTAACTTAACTCATTCAGGGAACTTACATACTCACTTTGCCAAACAAGACTGAAAACTCACCTTCCCATGTATTTACCTTCTGTAAGTCAGCATAAAGATTATCTTTCCTTTTCTACTTCAGAAAGGTGTCTGAACTTCCTCAGCACTTAAAGGGTCAAAATTTATCATTTCAGTTCATCTAATAAGTAATGTTTTTGCCGAACAAAACCAATTCCCAATAAATTCTCACTGTATTTGTGTGCTCTGATTTGATTTAGAGGCCTGTGGGGAGACACCATTTGGTAGCACAGGAATACAGAGGGGTAGGTGGTGCTGAGGAGAAGTAGAGCTCATGTGCCAGAAGTGTTATTGTGTCAGGTTGATTTATTGAGTGAGCTTCACTTCACCGAATGTTCCGAGATATTTATTTCCCTAAAGGCTCTGCAAAGATATGAACAGACCTGCATCCACAGATGTCATCATTGCTCATTTTACCGAGTCATGAAATTTTCTCAACTGCAATTTGTCCATCTAAAATTGCTGCAACAGAACAATGTCAATAGTAGCTTCTTACTCATACTACCTCCCTCTACTACACACTCTTGCCACATCCACCTTCTAACTTCAGAGAATTTAAAAACACAGAGCCTCTTCCATCTACATGTTAAACAGTTCCTCAAGCACTTCCTTTTCTTAACCCACTAGGTAAAGGAAATTTTTAAAATGCAAATAAAGGGAGTAATCAGATGCCAAAAGGAAGAAGAACTACTAAGAAACTAGTAGTGCATAAGACTGAACAGATTAAGTGAAAGAACACCAACAAGCAAAAAGAAAAATGTCCTACCTGAACAAGTTAGAGCTAGAATGCCATTACCTGGAATTACGAATAGTCAACTCCTATCACTTGCCTTGGACTTTTTGTTTCGTGCTTTGTTTTTTGACAGTAGCTGCCGCGGGATGTGAGCAACCATCACTCTTTACTCATAACAGTAAAGAAACAGATTACACTTGGTCCTGATTTGATTTTACAGCTGCGTGGAGAGGAATACACTTCTGCTCCCATGTGTTCAAAAAACTTTAACTTTCCTAAAAATAATTAAGAACTTAAGGCATTTCAAAAGCTGGAGGTGATATAAAAAGCAAACATCATGGACATGAAAATAAAATAGTTTGTTAATCAATTATAATAATTAAGATTTATAAAAATTAATATTTTCTTAAATGTATAAAAAACTATATTTAAGACATGAGTTTTAACTTTTAGGTGTTCCTATCAGGTTTCAGAAGGATAATGTCCTTTTACACAAAGTTTCAGGTGTTAGTTGGATTTAAATAATACAATATATAAACAGGATATTACAAATAACATAAGCTCTTTTATGAACTTTATCCAAAACGCTTTTGCTGTGCTACAGAATAAGATCTATTTAAATACACATGTAAAACTGAGCGCTTGTGGCCTATGTCAGAATACACTGGTTTATTTAAATATGTTAATATTTCTCATTATGCCATTAACAATAACCTTCATCCATTTGTGAAAAACATTTTGCCAAGCATGCACATAAAAAATTAGCAAGTGAAGCAAAATCACCTTAATTTGCTTTGGACCAGCAAATAACCAACTAATTTGCAGAAATCCCTGCCAAGCACTCATATTAAATGCTTCATGCTTATTTTATGACCTCTGCTGCTCCTCTCCTTCCCAGGCCCTGAATCATATGATCATTAACATATTGCAAGGTCTGAAACTTTATTTTTTACATTCTTTAATTAATGCCTGTTTATAGAAGGCCATAGGACTTCAGATCCAGTTAATGAAACTTCGCTCCCCCAGGCCCCTGGAGCCCAATAGAGAGCTTTCTCCTCTGTTGTTTTAGTAGCTTTTTTCCAACTGTTTGTTTATACACACTTAATTGATCTCTTTAGTCCCAGAAGCATTCCAGAGACACAACCTGTTCTGAGGCAAGCTAAAGTTTTTTTCCCCTTCTTTATAAAAGCCCTGATTGCCCAAGGTTATCAGTTTTAATTTGAAAGTTGAAGATTCAGCTTTATTTACACTGTCTAAAAGACAAAATTGATATGGGCCCTGCAGTGTTCATTTTTACATTCATACACAGCAGAGTGGATTGCAAACACATACTGTATATAATTATTTTGATGTAGAACTAAGTAATTACTAAACACTGCTATGTCTTGTTTTATTGCATTTAAGAAACTCAGTCTTCATAACAAGTTGAAAATAAGAACAAATCAGCCTGCCAATGCATGAAATTTTCATGGCTCTTCAATTTACATTTTACATATTCCCTATGACAAGAATTTCTATTATGCTATTCTCTTTTTTCTGCTATAATTAAATTAAAAAAGTAATTGGCTGGTGCTGCACACTGCTGCAATGTCTTAATCACATAGACAAACAGTTTTACAATAGCTTACACCATTTGCCACATGGGGCAATGACATTATTGTACCAGGCTATAAACCAGGAGACAGATATCACATACCAGCTATCAACTACTGTGTTCAATCTCCTGGTGCCTGCTTGTGAAAACAGGAGAGGTACATTTAGTATGTTGATTGGCAACTCCACGTCTGAAATCTTAATTAACTACAAGTGACCAAGACTAACATGATAAAAGCAAATGTTTGTGGTTAAAATGAGCGGCATTTGAAATATCTACTTTGATTTCAAGATGGAAAAATCCTTGGGCAGAGAAAAAAAAAAAAAAAAAAAAAAAAAAAAAAAAAAACAAACTAAAAATACTTCAAGGTTGTTTTTTTTAACTGAAAAATAACACAACTAAACAGCCTTCGAGTAACTTTAATTCAGTATAATCAATCTTTTTCAACAGAGGGATAAGAAAAAAATGCCAGCATACAAGACACAGTTACTCTTAATTATAATTTCCTAATCACCTATACTGATTTAGACAATACTTCCTTCGGGTTCCTGTTTAGGAAAGAAGTACCATGAGAAAATAAAAGACTTTCAAAACAACCCATATATCAGGAATATTTTTAATAGAACCAAGCGTCTAACAATTACTACAGTATTCATCTTGAAAAGAAATGCCTTTAAGAACCTATCCAGTAATTTGATTCAAAACTTGTGATGCAATTTAGACAGAATTCAATGTAAATTCGAAAGCTGTTAAAATGAGGACTTCTCTAAAACACACACTACTCCTGTAAGTTCTCATGCTTTATTATTTTACTTTTCCCAGTTTCCTGAATATGTCAAAGACTCATACCAGTTATAAAGTCAACTGAGATTATGAACTGGATGTCTCACTGTCTAGACCTCAACCAAACTGCCATGCTAGGAGAACACCTAACACACGCTAAATGGCTTAAATTCCTTGCAAGAGTCACCATGATTTGCTTTATTACTATTATTATTACCAAAAAACATCTTTTGTATAACATTTCAGAGATCTGGGAATCTGTCTAGACAATGAGATGGAAAGGTTCAGGTCCTTCACCTGAGAAAGCTCAAACCCACATCAACCCACCCCTCAGGAATACACATCAGACAACTGGCCAGGTGATCAGTATTACAAAAGGCTCTTACTCAAACCGAGGTACCCATTTCACACAAAATTATTTAACATTTTATGATCACAAATAATCTGTGACACAGGAATTAGGTCACTCACTAGTAGCCTACAGCCCTTCTCTTAAATTGTTTTTTAAGGTAAAATAAACACCTTCACCTCTTACATATGGAAACTATGTCCTGGGTGTTGCTCCAGAAGTTAAGCACATTTTTGTTGATCAGTCCCTTACTAAGGTTAAATCTAGGTGTATATAAGTATTTGTGGATGTGATGCATGCACATCAACACAGGTTGGTTTCTTTAGCTGGATTTTCTTCTACTTTGAGGGAGAAAAAGGATTTTGTACTATTTCTTGGTAAACTAAGTTGTTATAAGAAAACTTACTGTAGATATTCATTCTAAAATCCAACTATGAAACTGCTAGCACCAAATCTCAGATACCTGATGCACAGAGACAAGAGACCAAGTGGATTCTAATTGTGTGGAATGGGAGAGGTCTAACAGTGTGTCCCAAAATCCTGGTAATCCTTACCATATAGTAGACTCTAACACCAATACTAACAGTTCCGTGGTTCCTTTCAAGAACTCAAGCTGATAAATTAAATCCATCTTGTGTTAAGAACAATTAAGCCACCATAGGGGGGTATTTAGTCCTCCTACTTGAAATCCCCGAGAATCTAATGCAGCTGACCTAAGAGAAGAAATGTGATGGGAGGACTCCAGGGAATTAACCAAAAAGCTTATAGCTGTAAGTGTAAACTCACTGAGCTGGAAACTGTCATGTATATACTTCCTACCTATAAATCTCTCTTATCATAACTGATTAAGGCAGAATAGGCATGATCCTGTTCCCACTGATGACAATGGCAAAACTCCAACCGACTCCTTCATTCCTGAATTTGGAAAAAAAAAGAATTCAATAGCTCCCAATTACTGTGCAGCACAAAGGACTTGGATGTATCCTAAGATTTTTCTTACCTCAGCCAGAAGATATTTTCTCACTTTTACCTACTTGGATGTTTATTGCTAAGCAGAATACAATGACTGAAGTTATGCAGAGAGTGAGGAAATCCTAGGAAACTTTGTGTGTAAGGAAACTGTTAAGATTTCTTAATACCTCTTACGGACTGAGTCTCAAAGTTCATTTCTATCATTTTGTATCACCTTCACTGTATCTTCAAAAGAGCAACAGCCTGTATCACCCAACAATAAGTCCCAGTACCTGACTAACAATTTCAATTGCTGCTGCAATACAAAACAGTAATGAAAAAACAAAACAAAACAAAAAAACACTAAATTCCATCACTACACTTGCTAAACACTCCGCACTAGGAAAGGCACAGTAAACTGTCTTGAAGACTTCAGTATAGTCTTCCAGACTATATCAAAACCGGATAAGGACATGGATTCCTTAGAGTATTTCTCAAGATTTGACTAATTCAAATCATAAAAGATTGTAAAAATATAAAAGTTATTAAAATGGAATTTTATAATTCTCAATTTAACCCTCAAGGGAAGCAATGTCTGGTGCTTCTTACCCACACCACCTCTTTGTCATGCTTTCTCTTATTTTTTAAATAAGAAAATTCAGTGCTTTTGAAGGATCACAAAATACATTTGAGATTGCTATCGATGCCAAAACCAGAACAGATATCTGTACCTCATGGAACAAATCCTGGCCTCACTGAAATCAGTATGATTTTGGTTTTGAATGTGCCAGGGCAATGCCGTGCCAGATCTCCCAGAGACTCTCGATAATATGTCAAGTCCCTGAAAGAAGACTTTTGGAGGGCCACCACTGCAACAAAGGTTCCAGATATGATACTGTTCTTAAATTCTAAAATTCTACAATACTATTCTTATTCTAAAATTCTCACAAAGATCTGCTCAAAGGAACTGGCAACCCAACATGACTGTATCTAAACCAAGCAGCATCAGGTGGTAATCTCTTCAGTACAGGCTTTGCTCACGTTTGACCTTCCAAGCTAATGGAAGAAAGTTTAACATCACAGACTTGTGCTCCTGGTATATGAAGTTGCATATAGTAAATTTTTACAAAATATTCCTTTTTGCCATGCTTCTAACTTTCTTTTTTTTTTTTTTTTTTTTAAATTCTTTCCCTGTTGGAACCTGTTTAAACACATGTATAGCTTGGTTACCATCCATAAATGCAAATAACTGATTTAAAAAGAAGAGTATTTTTGTGGTCTTCTGGTTTAAAAATGCAAAGAAAGGTAAGTTAGCTCTTCCCTTCCCTTTTGACTTTCGGACTTTGAGATTTCATCCATGACTATAAAATTTACCTCATAAATATCACAGTTCCCACTGGTTCATATGGAAACTGTGGTACTTCTCACTGCCAAAAACTTAGTTCTGAAACAACCAGCTTGTAGGTGCATGAAACATTCTTGTACTTCTGTACAAAAAAGGAAGACGAGTTTCCAGTACTTCCCATCATCATACAGCAATCCTCACTGCAGATGTTCGACAAAAAATAAAATTAGAACATTTACATAAAGTGTGTCAGAGTATGAAACTCGGAGATCGCTGGCAGCAATACAGAGTCTTCAGCCTTTGCTGAAGCTGAAATACAAATCCTTTATCATGGTTGACTCAAATTCTGAAATCTCTGGCTCACCACCAGAAGAGTCACAGTTCAGTATCCACCAAGCCACAGATTTATGAAGAAGAGCTCACAGACTGACAAGCAATTTTGTTACAAAAGCATCTCCAATGCTGTCGTCACAGGAATGTTTAAAACCCAAGTACAATATTTAATCATATTTCACACCTCGCCCAAAAGGAACAGTTCTCATTAGCCTCTTCAATCTGACCAACCTTCAGTCAGGAAGAAGGCAGAAGGTTTTACAATGTCGTTATTTATTTGGTAAAAATTTATCTCTGAAGCACAAAAAATTTATAACTCTAGGCAACAGACTTCACAGCTGAGAAAAGTTTGTGATGCCTTAATAAAGACAGAAAATCAAAGCAGCTCCAACACATCTTATTTTCTGGCCTAGCTTTTAACAATATTTCTATTTATGAATAGATAATAAGAGAGCATTTACAGTGAGAAAAATTGTACTTCTCCACCCATCAATTTAAGGCTTGAAAATAGAATTCTTTGCCTTTTTTCAGCGCGCCACCCTTTAGGGCAAAGTGTGGTAATGAACACCTACTAGTCACACAGAATTATAGTGCTCTTTATTTCACCCAGGGCTGAAAAAATTTCCAAAGGTTTGGAATCCTGAAACCTGTAAACAAAATCTGTGGAGCAGATAAAATTTTAAATGGCACAATGCAATTAAAGCTGAATTCAATTTGAGCGCACCCTGTCCATCTGTCAGAGGGAAACAAAAGCCGAGGAGCTCCATTATTGCTGAATCCCTGCTCTTGTTAATTTGCTTGCTGAGAGATTTCAATTTCTAGGAAGTGCACAAATTAGTGTTCAGTCAGGGCTAGATCCTCAGTAAGTATAAGCAGATGGTGGAAATCAGCCCTAATCAAGTAGCCAAAGCTTTTTTTTCTGTCTGATTAAAGCATTTTAATCCTTTCATATTGTCTGTGTTTTTAAGTAAATATCTACCGTCATTTTTTTCCCCCTCCCCATTTGCTATCATTTTTATTCCAAAAGAAATTGAAATTCCATTTAGAATTCACTTACTTTTTTTAGAATAATGTACTTTTTAACCATACTCGTATACTCTGGGCCAGGCAACGTGGCCAATTAGATTATCCCATTTATTCAGTTCACTGAACTAACTTTTTTTTTTTTTTAAATTGCAACAAAATAGTTAATATACAGTTAGCTAAAGCAACATATACTGTTTGTCTTGCTAGTTTCTGACTATCCACTGGAAAACTCCTCCAAACACTGAATTCATTATGATTAAGAAGTAAAAAACCCACATAGTAACTGCACAAAATGATAATAGTACGTTTTGTGCCCATTTTCTACCTCTGTGGAGGAAAAGATGATGATTTTTATATTAGTACAAGCCTCACAGATGTCCATTGCAGGAGGAAAGCATATTTATACCACAAAAGAAGAAGGCCCTAATAACTCATAGATGCCACAGGCATTTGTGAATAATGAGAGCTAAGATTAACACAGAAACATTACAAATATTATTGTGAATAGAATACAATACATAATTAACTCTTCACATTTTAATGAAAAATAACAGAATTTGTTATTTCAAAGGTTAGTTATTGTTGAATTTGCAGATAATGCTAAATATACGAGGGGACTGCCTAACTGAGCACATATTTACAGAACCAAGATAAAAATACCAAACAAAACAGCAGTAAATTTGATTTGCATAAAATATACATGGTAAAACTTTGACTGCAATTTATATTGCTTTATCTTTTGGAAAAATGAATAAACAGATATTTTGAAAAGCCGGTATCTTTAGACCAAAATCTGTTTAACATTAGTATATATGTTACACTTTCATGTGTGTATTATATAAAACAGCTGAAAAATATAAACTTTGATAGCTGGATCTACACAGAAGTGTGTAAAACAATAACCTCAGGGACACATTTTTCAAAAACAGTACACAGGATTTAGCCACACATTTACCATTAAAATTAATGGGAGTTATTTAGCTATAAATCCTGAAGAAAAGACTTTGAAAATGTACCCCTTAAAGTCAACACCATCAACATAATGCGTGAGGGTGGAGGAAAATTGAATTTTGAACAATGAAGAACCTGAATATAAACCATGTGTAGTATTTTCACTGAACGATATTTTGGTATCCTGTAAAGCAACTTTATTGCCTAACTGCCATATTAAAAAACCCACACCTAATATTTTCAGAAATGCAATAAATAAGAACAGATGATTACTTCCATTTATCAGAGGTTAAAGTCACAACAATAATGAAGAATAATTCCATGCTAAGTATCTGAAATGTTTTATCCAAGAAACATTTTTAAATCTCCTGAACGTGCTTCTAAAAATTTTGGGGTGTTAGTACTGAGATTTTTTTCAATACAGAAATCCTGCATACAAACATACCTACTGTATGGTGACTCCTGATTTAATACACTTGAATTTTTCATGTTTTTCTCTAGTCTTCATATTAAAGATCCTTTATTTCTTCCAATAGACTCAAGTGGAGTCTCCTTCTAGTCTCCTAAGCAAACATTAACACTTACATTAGCGGAACTCTTTTAAAGCAGCTTTTCTTTCAGTGAAAGAAAGAAGGCACCAGTTCATCACTGAACTAATCCCATGGAGAGACTTGATCTATTTGTATTCTCCTTCCAACCCTGCTCTCTTAGAGAAGGAAGCAAACCAAAGCATATTCTAAAAACTATTTTTCATCACTAAAAGTAAACTGGAAGATTGGCTTTAGTTTAAGACTACACCAAAGGTTGCCTCATTCGAATGACGTTTTGTGAAACAAAGACTGAAGTCAAGGACAGTGTCAGCCTTCATGAAAGAATAGTTCAAATCCTGCTTCCACTTTCACCAAGAAAAAAAAAAATGGAATTTAATCTCATGCCCATTCACTCCTCAGTTTACTTCGGGAACTGAGCAGCAGTCTCAGTGTCAGGACAACTACTAAATATTACGCCAAAATTACCAACTCATTTCCCACGGGCCACTGAATACCTGTAACAGAGAAGAGACACCCAACTCTACAAGACCAGAGCTGTCTCATCCTGGTGGGATTTTCAAGCTTTCCGGCAATGCTTATTGCTTAAAAACAGTATTAATGAGAGAAACGATGTGCCCAATCATCATTCTGTGCACGTAAGCTAAGTTTGGGATGATTATCAACTTCCTAAAAATAGCAAGCTCCTATCTGGAACACAACATGGAAAGCAACATTGTCTGTTGCTGCAGTAGGATACATTTAAATATTAAGATAAGAGTAACCTAGATGAATGAGAAGTGAACTCTATACGCGTTCACCTTGTTTTCCACAGTCATGTCACCTTCTCAGATCCAACCAGAATAAAATTTGTATATATTTAGAATCAAACATACGATGTTAGCAATTATGGCTAATATAAAACAAGGTTTCACTAATTTATGAAACCAAAGGAATTTTTTTACTCTAAAAATCTAAATCCTGTTTTTTTCAGTCAGACTTTGAATTCTTCAAATCCTCTACTGTTTGATTTATACATTATATTCTTCTTGATTTGTAATCACCTAAAAATAAACCTGAATATGGTTTAATTTTCATAACATGAAACATGGTAATGCATATCGCAAACATGCATCAACACATGATTTTGATATTTTGATTGCTAGAGTACTAGTGGGTTTTTACGAATAAAAGAACTGATGCCTTAAAATCCTATACTGTTCAGTCAGAAATATTTTTATTTTAAGCATACAGAACAGCACATTGTACTGTTAAAATTACATACTTTTGAGGAGATCTGCAACAACTGATTTTTTTTTATTTTTTTTTTGTATAATGTAAATTATTCTGGACAGCTTGGAGGTCCTTTATAAACCTTTTCATTACTATTATTGCAGCTGTGACCATGAAGTATATACACTCAGTAGAAGACCTGAAATGGGAATGTGAAGAAGTTGTCTGCAAACTGTAAAAAAGCTTTACATATAGTTTAAGAGTCACAGCATGCTTATCATGTTGATCAATATTATCTCATTTGCATATACTCCATATGGCAGCATTCATCTGTTGTGTTTTGCTTATACTTAGACCAAGGACTCCTTGGGGCAGGGACTGAATGTCTGAACTGAGTCATTCAGCAGTCCACAGTCAGGACTTCTAGAAACAACAGCGATGTGAATAAGACAGAAATACAGGAAAATCAAAATAAGAGCTTTTTCCAGCTAGTAAACAGTTTAATACTTAAGAAAAAAGCCCAAAAAATAGAATCTAAAATTCATATTATAAATAAAACAATTGTTTGATTACTGATAAAACTGACACAGGTTGGACTAACACTCTTAGAAAAACTTCTGTAGTCAAGATTGGACAAATTTCTGAAAGATATATTCATGCAGATATAAACTAAGGGACATCCAAAAGTCTGTGTTATTGTAAGCAGGTAAGAGTACCTGAACGTACCTATATTATTTTAATGTAATTTACAAATCAGAAATTTACCATTTGAGGAGGTACTTTATTTTTTTCATACCTGCAGTTAATATACAGTTAATAACATTTAAAACTGAACTATTACCAGTGTACTCATTCCTTTGTCTTTTAATGAGAAGACATCATATACACATAATTTACAAAACTCTGCAATATGAACTCTACTATCTCAATCTATCTCAAGATTCCTTGAGCATATAACCATACCTCTTAAATGTCATTTATCTACTTTATAAATATGAAAATACCTTTAAGGTACTTGGGGTATTTTGTACACATTTGGCTTTTAAACTTCTAATAAAATGAATGCTATTGTCATAACTTTACAAAACAGAAAATTTATTAATTAAACTCTTCAAGGTCTTTTTAGCCATGGTTTTCAAGAAAACAGATTCCTTGGAGGAGACTTACAGGAAAACTCTTTGTAGCATCTTAGCATGTTCTCTGCAATACAGTAGAAAAAAAATCATTAGCTATTCAAAGTAAAACTTTCAGCAAATGTGCCTAAGACATATTGACCTTCTTATAGTCAGGAAATGCATCTTGCATCTTTATGTGCTTTTAAATATAATTTGTCTAAACTGTCTAAAGTAAATCAAAAAACTATCACTCAATCCTCTCAGTAGAAAGGGTAAATTTTAATTGCAGAACTTAAAACCTCACAATTAAAAGCTGTGTTGCTACTTAAAGCTAGCACAAACACAAGAACGAGAGTTCATGCATACAAATCAGCTTTTCTACCACATCCAGAAGGGTTCTGCAGAATAGCCTGACGAATACAGTCTGTACCTTCTAAATTTAGTTAGAAGGAAAAAGAAGTGGAATATTAGCCATGTTTCAACAAAATATGAATTCTTTCCTAGTCACTTTGATTTGTGAATGACTTTGTGATAATTCACATTTGATTAGTGAGAAAGCTAAAATGATGTCGATAATTCAAAGGTAAGTATGCATATAAAAAACGGGATCAAAAATAAATGCAACCAGAAACTGGAGAGGGTTTTTTTGGTGGTGGTGGTTTTTTTCTTCCTAGAGCAAGGCATTTTGTTGAAAACCTTCTGGTAAGCAAGCTTGGAATTGATTATTTTCTAATTTAAAGAAAAAAACACTGATGGTATGGTATTTCACACTGTAAAACCAACATGAAGACAGAAGAAAATATTCACAAATAGCAACTATGTATGAAAAGAAAAAATAAGAGTGTAATTGAAAGAAAAATTACATACTTCTCAACACTATATTCAGGATTTCATGCCAGACTCTCAGCTGGTTTACCTTAAAAGGGCTCCTTAGTCAATGGGTCCATGTCAATGTATGCCAGATTAAATTCTATCCTTTTGTCTGCAATATCCATTTTATAATGCCTCCTACAGAATCCAGTAGACACTTTACATAGCCACATCAGCAGTTGTATTGCACTCAGTTATCCTTATCCACCATCCAGAGGTGGTTATGTAAGAGGATTTCATCTATGCTAACTGGTCAATTAGGAGTTTCTTCATTTTGTCAGGAAGTGTGAAGGAGAGAAGGTAGAAATGGTGCACAGTGAATGAACACCCTACCACGACCTTTCACTAATCTTCTTCAGGAAGAGGTTTAGGGCTTAAGGCAGACCTTCCCAGTGGATTCTAAACCATCTTCAGATTCCTTATAAAGTTGATAGAAGATTTAATCAATTCAGAATCAAAATAACTAAACTAAACAGCAAACAGCAAGAAAAACAAGCAATTTCTGACTGGAATCATGCCTCACAATTTTGAATTAATAGAAGCGTGCACTGATATTATCACAGGACCTAAAAACTTTGGATTTTACATTGTCCACAGCTGGGTGAACAGACTGGGCAAATTTTTCATCCATTCTAAGGATAATTCTTCGAAATTCAGTACTAAAATTCACAAACTTGGGTTCTATTAATGGTAGCCCAACTAAAAACAGCATGAGAAAATCCTTTGCCCTGATTTACAGGAAAAAGAACTGTATCTGAGATAATGGTGGCAAATAGAAAAAGGTACCAGAGTTGTTGGACATGATTTATCTATTATGCCTCGCCTGGCTCAGCACTGGGTAAGGGATATCATTTAATATTTTTTTCTCCTGGCATAGGGAGGAGAGGTATCTCTGCCTGAGACAATGGAGCAGAAGAGAGGATTTGTAGAGGGTGAAAGAGAATGTTAATTGAAAAATCATATATTAATTTTTTGGTGTCAAGTTAACACTGCACCAAGAGTGTCCCTGGCAAAAAGAAGTTTCAAAAGCATCCCTGGGAAGAAAGGTATCAAAGACTATCTTATTGCAGGTATATGTCCAGGAATAAGCACCAGCTTAGTACCAGGTCTGACTTGAAAAATCATAAGTTTTTCTTGGCAGAAGCTTTGGGATATATCTGTTGTTAAAAAAAAAAAAAAAAAAAAAAAAAAAAAAAAAAAAAAAAAAAAAAAAAAAAAAAAAAAAAAGCTGTTAGCTAACTTGAATTAGACAACTCAAGTTTAAGTAGTACTCAAGATGTGAAAAGCAGTCTGAGTTTGAAACCTGGTTTCTAGTCCTCGCTAGAACTGCCAAAACTCAAGCCAGTTCTTTGTCCTCACCGCTATTTTAAATCAAGTCAGTAAATTTAAAAAGCAACTTCTTCATAATCAATAGCAATAAATCTGAATTCCCACTTGCTTCTCCTTAACGGACATTTTCCAGTGTCTGGTGCTCTTGAGTCCTGCTTGATGGGGCCTCTTGGCCTCACCTTACCTTGGACCAAAAAGCAGCAAACCAGTAATGAAGTCATTAGTTTTAGTGCCATCAGTATATATGCCCAATCCTGTTTACTGTCAGTAAGGTTACTGACGCTTGGTTGATGCTCGTGTCAAGGGACCTGAACCTGATGTAAATGTATCTGCTAAAGGAAGCATTCCCCAAAGAGGACATTCTTCTTTTTGGTAGGTCTCCTCTGCATCAGTGGTAACATGAACCAGCTCTTACAGAAAGTACAGCAATCTAGGAAAATGCACATCTCATCTTTCAGGTCTGCTAGTGGGATTTTCATACTATGTATTTATTAGGCAGGGATCTAATTTACTCCAGTAAGAAGGATCACTTATGCATACTGGCCAATGAGACACATCTTGGGCAGTTCCAGGAAAAATTTTTTGTAAAATCTGACACAATTTTAAGGATTAACATAGAGGCAGGTCACAAAGAGTCTCCCTGCCTCCTTTCTTTTTTTTTTTTTAAAGTGGTGAATAATTCAAAAGAAAAGTGAAGATTTTTTAAATCTTTTTTTCACTGAACAGTTTGAAAACAATGGTGTTTGAAGTTCTGGAGTTTGGATAATTTCTGGATTCTATCTGTAGAAGTGGAAATCAAAAGAAAAGCAGCTGATGGGGAGCCAAAATCATTCCCCTTTTTACATCTTTTTATGCCCTTTTATTTAGCCGATGCTGAGTATTACCAGAGAAAGAATACCCTATCCCCATGCCTCACCTAGACCAACATGTGAACAGACACCTTATTAGAGATGAGGTCTGACGAAAAAACAAGCAAATACACAGGTCTCACTTACTTAAGAAACCAGGCTAAAAATACACATAACATACAGAGCCTAAAGTGTTTAAAAAGAGGTTAAGAAGTACCAACGTAAAAGCACCTAGGAATAAGCTTTCTGAACAGTGTCAATCTTCACCACAATGCAAAAAAATCAAGGAAGAGTTCACATCTCTATTTTAGTGTTACTAAAGGATACATAAATGCATAATTTGTTCCTTATAAAAAAGCTGTTTTCATGCAACCAATTTTTTTAAAAACTCACATTTTTCCTTTCACTAGGACAGGAAGTTTCAAACACCTACTTTCAAATGTAGTCTAAAAAGCTTGTAATTTATTTAATGTATTTGAAATTAACCACCGGAAATGGTAAATTTGTGAACTAAATGACTACAGATATAAAAGAATGAAAAACAACATTTCTGACAGAGTAAAGGCAATCACCCACAGAAAGAGGTGCTCAGCATCCCTATATAAAAGAATTAGTGCAGATTCTCAGTTGGTGCAAACTATAGTAAGTCCACAGACTGCAATGAAGTTATATTAAATTATACCAGCTGCAAAACTGTCCCCAAGCATTATACTCATGCTCCGTTAAATATTGAGCTAAAATGCATCCTGAAATGCAGCTTCTCATTTAGACCATCATCCTCAAGGAGGATCGCCTTATAAGATACAACCATCATGCTATTTCTGATGAGAGGCAGTCAGTAAGGAAACAGTTCTGCTGTCAAGATAGTATTCCACAGAGGTTGAACCAGAAGCAAGTGTAACAGCCTCCATGTAGCAGCACGGCAAATAAGAGCGGATACTCAAACTGCTTTTTCTGACCATTCTAAAAAAACCCTGGACCACACTCTAGTAATAAACCTGTATGAAAATATAGTCTCTGCCAAGAGACTCAGCTGTTTTTGCTGAGTACATACCAGGGGCACAATTTAAAGCCATCTTAAGAAGTTCTAATTTACACAGTCAAGTTTTTTCTAAAATTTCAAAGTTTTATAGAAAAGAAAGCAGAACACCTTTAAAGAACAAACAAATAATAGAACAGTCGTTATTTGAATGAGAATGTGGCAATAAGCTTTCTTCCCCACTTTAAATTCTGGGAAAACTCTAAGTATGTGAAGCATGAATCAATCAATAAAAAGGAAGCAAGTCCAACTAAACACTTTAATTCTTTTTTAGTAAAATTCTTTCAGAAAGACAACTTAAAGAATGTTTTGTTCCTAATGTTCCACCCTTCTCTCAATTCACTGTTCACTGAGTAAGGAAAAAAGCTCTACCATTCTC
Source organism: Athene cunicularia (assembly GCF_003259725.1). Classification (NCBI taxonomy): domain Eukaryota; kingdom Metazoa; phylum Chordata; class Aves; order Strigiformes; family Strigidae; genus Athene; species Athene cunicularia. The sequence goes on from NW_020799091.1 coordinate 42,207,565, forward strand.
CATTACTTGTGCTTTTACATATCCTTAAATTGTCAGAATACTAATATGTTCCTTATGCAGTTTTAATAACTTTCTTTTGCAAGAATAAAAAAGGAGAAAATCAGCTCTGAGTGGCTTTACATAGCTACTGTCCTCTACTTGGAAGCAGCACCAACGCAAAATACTGGCCCGAAAGAGGACAAATGAATATTTTGCTGTTGCCTTTGACATCACCAGGAACTCATATTTTGTTCATGCCAGAAACGTGATAACTGCTCTTAATTCTCCCATGCAGAAAAGTCTAGTGTTCCCCACTCAGTATGTCCCTCAGCATCATGCAAGACCCCCAACAGCAGTGGAGGAAGAATCTTTTCAGAGCATATATACAAATAGAGGTGTAAGAACCAATAAATGTAACCTTTTTGTTTCCCCTTTCTCAATTTATTCAGGCATTCCATAGCTGGAATATTCATATATTCATTACAATGCCTTTCCTTAATAATTACAATATAAAGTCAACTCTGCTATCACTGAAATATTTGCTGCTTACTCAAGCACCAACATCTGAAATTTCACAACAGATTGTGAAATCAGCTATCTCAATTTTTGTTAAAATAAGTCTAAACTAAACAAGAAGTCTGAGAAGTTATAATCCACATTATCTATGAAGACTAACAGTGTGGCCCCCATCCCACCTCCAAGAACAAAACAGAAGAAAATCCAAAATTATTCTTATGATTTTTAGGCAAAGTCTGAAATTTTAGGATGACAAATCTGTGTGTATTTTTTTTATGGCATGAAAATGGTGTATTGATGGAAAAACAAGTGCTATTACTCAAACATGCATATGACATATACAACATGAAAAGTACCATTAGCTAGCATACAGCCAGAAGCAAGATCCAGGAACACACATCAAGACACAACTATGAGGACTACCAGGATGGTACACTGGAGTGTGCACAAGTTATGAAACTGAGCAAAGCCTTTTGTATCTAGCTTCTGATACTACATCAGCATTAGTCTAAGCAAAGGTGGCAGGCTCTGAAAGAAATTTAATCCCGTCCACTTCTGTGGAGTGGGGGATAGATTCAGTATGTGAAGACTAAGAAATAAAGCAAATCAATTAATAAGGACTTCCTCTCTTTAGTCATAAGCATGAACTTTGAAAGTGTAACCAGTACAATTTGAATTAATTTAGAAAACAACACTCAGAAGTTTGTGGAAGTGACTGAAAAACATCAAAACATCTAACTACTCTGAATCAGTGTTCCTTATATTACTTCTTTTATAGCCCACTTTCATCACCTACTATAAAAATACACACAGATTCCTTTCCAGATATAAGAATAGTTGCATAATATTTATTGCTGCTCATTAGCATGCTCAGTTTGTTGACAGATTGCCTTCATATCATATGGGGGGGAAAGGAAATTGGAACCAAAACCAAAAAGCAGTTTAATTATTTTAATTAATTCCAGCTTTCAAAATAATGCAGAATGCTATTGAATATTTAACAAGCTATACAAACCAAAATACATTTATGCTGCGTAGTACAAAATGGAACACAGTACAAAAGTATTCTCTTAGGCTCTTTGATAAATCACATTGGAAGATATCACAGTCTAGATCATAAGGGCACTTTGTGTAAATGTAAGTAGGAGTTTTTGACGGTATATGTTAATGCAAGCTACAGATTACCAATAGTATCAAGAAAAAAGCACATTTGTAAAACTGTTTCCTAACCCAATGAAGACAGACTAAGATACATGCAATCGAGAAACATTCTTGCGATAGAATTAGGGGTCTTGGGCTCCCTATATCCATTCACTCAATTTTAACATATTGGACCAACTGACTAAACTAATTAGTTAAAAGTAAAAGTGCAACTTGAGGAACCCTCATAAGGAATGTAAACTAGATGGGTGGGGAGGTCTATAGGTGTCAATCAATAACAAAATGCAAACTGTCAAGCTTGCTTTGCTAACAAACTGTCACATCAACAATATGCAGTTAATGACTACAAATTAACTGTATACCAGATGCTTGACACTTTGTTATGACACTTAGCAAGCTAGTTGACATTTGGGGGATCAAAGCTTCTTTAATTACACTTTGTATAACATGTGCAACCTTTATGCTAATGTCCACATATTCCTTAGAGCACGACTGTTCAAGTGGCAGAGACTGGGTTTGCTGGACCTTGGAACATTCCAGTAAATCTGGATTTCAACTGAAACAAAACTGCTGAAAGGCTTCACATCATTATCCGGTATTATCATCTTATCTAAAATAACTCTTTAACTTGATGTACTATACCATGTTCACTCACTTATAGAATCCTCTGAGTGAAATAATGCATTTTCAAATAGCGTTAACAGTATTTATAAAAGAAAGAAGCACTAGACACACTGCATTTAAAAGGATCTCTGTGTTCAAACTGATGTCTAGAATCAATACTACACATTGATATGTCTTTCCTAAACCAAATTAATTTCATCACCACACAACCAAATGTAGGACAGCATTAACAACATTTTTATTTAGCCAGCACTTATTACATAGTTTCTCATGTTCATGGAAAAGGTATAAACTAAAAGCAACCCTAGGATTGCAAATCCTTATTAATATGAGCAAATCCATTGCCTTACTGTGTTGTTACAAAGGTGCATTCTAAAAAATTTTCTCTCTCCTGTTTATTCCTTAAAATGGAGGTCCTCACAGTACAAGGGAATTACATGACAAGTTGATTATCTATTTCACAGGGGTCTGTAGAAAAAAAAAATAACAATCCTAAAAAATGAAGAATTCTCTTAGCAAGGGAAAATAGCCTTTAAAGCAAAACAATGCCAAAAGTAGTATTTGCCTTCCTACTTTGGACAAAAGTGATTCTTGGAAAAAATACTAAAAAGGGTTTTTTCCATCCTAGACACCTAATTCAGATTCTTAAATACATTCTTATTTGGACTGCATTAACATCCTTTAACACCACTCACCAATTCAGTTTTTACCATACAGCAGTTATTACAGTGGATGTTAACTCTGTTGAATGTTACCTGCCGTGATTACCATAGTGCATCAGTGGAAATCAGCTCTGTGGAGGGTTCCCAGAGAACTTTGGAAAAAGCTTTCAAATTGCACAAAGAACTGAAGTTGGGTTTAAATGTCTCAGCTGCTCAATTATTTTATTCTCCTTGTTCTATGTGAGCTGATAACTTGTTTTTTTTCTATAAACTCACAGCTTTGTGCACTTTCTGTCCCAGCTATGTAATTCTAACAAGCCAAATCCTTTACACCATTCTTTGAAGCACACTTGCATCATAAACTGTATTGACCTGATTCATCTGACCTAACATAGAGGTCTAAAGCGTAAGCATCTCCATCTGAGCAAATCATTACTTACCCTCAACTGAGAGGAACAGGAACTTTTAAGGCATAATTCATCTGATCTATTTTAGATGTTCACATCAGGAGCAGATGAGCAGTGCTCTGGAAGTATTTATTCCTTTTTCACATACTTCAGTTGCAGATGAATCCCCTCCTCAGGGCTTCCAGTAGCATCTACCAAAGAACTATTCTATGCAGGCATCTACAGGGTCATGAAAGAAACACCTGTAGCTTGTCTGCATGAGTGGCTTAGCAAAGCTACTCACTGATATATCTACCTCTTGATCTAGATGTCAAATCTAATCATTTTAAGGTTCAGTGTATCACAATTATTCAAAACCATCTAGCTAACAGTTCCTATTAGCAGTCAAAGGCAACAGGAAAAATATTAAGCCCAGATGCTTCCTAACTGACTGTGGGATACAAAAAAGGCTAGGCAGGGCTGTAAATGAGAGCTTGACCACCCAGTTGGATATACTGTGTGAAGAAGGATATTAGTATTCAAAATATTATTTTTTTGTTTTCCAGGATTCACTTAGATCTTTAGGTTCTAAGAGTGAGAACAATGCCCTTATGACTCATATGGTATCAAAGCCATGTAAGTGATGTTATTTATCCCCTTCTATGTATTCTTACTCTTAATTATTTCATGCATGCTAGAGCTTGTTTGTGTCATATTCTAATTAATGGTTAAAAAAAAATGTGTTTTTATCTCTGTTTCATAACATGGCACAACACTGCATGTGGTCAAATGACCATGGATACACATGCCTTTTATGATCCCTTTATGATGCTTTTAAAGCATCACCCATCATCTACAAAGAACAGCACAGAAAACCAAAAAGCTACAGAAACAATCACAGAGAAACATAAAGTGAAACTCTCTTGTGTGAATTCCCCATGCAATCTCAAGACTTAATGGGTCTGCAGTGATACACTTCTGAATACCATTTAACCCAGCTATCAAATCCAAAAGATCTGTTAATTCGGTTTAGCTTTTTCTTACATGGCAGCAAAAATACATGGTCAAAACATGGTCAAGAGAAGTAAGATTTCATTCTCATTCTTACTATATCTACAAGCACCATGGTCCAAAGACAGTTCTGTTTGTTGTCAGTTAATCTTTAAAAGACATTTCTTTCAAAATTAGGTTTTGAAAAAGCCCAGCAGCAGTAGGTCCATATCTTTATTCAGTTTTCCACTATAAACTATATTTTGTGTAGTGGCAGTAGTGTGATTCTATTCTGTAGTCACATAAAAAGTAAGATTTGGGACAAATTTGATTTTCCAAGTTCTGCCTGTTTCATCAGTTTTGGTCTTCAGACTCTTAGTATGAAAAATACTACATTTTGACTTGCAGAATATGTAAGTAACAGAAAAACATTCCTCAGTAAGCATCCCAAAGTTTCACTTCAATTAATCTGGGCTAATCATTTTTAGTCCTTCTACTGTAAACAAATAAAAAAGGAAAACCATCAAACTTAACAGCATCATATACCCATAAACCTTAGGGAAGCTTATTTTCTTTCATCTTTAAAAAATATTACTCAGATGAAAGGCAGATGTTTTAGACTGAGAATGATTATGCAACTGATATAATATCAGTGGTTATCTATTAGGGAAAATAACAGAATTATCACTTCCATTATTTCCTATATGCTGCTATGAGCCATGTAGTAATAATTCTGTAAGTTTCCTAATATAATTTTAAGTGCTACATGTTTGAAAAAAAGTAAAAATTATATGAATATATCCACTTATGAAAAAAGCTTTCACTGATTAGAGCTCATTTCCCTAATATACAGATTTCTAAAGACAGCTCTATTTTAGTTATGTAAAGCATGTAAAAATTGGCATGTGCTCAATCACAGCTGAATCTGAAATTAGCCTGTCATTTTAGACACCGTACTTTGGGGGTGGGAGAGAGGAAGCTCCTCCAGAAAAACTTTTCCTGGAGATTAAATGGGTAACAGTCCGCTGGTACAACAACATTTTGCAAGAAGATTACATTGGTTTATTATTTTCAAACTTATTTTCCAGGCAGAAGAAAGCAAGAGATACTACTTCTTCACAAAGGACCCCAAACAGTACTTGTTCTCTTTGCAGAATGAATGAGCTACCCTAAATAAACGCCCTACTCTGACTGAAGCCGCACCATATGCTAACATCATACCCAAGAAATGGGAAATATCTGACCTGTTGTACACATCTGTATCTATACTAGGCCCCTTTGCTGTGTTTTCCCGTTGGTGGAGAGAAACGGGGAATTCCAGGCATGAATTATCTCACCCTTCGGTAGTGATTTCAAATAGGTCAGGTGAATCATAGTCCGAGAAGTGCTCGTTTCTTTCTACTCAGTATAAAGGTAGCAAGCTCAAACATTGGTGTCTGAATAACAGATGCCTAAATCTGGCCTGATGAATCCTACCTCAGACAGTATTTGACAACAAGCAACAAAGCCACGTATCAGTCTTGAATTTTTGCAGGGCAACTGTCTAAATGAACTAGTGAGAGCAACTCAGCATATATCTTAAAAATCAGTCTCATATAATCGTGAAGAAGAAAATAGAGAAGTTAGTTAACCGAACACCCCATCTTGTTATCTCATCTTGCAACCCCTAAAAAAAATACAACAAAATTTCGGATTCAAGTAAGAAGACATGCAATTACAGGATTCATATCTTCATATATACACACATACATACATATATATACAGTCTCTCATGTGAAAATAATTAATTATTTCTTCAGGCATATTCAGTTCAGAAGAAGCTAAATATCTTCTCATTAACTGAAATTACAAACATTAGAAAGAGCTAGCCTCATTACTGCCATGTTTAGCTTATTTTTCCCCATTTCCTGAATAGCACGTAACTAGAATTTCTTGTTCTGATTATAACAGGCACTGACTTTTTCAAGCTGTAAAAACAAAACCTATCTTTAAAAACTACTTAAATTTGTCACCATTGTAGAACTCTGATGACAGTTTGCAAACTTTATGAGAAAAAAATATTATGGGTCACTGTATGAAAACTTACTTCATTTGAAAAAAAGCTTTCCATCAGTTAACAAAACCCCTTGATATCCAAGCAGCATGCACATAATGATACTAAAAGCTCGCAATGGAACTTCAGAGGGCTATCAAGCCATGAAAGATCTCATAAAAAGACACGTGATTAACTTATTTAAACTGAGCAGGAATAGGAGTCAAAACCACCTCTCTGTTACTTCTTCTCATGTACCCCATGTTTTGCTTTGGAATAAACAGATCTCCCTATCGATAATAGATTCATCATTTATCAGAGAATGAAACAAAATTTAGTTGATTTAGTTGGTTCATAGAATACAATTCTGCCGCTCATAAAAAAGGAACCAACTAATTCAGTGAACCACAAATTGCTAATGTGAATTCAGGCTTAGAAATATGAAAATTATTTTTTTCAAAAATGTCTTGCATGTATTGATTAGTAAACTACTGAGCAATTTACAATTTATATGCATTTCCATATAACTATTTATAAAACCTCTTGATTTACCAGCTGTGTATTTAATGGCATTTTTAAAATAAATATTTGAATGAACACAGCCTTCAAAAAAATCACTACAATTAAAAAGCTTTACAGCAGCTTGGTAATGTGTCTTTAATCAGGACAGAAGTAGTTTGGTGGGGTGTATTACAGTTGTAATACAGTTAAGAGGATGAATCCATAGCAGATGAAAGTTTGCTCTCAGTTCATTACCTCTAATAAAATCTATTAGATCAAGCACAAAAAGCTTGAGCAAGGCAATGGTAGCTAAATACATGAAGTTCAATAGAAAATAAAAGTTGTTAAAGGACAATCATTTAAGGTTTTGTGTCACTTAGTAGGCCTATAGAAAGTTCAAAATAGTTAAGTAGCAAAAGTATTTATTTAACAAAATGTAACCTGCTTAGGACTTTGTGTCTAAATACTGAACATTTTACAGGTTTGCAGGATAATGTAACCATTTCAAAATACACAACACAGAGGGGCTTAGACTATGGTACCACATTTGTGCTTATGCCCTGGAGAAACATTTTAATAAAACAAAAAGCTAGAGAACTGAAAAAAGAGAGCTCATATTCTCCTATCAGGCAGTATATAGACTATGGAAATACAGTCCATTATTCTGTACAGTCCTCAGTATTCCATAACCAGTATGTGATGTTCTATGTACAGTGACAGTATTTACTTTGTTCCTGAAATTAAACATGAAAAACAGTCAGACATTCAAGTGTTGTATTTTTTACTGCTTGTTGACTTGCCACATGAAACAGGAGCCTGGGACATGACTACCATAATGCAAAGGTAAATCATTCTGGCTCTATATGTCCTTGGCTGTCACACAGGTTTAGAGTTATCTTCTCAATTTTTGTTTATCTTTCCATCTCTAACAGCAGTTCTTTGGAGGAATACGAAGGGAGAGACTCCAGTCTGGCACTTTTAGTGATAGTGTAAGTAATTAATAAATTAATTAATAATCTTCACTTTAAAAGTATGGGCAGATAAAGACTATTTTCAAAAATATGCAGCGCTGCCTCCCCCATCATATTAACTATTACAAACAGTACGCATTAAGGGCCTATGAATTTATTGTGCAATTTTAAGTTTTCTTACTTAAGAAAAAAGTACTTAAGAAAGTACTTTTCGTACTTAAAAATGGGGTGGCCTCCTTTCACTTAGTTTTAGATATCTACAGTGCGGCATAGCCATCCTATACACTTCTTTCATAACGAGTGGTGCAACACAGGAACTTCTACATTGCTTCATCTGACCAGCCTTGAACTTCTTCACAACAAAGTGAATAACATCTTAAAAATACAGTTCCTTGTCTATCAAGCCAAAGACTACTTACTGGTCATTGGTTCAGTTGGAGAGCTATACGCTGTAGATGTAAACTGGGATTAACTGATTCTACCACTAAAGATCAAAGTAATTTGAACACTGCAAGTACAGGTCCTATTGATGGGGTGTGGAGGATATTTTCTCCATCTCCAAATTATGGCTGATGTGTTAACTAGAAAATAGCATGAGAGTACAACGGAGTACAAGAAAGTGCAGAGTTTTCTGTGATAGTGTTGGAAAATTGTGTGAAGCTGAAAGAAACAAACCTAGTGCTGTCTTGGCCACAGTGGTTTTGGGAAATGGCTCCTAGAGTGGGTTATCACCAGAAGAACACTTGCATTTTGTTTCAGAGGGAGGAGCTGATTTATCCCAGAAGAACACACAAAAAGTAGTGGAGTGTGGGGGTAACAGGATCCAGAAGTAAAAGGGGAACTATTTTAAGGCATAGGAATGCCCACAGAGGTCAGCTCTATCTAAGGCACCACACAAAGAATTATAAGAAACAACTTTCTAGGTAATAATTTAAGAGATGGTAAAAGAAAATCTACCACAGAACACAAATATTTTAAATATATTTTGGGCTTTCCTTGTTAAATAGACTCAAATTTGACACCTTTTACAACTGTTTCAGTTGTGTAATACTCCAAAATATGTATTTTCATTATGAAAACATGCAGCAAATATATGAAAGCAAACATTGTTTCAATACAAATATGTAGTATACAAGTACATGTATATACAAATGTACACATTGTATACACATCAATTTATATTAAAATACTGTATACAGTACAGCTACAAAGCTGATTTTTTCAGTGTGCACTCTAAAAATGTAGTATTTAAAGTATTGCAAGTAAAGTTTGCAAGACTGTTTTTGAACTACATTTTAAGTATACATTAGCTTGTCTTGTCCATGTTAGATATCTGTTTATGCCATGAAGTTCAAACAAACATGTGACTTCTTTAAATTCTAAGCAAGCAATTTGTAGGCTGCTCATCCATTATCTCCAAGCACGCTCTCTGTACAAGGTCTACTAAAGTAATGGTTCTTTCATCAAAGCCTAATGGTTTGTTTCAAATAATCAAAGTACTGTTTATATCACTGTCCTCAGGTGCAACCATTTTGTTTCCAGGAGAATGGTATAGTACATGCTAATGTCACAAGTGATAAATCAAAGCAACTACATTTGTTTCTCTACCTTAACCAATCTACCCTATGTCTTCAACAACAGGGAAAAAAAAAAAAAAATCACCCTGGCATTTGCACTCTGTAGTTTATTCTGAGAGCATGAGTAATTTTGCAAGTAGTAAAACATCGTATGTAAAACAACTCAGTCATTCCTTTCTTCTAATAATAACAAGTACAGCTTGACTTATGTGGGAACTAGCACTGTTGTTATCTGAAGCAGGATAGGAAGATGTTTCTCCCTACTGCAACATCTCATGCATTCTGAGATTATTTTTATGCAACATCCTGCTTTTGGTTAAATACAGTGTGTCTGATCAATTCAATTCTCCCTACCCACCGTGATAGAAATTCATTATTTTTTAACATTTTTTAAACTTAGCCATCAAGAGGGGAAAAAAACCCTTGCAAATCCCTTCAGTGGACAAAACAAAAACTGAACTCACCTGACTGATACTCTGGAGGATCTTAGACAATTCCATGGATATACAGAGCAGAAGTGAAGTTAGATCCACAACCACATTTTCCTTTCTTTAGTTTTTGCAATGCTCTGTTTTCAACATTGGTAAGAGGTTTGTGTATCTAATATGATAAAATGGGAACTTCAAACACCCTGTGCACCATGTTGGATTTGGTGTAGTAATTACACCAGTGATGTTATTCTCTTTCCCAAAAATGTGCTGGGAAAGTCAAGCAGGCAAAGCTTTCTGTCCAACAGGAGGCAGAACCTGCAAAGCCATCAATCTTGTCCCATTTTCAATTAAAGGAATGACACTGTTAGCAGCGGTAGGAGATTCTGTCAATCCTATTAGATACAAGGTGAGAGTTGCCTGCATGAAGTGGGTGAGAATCATGGCTTAACATGGGAACGATGACAGACAAGCGAGCTGGAGTGGACCAAAGGTTCACTTTATAAGTCTAAGTACAAATCATCATCTTCATCATCATCCAATATCCAAGGAAAACTAATACTCACATTTTGTTCAAGAAAGCAGGCAGGAAGAGTCACATGATTGGGTGAGGTTTCTGAATGAAGAAGGCACTTAATATAGTGCTGAGCCTTTGGTAATGCTATCACACTTGAACACGTTTGAAAAACATCATTAAAATTGTGAGCTATAGCAAAACAAACAAACAAAAACCTTTTCATCCATTTAAATTTGGAAATCTGAAATGCAAGATTAATTGGGAAGCAAGAAGCCACCTGCATTCCAGGTCTTCTCATGATACCAGTCTGCTTCCTAGAAGACAAATTTGGTAAATTGCCCAGATCTGACAGAGTGCATCTCAGGAGTTACTTTGATGCTACTGTACACACACAGAAGAAGGGAAATAAAAATCTGAAATTAAAATACCACTAATAAATTCAAATTTGGATAATTTTGTCTTATGAAACTTCCTACCAATTAACATTAACTCTGAAATAGAAAAGCACAAGGAAAAAACAAACAAACAAACAAAAAAACACACAAAAAAACCCAAACAAACAAAAAAAACCCAAACAAACAAAAAAACCTCAGTGATGTTATGCCATACTATTTTTTCTTTTTTTCAAAATGACAGCAAAAAGTAAACAGTATTTGAAACATATTTTCCTGGGGTTTGCCCCAGAAGTTGGCCTACAGGTTTTTTTTTCTTAAAACTCAGGCCTGACTCTAAGTATTAGGACTTTTGGTTTTAACATAGATCTGGATGTCTATTTAAGCAAGTGGAATTAAATGCCATGAAGAAAATGCAGAGCCTGAGGAGACTGCAAAGAAAACAGTTCCTGACCTCTCTTGCTTTACACTCTTAAAAGTGCTAGATCTGTTCTTTTCTGAAGTCTACCTGTGGATGCAGGAGGTAAGCAGAAGTAAATTTCATGATATCTTTGCTTTAAAAAAAAAAAAAAAAAAAGTATACCAGGGAAAAAAATGGCCAAGAAGGAAAGGCTGCCTGGGTTTTGGTTTAGAAAATATAGCCATCAAGAGGAATTAAGAATGGTAGTTCTTAGTCTGAGGGGGGAGGTCTGGAAAGCATATGATGGCCTGTTTGGCTTCTCTTTCCTATTTGTATTCTCTCAACCACTTGTCCTTAGTGGCAGAAGGACAGAAAATGCCTACTCAGAACCAGCAAGGGTTGGGTAGCATCCGAGCAATAGACACCAAAATGGGCCACTGGCTGATAGCTTCAATGTACTGAGAAAGCAAACAAGCATGTGAACACTAACACAGGGAAGTGCTGGGGCATTTTACTGACTTCTGTCCCCATTATCCTCTTCAGCCATCCTGAGCCCTGCTGCTCAGCTCCCTACCTCTTCACTTGTGGAGCCACTTGCATCACAAGGTGGCTTCAAGCATCTGAGAAGACTCTGGAGAAAAAAAAAAAACAAACATGGTGCCAGAAGCACTATCCAAATAACAGTAAAAGAATTGGAGGGCTAAAATGTAAAATTCAGAAAGGTAAGAAAAGAAATCCCATTTCTGACTCCTCTTTGTGATCATCAAGGCTATTACCCAACATGTTAAGATGTATGAAATGTGTAAACCCAAGAAGTAAACAAAGAAGAACAAAAATTTCCTCTGGCTAATTTTACCCCAATATAGAATAAACTCCACAATGAAACTGTGAACCAGTTGATTAAAACTGACATTAAAAACACATTCATACTGACTTGCTTTCACACATTAAGTCACCACAAAAACTAACTTTTTGAAAAATAAAAGGAACCGCCAGATATAAATTCTTCTCAGTTTATTAAGGTGGGTATTTTCATTCAGTGAAAAAAGCCTTGAAAACAAAGACTTACTTGGCTAGCCATCTAACACTAAATAGTGATTAATTTTCTACTACCACACTCCCTATTAGTATTACTCCCAAATGTTCAGTTTAATTTAAGTACTTTCTGATTCATGAACAAGGGAATAACATACAGCTATAAAAAAGTAATCCAATCCTAAAATGGCCTTAACCCCCATAATCTGCACTTCAATGGCAAGGGAAACTGTATAGTTTTGAAACTGTAATCAAGATTTTTTTTTTCAAACACACACACTGGAGCTGTCCTTTGCTCCCATCACTTATTAGATTACAGTAAAACGACCATGCTCTCTTTATGGTGGGAACACAGCGACCCTGGGGTGATTTATAATCTTGTGAAACCCTGTCCACACTGCTGACCAGACTTCTTTTTTTTTTTTTTTTTTTTTTGAGGTCACTATCTGTTTCTTCAACTGATGTCTTCCTGCTGTGACAACACTGTTGGATAGCTGTCAGCACATAAGTATTTTTCAGGCTACGTATTATCTCTGCACGCACTTCTTGTGGGTTGTTGTTTGTTTTGGTTTTTTTTTCCCGTTGAAAGCATTTCTGTGCTTGGTGTTTAGACAGAAAAAGGACTGTTCTAAGAATTTCTCATTAGTCTGATGCCTAACCCAGAGAAGACAACTAAATAGGAAAATAATGAAGTGGATCTCTTAATGACAGAAATAACACTGTTTCTTCTAGACTTATCAAACTACTACTTACTACATATCGTGCCACAATTTTTTTATCAAGTATGCTTTTCCACTTCAGGAATAAAAATATGGAGTATTTCTCAATAAAACAGAACACATTCCACATATGAATTAAATGTGAGTTTTGGGAAATGTCCATAAAACATTTTTAAGTAGAAAAAAAAAGGAGAGAAAGAAGCACAAACAGTGCACCAGAAACCTAAAGAAGGGAAGTTACACAAATATTAAATTAAATATGCAATCTTCTTGTTTATTAAATAAATGTACTTTGAGAAAATATTTTTGAAGTTTCCCCTCCCTCAGCATACTTGCTCTATGAAGGAAATGGCTGTCTGAGGTATGCTTATTTCACTCACTGTAATGGAAACCATTGCTAATTTTATTATTTACAAATATTTTTAGCAAGATAATGTTAAAAACCCCTTAACTTGCTACAGTGCTTACTCCTTGCACATTTTAAACCACAGCATTTTAAAAACAAATGGCACTAAAAGTATGTATGATTTTATGCTTCTCCTAAAATGAGTTAATATGAACTTGATTTATGCATTCAAAAATTAATCATTAACGGTAAGTTAATTAGAGCCGAACAGTGACTTTGTTATGAACCCTGGACAAGACATTCTTGTATAACCTCAGGTGAAAGTTTATGATGATAATAGCCACCATCTCCTCCTCAATTGCCCATGCTATGCCAGGAATTCAGTAAACTGTCCTGGGACCCACCCCCTACAGCATGGATTCCCTGGTATCCCTACCTCAGCTAGTATATCTATATAGGTTGCAGAAGCTGCCTCCCCCCAATCTATCTGTCCGTATAACAAAAGTTTCAATCTGGTCATAATTAGAACTTGATCCATTAATGGCAAAATTTGCAATGAACTGACTATTCTTTCTCTTTTAAAGCAAATGCTTTAAAATCGGGTCCTATCTTTCCCTGTCTAAGCTAGTAGCATTTCAAAACCCCTTTCAATGGAAGGTAACGATCACTTGAAACAATATAAGAAAGCTATGAGTAAATACAATATGTAACTGAATTATGCACAAAACTTCAACAACTTTCTTCATATGATAGACTGCAGGTAAACATAATTTTTTTACTGAGAATGTAACTGTTCAATATTCTAGTAACGACAACAAAATATAACACTTCAATCAGTTGTGCCTGACAATTTCTTCACCTGCCAAATACCTGGTTTAGGAAAAATAAAGCTATATGCATTCGCCACAATATTGCACTTGGTATTTAAAAATTAAATAGGTTCAGACTGGAGTTAACACCAGCTATTCTTTATTGTTTTATTCATCACTGTAAGCTGTTTCAGAAGGATAAAAAAAAGTATTTCACTCATGGAGATAAGGACAAATTGATAATTGTAGCAAATAAGTCAGGTTGTCCTTTGCTCTCAAGGAGGTAACCTACTGTTTCACTCCTCTAAGGACTTGCTTAATAAGATGAACAAAATCTCGGGAAAAAAAAAAAAAAAATCAATTAAAATGGAGAAAAGTCCCTTAGGATAAAGTTAGTTTGGTAGTCCATGCATTTCTCAATCATTCCTCCGGTTTGTTCTAAGTAATATATACTTACTGCATGTTTCTAAGCAGTATTCTTTTTGGTAACAAGGCAGTTTCAGAAGTAAACACTGAAAACCGATGCTGAATCATCAAGGGCTGCTGGATAAAAAAGGGATTAGGAAGAAAAATATCTGATAGATGCAGAAAATGTGATTGGAAACAAGTTCATATTCCTAGGATTGTAACATGAAAAGTCAGTAGGAGCTGCTAATATAAAGAAACATATATTGAACGATTCACTTATTAGTCTTTCTAACCAGGCAGTATATCAGGAGGTAGGGCAAAGAGAATACCCATTCACTCTAAAAAACACAAAAAGCTTTCCCAGTCTGCAGTCATGAATAGTCACCAGTGAATCCCACCTTAGAAGGACAATCAAAGAACAAAACAGGAAAGGAAGGAATAATTCCTCTTAAGCACTCTTCATCCTATTCGCTGTTCATTTAAATTTATTTTAAACAAAACAAATAACCCTCACAAACCTTTCCTTGCTCTTTCATATGCAAAACAGTAACAAAAACATACCTACTTTAAAAAAAAAAAAATCTATTAGATTAATCACTGTCTCAGATTACACTGCAGGTGTATACTTTTGTATTAAAACATTTGTCATTACAGCCTGAATGTCAGTCCCAACGATCTGGCCCAACACTAACTGGCAAATTATACTGTGTTCATCCAAAATTTCCCACCCAAGTGTGTTCTGGATTAAAAAATAGATAATAAATTCTGTATATATTACTCCTTACACCTCAGAATGTGGTTGCATGCTGTTATGTAGGTGCTATGTTTCACTCAAATTATGATTAGTAATTTTAGTGACAGAGAAATATCTTTATACAGTACACTGCTTTCAAAGTATTTCAACTAAAGGGGCAATATAGACAAAATGATATTTCAAGTCAGAAGAAAATAAAAGTGCCTATGCCTATCCATGGAAGTTATTGCAAAAAAGAGTAGGCATTTACAGCACATTTCATATTTTGGACAAAATCTGTGTACAGCCATGTAAGGTAGGATTCCGCTACCTGAACAGGCATGTGAAGTTATTTTAGTCCCCATGGGGTACTATGATGGCTTCTAAGAAGAAACAGATCTTCTGAAAGTGACTCATCGTATCTGCCAGACCTTTACCGCTGTCTAACACTGGATTCTCTTACACACCTCAAGTGGCACTAGATGCTTATGTTTAGGCAATTACATTGAGACTAACGTAAGGTAAGATTATTTGCCCCTAACTTGACTCATCTAGAAGTCATCTAAATCTATACGAGTGATCAAGACTATTTCTGTAGTCAAAAGAATAAAGTCTGACACTTTTAGAAAGTAATTCATCCTGTCTATCTTATCTATACTTTAAGGACAGATGAATGGCTTTTCTTGGGGTGCCCATCCCCCTCTATTTCACTATGAAGGGGGTGTAGCTCAAATTTTTTAAATTTGCATATCGGAGTCTAAAGGACTGAAATTCACTCTCCATCATGCTGCTTTAAAAATACATTACGCTGCTTCATAGTTACTGTATGTTAAGGAGGAGTGTCTAAAATTAGGTATCTAGAAAGCGGTCGTCTAAGCTCCTATTACTGTCAAAGGAGATCTAGTCGATGCAGTCAAAGTAGTCTGGAAAGCTATTCAGTGGAGCAAATGTAGGTGTCTACTTTAGAACAATGAGTCTTCCTTTGACTGCATCGACTAAACTGCCATTGACTAAATCTAGGTGTCTGTATCCAGAGTGGAAGCCTTCCCTACGTGTTTGATCAGCTGTCTGTATACAGGAGCCTAGTGCCATTTGAGATGCCCTGAAGTATCCAAGACATGCAGAGAAGCTGACAGACTTGAAAAAGGACCTGGGAAGGACTTGCACTCCTGCAAATGACAGCTGTAAAACAGAGAATATACCCTAGAGCCTTTCAATACATCTAGATGCCTGTGTTTATGCAATTGAATCATGTCCTACAATTCCAAACGGCAAGTTAATTTGGAGTAGCTAGTGCATTAAAATGATATGTTAGCTTACTTGAAAGCAACTTCTCCACACACAAGTTTTTTACCACGTTGGTTTGAAACCAGTGATTGGAAGATCTTCCCTTGTCAACCTAAAGAACGTTATTCCTTCAGATACTTAACCCTGGATTTCTACTGTATCATATAATAACCTTAGTCATAAACTTTTATTTACCTGTGCTCCTAAAGTAACATTTTTATTTGGACAAATATACCCACATTTTCAAAATAAATGGTGGTGAATGTGTCATTCAATAGCTAAAAGCAGTGAAGAAAAAGAGACTCCGTAAGTTTTTCCATAAAATATGATATTCTTCGGCTAAGGCACATTTAATGCTTTCTCCATGATTATCACAAAGATTTAAAATATTAGGAGCTGTTAAGATTTTCACACTGTCTCCACCTGATGACAGACACCCCATAATGATAAACATCAATGTGATAGTAACCACAAATTTGTTATTACTCTGAAGATGAAGAATAAGAAAGCATGTCATAAAAATTTGTTCTGCACACCTTCTGTGATATTTTAGACATTTAAGCTGTTGTTACATGTCATTATTCTGTCAGTAGCAGATCAAGTATAAGAGGTTTTCTATATATTTCCCCATCATTCCTTCCCTTCACCTCTAGTTCTCACTCATCTAAAGGTTCTTGTCCCTTGCTATAAATCATGTTAGCTCAACCATTTGGCTGGCTGTGTTCCAAAATCAAATTCATGAAATGAAAGGGAAAAAAAAAAACCAAAACTCTAAAATTCTAAAATTTGTTAGTTTGGTTTTGAGTTTGGTTTTGTTGTTGGTGGTGTTTTTTTCCTTTTAAATACAATTATTTCACTGAACCAGTTAAGACAGCTAAAGAAAGAATCGAATCAATGCAACTCACAGGAGAGAGCCATTGGCAGGGACAGGGAAGAGAACCTCTTAAACTGCTGCCAGGTGAACAGTAACACGGAGATACTGTCCTAGTTCATATTTTTAAATTACAGTTGAAAAAAATCAATTCCTGACATGGAGAACATACTTGACTGGACAATTAAATCAAAATATGAAAATAGACAATGGCCCATTTTTTTTCTTTAAAATATATATATATATATATAGTTTTGGTTGGAGAAATAATTACCAGAAAATGAAAGGCCAAAGAGAGGGAAATTGTATGCAGAGAGAGTACAGTGCAGAAGTTTCCCAAGCTCCAGAGACTAGTGGTCCTGCTGAATCCAAAAAAGCTGACACACTTGGGACAGCAAGAGTCTCCCATTCCTGCCCAGGCCACTAGCACACACTGGCATCAACAGGCTCTTCCAATTCAGCTTACATCCAGGGGGCTGGTGGCTGCTATGCACAGACAAAGACTACGGGATTCATATACATGATGAAACACATGACTTAGACATTTTCTAGGCCTGGAAGCCCCTGAAACATCAGTATCATCTTCCACTTCTGAGGTCAGTTTGGCCTTGCCTCCCAGCTGCTGGTGGCTCCAGCCAGGAAACAGTGAGCAAATAAAGGAATGCATTGCATGAAAAGCCATCTCTACCAATACTAACAGCTTCATTCTACAGATAATAACAGCTTAAGCAGTAAAAAAGTATTTTAAGAAATATTGGTCATGATTGGTGTCTTCTCTTGACTTCATTCCCTATATGGGAAAAGCAAAGATTGGTATAAAAATCAAAGACTGTATTAAATAGGGAATACAAAATTAGAGTGCTCCTGGAGATAAAAACTTCTGACATGCTTTCAGCATTGGCATTCTCACAACCTGACGACTCCTCCTACATTGTAGAAGGAAATCTTTAATACATTTCACATGTCTTGAAGCAGTTCATATCACACCTCAGTATGTTGGTTAGAGTTTAGTTGAAACTTTGTGATTATTCAAACGGGAAATAACTGGTCAGTATTGCCAATAATTTTTTTTTTAAACCACAACCAACCTTTTTTATCCTTAATACTACAAAATCTGAGCTCTGGAGAACAAACACCAAATGTCTAGCCTTATCTTTCCATCCTTAAGACATAATCTTGCGGGAAGTGAAACCTCACAAGCCTAGTTTAATTGATTTTCAACAACTAATATTTTCCCATGTTGTTTTAAGACTCATTACCAGTTAACCTTTTCATTTCTCAATCTAAATAGCAAAAGTTGTTATGCATTCATTAGACCTCTTAGGACTATATTCAGGATTGGAGTTCTACTAACTTTGGTTTTTGTTTTTGTTCTTAAAAAAAAAAAAAAAAGAAAGACCTGAACCATAACTGAAGTATACCTACTTAAAACTGTTCAAATCCAAGTATCTACTTCTATGGCAGCTTAAGTTCTTGTACACTGAGGCCACCAGGTTACAGTGTTGACTTCCCCCTGTCCCAAGCCATGCACTGCCACCCCTTTCTCCATACAAGCACACAAATTTGTGCCATGTAGAGAGACACTTCAGATGGCTGGTCTGACTGGAAACTAGACCTTCCAAAAAGGGAAAAAAAAAAAAAAAAAAGTATTAATTTTCAGCTGGTCTGAGCAGAGAAACAACCTGCTTACCATACTCCTGTTTAATTAGAACACTGTTGTTCAGGGACAGCAGAGAGTTCTTAACCTTGTCTAGCAGAAATGTGTTGCAGCCTGTCTTGATCTACATAAAATGAAAATGTGGTTATATCAGAGCATTCATCTCACTTTTAATTTAGCTCACATAGGTGAGAATATTAGTGAAGACACTGCTGCACTGCCTTCATCAGGAACTGGCAATTGTAATGCTCGGTACAAGCTTTTAAAGGGACAATACTCTAGCTGTTAGAGCACACTGCCAAATCTTCACTGCTCCTATTACACATGCTGGCAAAGTTACTGGTTCCTGCTACAGTCACACTTACATTCTGCTATGAAAACATACCCTAATAGTGCTTGAGGTTTTTCTAGGTGCTATCACTAATTTTTGCTCCCCCAATGCACATTCTTCTTGTGATGCTCTAAGCATGAAATACAAAAGCCTAATTTTCAAAAGGACCACAAACTTTCGTCTTTCTGTTCTGGGAAAGCAGACTTGTCCTGCATCTGACTCACTTCTCCCATTATATTTGGGGGACTGGCTCTTCAAGTAATTATAACACCCTGACTTCAGAGTTAAAGAAAACATCCCTCAAAACCCCAAAATTCTTTCCTAATCTTTCTTTTTTTTTTTTTTTTTTAAACTGCATGTCAGATAGCCTGTAAAGCTAGCCCAAAAAAAGCAAAGAGGTTTGGCTTGTTTTTTACCCAAAAAATGGAAAAAAAAAAAAAAAAAAAAAAAAAAAAAAAAAACCCAGCACAATCTGTAACACTTTTTCTATGACCCTATTCAGATTGCTTTTATTCAAATAAATATGCCCATTTCAAGCCTGAACCTGAACTGCAACTCTAGTATGAAGCCCACTGAGAACCCTAACACAGCATTCCTTCCAAATGCACAACTGCCTTGAATGACAATTAACTCTGATAGGAGACTCAGTAAGTGAATCAGTAACAATCATGTTTTCTTGGGGTAAGACCTGTGTACCACAACAGCTGAAACAGCTACTTGGGCTGAGAACACTAGCTTCCTACAAGGTTTGCTGCTGTTCATCACCAGATACACTATCAGAAAGCAACATGGTAGTGCAACTCAAGGTATTGATGAGCAATTATTATGCAAATTAAGTTTAGTTATACCAGAATAAGTAAGCAGTCCAGCTTTACATTCCACAAACAGCATGGAATGAAAGAGGTGATTTCCTGCTCACACAAAAATTGGCAGTACCTACACAAACCCTAAACTCCCATTTGAAAACTGTTACCTTTATGGTTGCAGTTAGTTGGGTCAGACTCTATGTACCAATGAATAAACAGCCCCTCTCCAATGCCACCATTAATGGACCAAACTTCAGAGATACAGATTGTAATGTTTTACTGCTATAATCCTTTCCCTGCTCCTACAACTCAGAAATGTCATAACATCCTTCACTGTCCTTAATACAACCCAACATCTCAAAAAATACCAGCAAGAAGCTATCTAAACAGAACAGAAATTTAATGAGAAATTCCAATTCTATAATGCATTATAAAAGTTAAAAATACAATAAATATAATCTTAATATCTTGTAAGATAACTGTATCATCATAAACATATCTGAACTGCATAAATATTTTGCTTAGCCTAAGTCTGCTCTTTCCTGGAATTTGTTTACAGACTGTATCTGGTTTGTCATTTGAGAATGCCATGCATCGGTCAGATGTTTTCTTACCTTTTTCCCATTAATTTTAGAAAATGTTCTATTATTGTACAATTCCTTGTGCTTGATTCAACAATCTCAATTAACTGTTGGATTACTCTAGTTGTAGTCAATTGTCCTTAATCATGTATTTTATCTCACACTGTTTAACACTTAATAGACCTATTTGCTAACAGACTTAAAGATTAAAAGTGGGTTTTTTGGGTTTGTTTTTTTTTTTTTCCTTTTGAACACTAGTCCTTCAATGCTGTTTGATCCTGAAAAGTCACAAGATATTGTACCTTAGAGCATGAGTGTACTATAGTTAAAGGATCAGACCTGTAAAGTCTGGTATTGTCTGCACTTAATGTCCCTATCTCAAATCACTTCCTTTTTGACTCTGGAAACAGGAACTAGTCAAAATACTCTTAAAATAGATTTTCATTAAAAATGCCATTCTTATAATTACTCATGCCATTGGACTCTGATTTTTCTGAAGAACAGAAATCCACAGTCCTTTCACAAGGTACACAACATCTTAAGAGCACTCTGCCTGAACAAATGCCAACTCTTAAACAACAGTTTCACTCCAAGAAATAACTTGAAAAATACCATCTTCTTACTGAACAGACCCTTTTGGGAAGTATTAAGACAAATGTTTGCTCACTTCAGTATTCAGTTTTCACCACTCTTTACTGCTGTTAGCCTAGCAAAACTAACACGACTTCACCCATTATGCAGGCGTTGACCCCTGTTCCTTCAGCAACAGTATTATTAACAAAGTTCTCTGTGCCCCACCAAAATTTTTATTCTGTTACATCTATAGAGTTGCACTAAACAAAACCATCCTTTACTAAATACAGTTAGGCTGTGCAAGTACAAGCAAGGGCAAAATGAATGTTATTCATGATGTGCATCTGAAAGAAAAAATGACTGCAAAGGGGAAAAAAAAAAAAAAAGCAGTTAAAGATTTAATGAGCTCAAGCTATTTAACTTATCAAAGAGAAGGAGTGAAGATCTGAAAGTATCTATCTAAGAAACAAAATTTCAATGATGTAAGTAGTTGATAAGCAATTGTAGAAGAAAAAAACGAAACATAACAGAAGGTAGAGACTAAAGACACAAGTGAGATATGAAGAATCCCTGCTACTTTATATTTGGGAAAAGTTTGATTATTCTTCTGAAATATTTAAGTTCAAATTCTTTTTGAACATAAAGCAGAAATTCCAAACCTGTATTACACAGACAGGACACTTATTTACCTTTCTTTTTTTTTTTTTTTCCTGGCCTTAAAGGTATAAGGTGCCTCAACCTGTCTTTCCTGATTTTGCTTGTTCACTCACAAGTAATAGTGGACTCGGTGCTTTTCATGAATGCAGAACATCCAGTGCCCTGTTTTTAATTTAATCTTCAAAGTCGTTTCACCATTTTCTTAGGAGGAACCCTACCACCAAAGAAACATCTCTAGCAAATTCTCTGAGCAAGAGACCTGAGTTAGCTTCAGAAAGTGACTTAGTGAAAAGGAGTCACGATGATATGTTGTTATCTGTGGTGAAATGCATACGCGGAAACAAACTGAGAAAACTTAACTAATGGGCTTTGAAACATGGAAACTGCTTGTGGAAGTATTTGGAAAGTGATACAGCATACAGCACAAAACAGTATGCACCTTTGCGTACCTCCTTTATTACACTGAAGTGACTTGCCTACACATCCTAGGAACTAGACCTAAGGCAGCCTGGATAAAAGCAGAGTTATAGTGATTTTAGTGTGCTGTCATAATGTGGAAATAGGCATAAAGTATAAGGGAGATAAATTTAAGCCCAAAATTGTAAAGGACATTAGATGCTCTACAAAGTATCAGTTAAGTCTTTCACAGTTCAGAACCTTATCAGTGGAAATTATTTTTTAGCTTGCTCCTATTTTATTTGCATTTGCATTTATCTGAATTAAGATTCAGGAAAACTTGCCAAACTTTTACGGGGAATATTTTGATATGAATGATTACGTGTGTGCATACGCAAATTCTCTTTTGAACTGCTTTCATACCTGAACTCAAACATCTTTAAGAATGGGTGGAAGCAATTATTCTGTTCTGATAGTCTTGAGGAAAAATGGCAGCAGAACCACAAAAGGCAGCGAGCAGAATATTTTAAGATTCTCAGGAACACACAGTGATCTAAGAAAATTCATCACAGCTGATCTAAACCGCATGCTCCATTTCAAATGGCTTAAAGGATAGCAGGGAATGGCGCTTGATAAGACAAAAGCATTTCAAAGTCTTACCAAAAAATAGCTACCAGAGATACAACTGTAATAAAACTCTTTGAAACTACTGGAAGCCTCAAATACAAACTCACTTAGACATGAATCTGTTCTTCTGCAAACTGATTTGCAAATATGAGATGTTTCCAGAGCAGTAACTAAAATACAACACAATTATGCTCAAAATAAAAAGAGGCATTTGATTGTGAGCTGTTTCATGAGCAGGTCCATAGGCACTGATCTGCAGTGGTGAGAAAAAAATTTATTAAAAACAACAATCAAAATATTATCTAGATTTCCAAGAACAATCATGAAGTTGCAGAATTATTCTACTAATTATTCTACTAAACAGTAATGCAGATTTAATATTTATCTTTTTTTACAACATGTATTTTCAACAATGGCTACAAATACAGTCCAAAACATTATTTAAATTGGAATTGGAAATAACTAAGATTCTTACAGCTTTCAGTTCTGACACCCAGACTGCCATCTCAAATAGGAAGAACAAAAATAATTTTAACCTTCTAGGACTTAGAGACTAATAGTTCACTATAGAATGGTAAATAAGGAAGCTTCAACATTCACATGCACTAAAACACACTTGAACCTTAGAAACTGCCCATATTGATAGTCCATGTGTCTACTATGACAGGAACGTGATGTCAGAAATGCTTAATCCAAATATCCCACCTATACCATTTTTACTTCTATCATCCATGCCCCCTCAATTCATCCACTTCAGGTTTCTACATACGTCTGAGCTCACTAGTCGTGTCAGAAACAAGTGCAGAATTACTTTTATCATGTTCTAGCTCCATTTATGTAGAGATCTGATAAATCTCATTAATATGCCTGTCCTCATGATCCTCCAAATTACTTCAAAGCCCAACACATTCAAAAAAAAAAAAAAAAGGATAGACGAGAGAACACCTTGGGGAGAAAAGGAGGGAAAGAAAATGTACTCTTCACTATTTAGTCAGTCAATACCTTACAGAAGTCACTCTTGCAAAATGTGAATCATCATCTCAGAATAGTTGTAATAAAATAATAATCACAATAATAGCAGCAATGGTGAAAGTTATTGACAGTAACTTTACTGACTTAAATCTCTCTCCCCCTCTATATCTACATGTATAGAAAGAGAGTTTAAAGGGTTTCCTAGCAGCATAATTATATATAAAAAAAGGACTAAATAACTTTTATAATGAAATATACATCATAGCAGCTCAACAAGTATTCTTACGTAGTTCAGCTTGAAAGTCAAAGGCCAGATCTCCATGTTTTCAGCTGAGGTTTTGCTTGCAGTCACAGCGAATGCAGAATCAGTAAAGAGACTCAGAACAGAGACTTTACAGAACAGGTTGTTAGGTGTTGGAATGGGCTGCCCAGGGCAGTGGTGGGGTCCCCATCTCTGGAGGTGTTTAAGTCTGGCAGACATAGTGCTTAGGGATAGGGTGTAGTTGGGAACTGTCAGTGTTAAGTTAATGGTTGGCCTGGATGGTCTTCAAGGTCTTTTCCAACCTAGATGATTCTGTGACTCTGTGAGACTCAAAGTATCCAAAGAGAAACAATTTTGAGAGGGGCAAGGCATTAAAAAACATAGATTATCTCTACGAAATTAAAATATGGTAACCATATAGACTTGGACTTTTTATTAATATAATAAATTATTTCAGTGACCAATTATCCCGACAAGCACCTTGGTCGTTTTAAGTACAGGATATGTTGAAATTAACATAAAACCATCTTCTCTTTGAAAGTGTCTGAGGCGTAGTTGCTCTGGTAGTGTTTTAATATTGACCTGTCAGAAAAGGAAAGCTAGAAAGTACAGACCTAGGCTACTCAGTCACATCCATGAAATCCTAGTTAAGTCCATACACAGCAGCTAGAGAATTACAGGCATATTTTTCAAAAATACTATCCCAGAGTCAGCCTTTGAACAAGAGTCATATTTGGTATACCTAAGTAGTCAAAATTAAGTCAGAAAAAAAACTATAAAAATATTTTAAATACATCTCAACGTTGCATTTGCCTATTCCTCAAGTCCATGACAAAATGGAACCAGAACAGTTGAGCCATTTTTGGTTCAGTATCTCCTGTCTACCTCAAAGAATAATGAAAAAGAAACTTTAATTGAAAATGCAGGAAGTTAAAGATTCTACCTGTTAGCTCTTTTACATTCCAGACTACCATTACACAACTAGTAATGTGAGTGCTTTAGTAAACAGGTATTGGGATCTTTGTAAGAATGTATTCATCTATGGGCATCTTGCTATTGCCTCCAAATTCACTTCATCAAAATGATCAAAGCAATCTATATTCTAGGTGCCCCATTTAGCAGAGTGTTTAAAACATTATTACTGTTTCAACAATAATAAATATGAACCACTACAAACTGCTGAATATTCAATAGTACATGAAAGACTGTCATTTGTTCTTTAAGAAATGTGGTGATGATTTTAAAAGATAGAGTAACGATCAACACCTTTCATACAGCATTGCATACCCAATTCTAGACTTCGCAAAACAAAAGACTTATCACAAACATTCCTAAACCTCCTGACATCTTCAGAAATTCAGACAAAAGACATTATTCTTGATTGCTCCTCCTAGTAAACCTCAGACACTAGATTTCAGAGTAGACAAATGCCAAAGGGGAAAAAAAATCAATCAAACAATTAAAACAACCTACTAAATTTCACTATATAACAAAGGAGGAACAGTGTGTGTTACATAATTTACAAAATGGCAAGACATTCTCATAAATCCTGCTGACAAAGGAGGAGATGTAGTTCTTTGGTATTGGGATCATTACACTAAAGAGGCAGCAAAACAAATGGCAGAAATGTGTTACTTTAAAATGCCCCATTTTTTTCATCCAGAAGTTGTAAAATTATTTCTATAGCATGAATTTCCATGGGAAATGTATGCAAATTATGATCAAAACAGATTAAGGAAAAATGACAGAATTCACAAGCCAAATACTTGGACACCCTACAATGGCAGGGTGCTCCGAACTTCTTGAAACAAGTATCTGTGTCTTATGATGACTCTTGGCATCGAGCCCATGTTGAATCCTTATTGATATAAATACTGCCTTCTTTGCATGCACACAAGACCTTAATGAACATCTCTTCCAACAATACAAAGTACCTTCTCTCTACTGTGGACATTTGCTGGTATATAATATTATCATCTTGATATAGCAAGTTAAGCAGTTAAGCCCCTTACAGTTCAAAATACCCCATAAAGTCTACAAACCATTACTGCCATCCAAAATGGACTAAATGAATTAATATTTCAGAAATTCATTAAAAATTAAGAATACTCATTTTTACAGCTTCCTAAGTTTAGCAGAATATGTTCTTCTGCCAAATTGTTTTACATTTAAGGAGGAGATTGTTATTCCCAGGAAAATATTGTTAGCTTTAGAACTGAAACGCAATTTTTTACGTCTTCTTTCAATAAAATGGATGGTATTTTGTGAACTCTTATAGTAGGAACTAATCCTACCAGCAGCAAGATATACTATCATATTTTGAGCACTATGGAAAAAAACTGAAATATTTTATTTAATAGAAAAAATTTTCTCATTTATAGAAACGTTCTGGGCCAGTCCCTGAGGAATGCTATCTAAAGACCATGATACAGCTTAATTCTGCAATTCATGAACTTCTGTGATTTGACTGTTAAAAAAATGCAACATTTTTAACCCATTTTCCAGCACTAAAACTTTAAATTCTTAGCTCTGAGAAAGTCGTCCCTAGACCAAACACTTCTGACAGAGGTTATCATTCTTCATCTCAATAAAGTAATAGTGAAAATAAAAATAACAGGCTATAAGCCAATCTTACAACCTGATATTCTACATACCCCCTCCATGAAACCTTCTATACAGCATCAATACAATTCCAAATGCTGCCTCCTTCTGTAAAAGTCCCTTTTGTTTATTTTGCAGCCTCAAGAATAAGACTTCTCCATAAGGCAGCCCTCTGCCTCATTATTAACCACCTCAATCTGTTATAACATCTTAAATCCTTCTCCTGATGTGAATGCCCTTATACATTTGACCCTTACACATTTCTGAAGAAAGGCAGGATGAACAGACGAAAGGGCAGGTATATAACATGTATGTGCTGGGCACCCAAGCCTCTGGCTTCTCTGTTTACTTAAGAACGTATCTCAGTGGTACACTCAAGTGCACACACTTCTCCCTGTGCAACTGAGTCCCCTTTTTTTCAATACTCATAACTGAAAAACAATCACAGCAGACGGAAAAGCTGAATACACTGCCTGCTAATTACCAGATGACACAGAGGAATGTTGAGCTCATTTCCAGGCAGAAACTTAACTCATAATCTGAAAATCAAATATGGAAGAAGCATTGCCTATGGTTGCTGCATGGTACCCAGGGTGCATTGTTAGGGTAGTAGGGTTCTGCTCTGCTTTCACTGTCCATTATGTACCCAGACAACAGTTCATTGAAGACTGCAGGAGCAAGCATCTACAGAAGTAACCATGAATGAGAGATTCTTAGGCATGGATATTAAAAGGGGGGGGAGGGTGGGGGTGTTCAAGGACACTAATCCCACTTCATCCAACAACCATGTAAAACTAATATTACCTGTATTGTACATAGTGCTAGTAGAAGAGCAAAATGTTGGTATGTCAGTTAAAAAAAAGGTATGTTGAAAGAGAATATGCACACAAATAGTCAGGATAATTTCCAGTGCTGTCTGCAACATCAATAAAACTATCAATCATGTTTATAGACTGAAAAGATACCAACTTCCACAAACTGTTGGAAGACCTGAAGTACTGCTACGTACTTAGCTTCACAAAAGTCTCCAGATGATGAAAATATACTCTAAGGATATAGAGAACTTTGGCTTTCCTATATAATTTTGTCCACCTACATAACTTTCGGTTTTTATGTTGAGTGGCTGTTATATTTACTTCTTTCCACAAAAGAAAGGTACTTTGGGGGGCTGGGAAATAAATGCCTTCAGAATTCTTAATGATCAAACCCAAAGTAACTAGCTGTAGCAAAACCTAGTTTGCTCATCTTTTGCCAGCCTGAAAGCAACCACAGAAATAAAACGAGATTTCTTTTTTTTTTTTTTCCCCTCTTCCCTCCCCTTTAGAAGTACTAACAACTTTTCTCCTCTTGCTTAGCCACTAAAGGAGGAAAGTGATAATCCCTTTGAAATTCAGCACTTAACACCTATACGGTAGGTGATAATTGCTACATTCCGAAAGGATTAGCACAGTGGAACCCACTTTGCAGTGAAGTCAGACCATTCTGAACAGAGTGAAGTTTTGCTAAAACCATGCCTACCCAGGGAAATTTTGAGTTTCCCAATGGTTCTGTGTAGACGAGGATCTTGTAGCTTCAGACGATTTTCCATCACGTCTGCAAAAAGCTGCTGAAGAAATCAACTGGTGTGTAAACCGGTATTCTGTTCTAAATAATAATAATAATATTAGAGTAAGAGTATTCCTAAAGAGATACAAACTAGTATAATTCTATCAACACAGTTTGTAAAAAGTGCACAGGTTATCGTAGCCTAGCTTTTCTTACAGACAGCAGAATGTTTCCATCATCATTAACATTTGGCAAAACTCCTGTGAATTAAGTGCTCACAATAAAACAGTAGTCAGTAATTTTATACTGTATGAGAATCCAGAGGTCTAAGTGACACTGTCATATCCTGCACAGAAGATGCTTTCCATACTAATGTATATGCCACTACCAGGGAAAGAAAATCCCAAAGAAGGCAAGAAATATAAGTGATGACTGTCCACTCAAAAAAAGCAGAATAGAGCTTTTGCTGCACCTCACCACCAGTAGAGACTTAGGCTCGACCTAAGTTCCAGGGTTCTTAGACTGTGCAGTATCTCCCACAGAGCAGAGGATGCTCTGTAACAAGTCTGCCTGAACAAGCCAAGATACACGGGGCATGGAAGATGCTGCAAACCCACATCTCACCTTTCCCTGTGACCAGAACATGGCTAAGAGGAGCATCCAAAGGCCGAAATCATGCTGTACCTCAGAGAAACAACGCATTTGTTTTGCAATACAGAGCAGGCCAGCTTGACAAGATTTAAGTAAAGCAGATTTCCAGGAGAGAGGAACGTGGATTTCACTGCATTCATACATATATCTTTCAAAGATTTTATTTCTCCAGTCATTAGCGTGACCCTCTTCCTGCTTCCTCTTTTTAAATACAGTGTTAAAATCACTGTGTAATCCGCGGGTGATTTCCCAGGCTAGGCTCAGGACACTGCAGTTAGGATGCAAGACAATTTCATGACACACAGGACGATGATACATAAAATTGAAGGCACAGTTCACCCCCCTCCCGCCACCATCACTCATTTCTGTCCCCGCTGCCCGTTTGTTCACTTGTAACAGCACAACTGCTGATGAAAACACATGGTGAACTGCTTTCCCAAAACAGATGAAGGTTAATAAAAATAACACTGAAAAGGGGGGGGGGAAATAACCAGACAGCATTTTTAACCTAAACCTGATCCTGTGTCACACATGGTTCAGTTCTACAGGTATAGCTGAATAGGAGTGTGATCATGATGCCTGGAGAAAACAGAGAAGAGGCAAAATTGTCTGAACCAGCCCTGCTATTAAAAAAAGGCTATAAATCACAGCCTTACTTCTACAGAAAGAATATAAACAACAGAGATTTTTTTTATCTGATTAAGGAACCATTTATCTGATTCCTTTACCTATCATGTTTATGTGATACATTCATTAACACATCAGCTACTAATACATGGATTTCATACTTGCTTTTCATTAAATTTCCAGTTGCTGTTATTTCCTCTCTGTGCATGTATGAATGTTCCAGCTACTGATCTCTGCAGAACAACCCCTTTCAGTATCTCTAGCCAAGTATCATTCATTTTAAAGGAGAAAAAAAATATCAGGAAAGATTTAATATGTTAAACTTGTTTATGTTTAAACCTGTTTATGTATAAACATATGAATATTTTTATTTTTTACTTTTCTCTTAAATTCATAAAGTATGCCTCAAGTTTCCTTGTTCCACTGCGGTGCAGCCATTGCTAATGAAGGGAGCCTAAATTGAGAAAAGCTGGCATCTGTAAATGTCAAGATTATGCCCTCCTTATTACTGATACTCCTTTCCACAAAGCCCTCAGATCCTCTGATCATCATATATGGCAAGTGAGCACTTAAGAATGATGTCAAAGAAACTACTTCAGCATCCAGGCAACTTTTAAAACCAGGCAATTCTTAAAGTGAAGATAACTCCCAACAGCCAAGTAGATTAAAAATGGTGACTGAAGACTGAATTTTCTCCCAGGCAAATTGCCAATATTTTTTTGAAAGGTAAACTCGAGCTTTTAATTAGCATGAATACTCCTCCCTGTGAGCACTGCCACTGCCTGGATCGCCTTAAAAAGGAATAAAAATGGCATCCCCCAACTGTGCTGTGGATCTTAGATTTCCAGCAAGCATAACAGAGAAATTACAAACCATTGCCTATAACCATATCCATGGAAGTTGAATATTGGTATAATCAAAGGTGAA
The DNA here is from genome assembly GCF_003259725.1 of Athene cunicularia. Lineage (NCBI taxonomy): Eukaryota > Metazoa > Chordata > Aves > Strigiformes > Strigidae > Athene > Athene cunicularia. Next base: position 42,238,122 of record NW_020799091.1, read on the forward strand.
GAAATTTTTAAAAAGCCAACAATGACACAGCCAAATTAATATAAAGTGAAGTTTGGGCAAAGAAAACACATTTGAGCCTGGCAATTTCACCACTTTTGTTACTGGCAGTTTTATTAGTTACTCATTCTTCTGGTTCTGTAAATTAAAATCTCTACTAAGAAAGCTAAATCAAGGATGATTAATGTCTTCTGATTTAACTTACTTCCTCCTGCAGTTCAAAATGAAGTAAAAGTTATCCTCAGCCTGGCCTGTCATGGTGGGCAATGGTCCAAATCAAGCAAACTGGGTCAAGCATCTTTTAAAGACAGTATTATATGCTTTAGCAAGCATAATTATCCATTTGTTTCTAATACAATACTGTTCTACACTTAAGATCTTGAATAATAATTTATTCTAAGAGTGGAAAATTAATATGCTAATAACAAAAATAATATGTATTCGCTTCTCTAAAATGATGCCTATAACATGATTATATTTTTTTCCCCAATTTATACGTCCACTGCACCATTTTATAATTATTTGAAGATACTCCAGGGCATATGTTGTGCTGGTGTACAGCGACTTCTCTGGTGGCTGAAATCATTCAGCCTGTGGACTTGTGTATCACAAAGCACCCACAGCTTAGCAAATCCTCATCCGACACATGTCACATCGTATCTTATTGCTTCAACCCAACCCTTGCACTCCTACTGTATCACTAGTAGCAAAACACTTAAGCACAGATGGGCCGAGCACTGCTGACATCACACCCCCCCGGAACGCATCCCTGCTCCCATCCCTGGTCTATGAAAAGCACAAGGCATTTCTCTCTGAGCTCCGGGTGAGTGTTTACTTTTGGTAACAAAGAATTCACAGGGGTGTCTCAATTTTGTTCCAGGGGGGCTATGTAGATTTAGTAATTCCTGGCAGTCTCTTGCAGGTGTTTAAAACCACCTTGAGTTAGCCAAGCAACTCATTTGCATGGCGAGAATGCCAAGGAGTTCTACATCAAACATTCCTGGGAGGTGCCTGCCCAATAGCAGTGGGTAAAACCAGCTCTCTAATCACTGTTGAAATCATTGGTAGTGCTGTCTATCCACACTATGACAGACAAAAGCTGAAATGTATTAAACAGAGCAATCCATCATCCCGCAGATGGGAAGCAGGAGCCAACAGAGTTCAGAGGGAGCGACTCCCGCTGCTAACAATGGCTGAAGTACTGACAGTTCACTACTACTCCTTGCTCCTCACCCGGCTCTTCTCCCAGCTTCCCAAGAGCGATAAATGAACAAACAGTCCACTAAACAAGGATTTAAATTCCGTAGACTTGCTGATAGCTATTATTCCAACTCAGAATGCCTATAAACAAGCTTAATGAGACATCAGTTCTTGGAAAAAAAAAAAAAAAAAAAAAAAAAAAAAAAAAAAAGGTTGTTACATTAATGAATGGTGAATTCAAATAAATAAGAACCCCCCAAGAAAACCACCAAACTTAAAAACGTTAGGTGTGTAAATCTCATCCGAATATACGAGAAGCTGACGAGCTAAATATCTAGCAGCGGCAGCTGGCAGCTGGAGACAAGCTACAAACAACAGTGCTCCAAATTAAGAAGTAATTTATGTGGAATACATCATTATTTTAACATGAAGCATACAAAGCTTTAAAGAGGAGAGGAACGACTAGCAGACTTTTAAAGAAAAATAAGTCCCGAGCGAAGTAATACTATTTATGAAAGTTGATTTTTCTTTCCTGACTTATTTCTTGTAGGACACATGAGTCATACAATATAGCCAAAGGAAAAACTGCAACTGCTAACACCACATTAGTAAAGTATAAAAGGGAAAGACACTTTTCTTAGCATTTCAGCCTTGTCATTTCCAATTTTCTGCTCTTTGGACATGCTTGTATTCAAATTCTGGAACATCTATTCAGCATATCAATCCTAATTAGACAATCTGGGTCTGGAAAGGATGAGAGCTGGGTCATTTGCATAATTTAATCATAAATACTCAGTGATACATATTTCCAAATGCATTTGTACAATTATCTTTTCATCCTTGGGGCAATGGTATTAATATGATTAGGCAATATTTCTGGAAAAAACAGACAAGTATGCACTCTTTTTAACTGCAGCTTAGGGCGATATGAAAAATTAATTAATTTCTGAAGAAAATCAATTTCTGTACGTGACCACATTAGACACTGCTAAACCAAGACACAGAGTCCTTTCTCAATCAGAACATTTTATCACTTTTTTCCAAATTCTGATTGTTATGTGAATGTTTCAATAATAAGTGTTAGATTATTTAAATTATTTTAATATATAGGCATGGAAAAGTGACGATTTCTTGTTCATGTTACCCTGACAAGACACTGTGTTTTTAAAAAAATGTATTGTTTGACCAGTCAATAGGAAACCTTAGCATTTGGTCTGAACTCATCTTATGTGATCTTTTATTAATGTACATTATACCGATTGAATTCAAGGACAGCAGGAAATAATTCAGCTCTGAAAACCACAGCTGAAAAAAAAAATAGAACCACGCTAACCTAAAGTATTTTAAAATTAATATAAGGTTGCTTCCTTGTTTGTTTTGCTACGAAGAATTAGATAAGGTGTTCCTTCAACAGAAGCATACTCATTACAAAAATGTTGTGACATATGTGGGATACAGCCAAGCACCCAGGTGGCTAATCTCATTTTTAGAAGAAAGATACTGCTTTGTATGTTAATTGGTGAAAAAAAAAAAAAAAAATACATTTATGTTTTTATATGTACTGTCTTTATTTCTTCTCAATCAACAGAAAAAGTAGAAATTACTGCATGCAAATGTTCAATATTCATTTAATTTGCATGAAGGTGCTTGAACAATTTTTTTATTCTAACAAGCTCATTTTTCATGCGTTTTGTCTTTCATCCTAATCTAGCATCTGTCATTCCTTTTTGAAGTTATTATCGGCCCAATTCCCTCTTGGACATGGTTGCTGGGTGACCGGTATCTTAGCACCCACTTTGACAGGAACAGATGTGAATCTGATCAAGAGATTTCCCATGAGTACCTGAAATCACAAACAACTTTCGGGAAAAACAAACAGCCTCGCTTTCACCGTCCCTCTCTCACCCTCCTTCCCATCCCTTCTCCCATTCCCCTCCCCCCCCCAAGAGTACAAGGAAGTTGAGGCAGAGTTATCCAGCATCATTAAAACACATTATTATTTGGCAGGTGAGCTCCTCAAACGTCTTTCTAGCCAGTTCTGCCTTCAAACAGCGACTCTTGGCTTTAAGTTTTAGTAACCACCCTTTGAATGCTTCCAAAGACGATTCTTCTTTTCTAAGGTCACCATCTTCTAAACATTCCCGCATTGAACTTGTTTTCGTCACATGAATGCTCTCATTTAAATCAATGGGATTACTCATGTAAGCAAATTTCACATGCATACAAGCACCCACCAGTTGTTTTATAAACACCTAACTCTCATTCTGATTACAAATAATGTTCTTTGATCATTCCCACACTTGGTTGCCAGTATCTGTGAAACTCCAGCTTACGAAAACTCTGCTAGCTACACCATGAGGGTACCAATACTGATAATATTTAAGGACTGCATAAATTGCCCAAATGAGATGCTATAGGCAATAGGACTCCTTAAACAAACCAAAATTTCCTTCCTGCTTGCAGGATTAAGACTTTTATGTGGAACCCAATATCATAATGCCTATATTCACTGCTGCACTTGTGATATGGAAAAATATGAAGGAACCTGGGTATTACAGCTGTGTGCTTCTGAAGTAAACTTAGAACCATACAAAGCATAAGTGAGAATTTCCATAATGAGTGAATTTCTAAAAAAAAAAATAATAAATGTGCCTAACAAACTCTTTCATTCTAGTCTCTCTCTCCTTGCTGAGGCATAATCATGCCTGTTATTTGCATGTTAGTATTTAGTGGAGGAGTAATCAGCAAAACTCAGTCTTATTTTCCAACACTAACTTCTTTTATCTACATATAGATACCAGCCTCCGAAAAGAGGTGATTAAAGGAGATGGAGGTAAGCCATTCTTTAAGGTATATGATAAAAACACAAATACCTTCTTCCCATCTAGCATCTCTGCCACAAGAATCTTGCCCACATCGAACTCCAAAGCAAAGCTTATTTCTGCTTGCTTGCTTTCCCAGGCACTACTCTAAACACAGTCTTACTTAGGGAAGAGAAAGGAAACATTTGTGATCCAAGGACTGAAAATATGATCATACATATGTAAACTTATGAGGCTGCATGTAACAGTAACACCGGGTAAATTTGCTTTAACATGCTGTCAACCAGCCTTTCACTTTTGTCTCTTCACTATGCTACTCTTCAGCATGTTCCCAGCCCCATAGCCTCAGGGATCTTGTCCCCACTGCGACTGCTACGGTTAGCAACTGCTTACAACCAAGGATCCTCTGTATTTGAAGTTTTCACAGCACCTAATAAAAACGGGCTTCAATGAAGAATTGTAAATTTTCGTCTTCTTTTTCTTCAAAACCCATAGAGCTGTGTGAGGGGAAGAAAATAAACAGGAGAAAAAAGAAAGGGAGAGTTGGATTTTCAAAGATCTGAATTTGTTCCTTCACTCTGAGTTATTGTTTTATAATTAAACAGGTAACAAAGGAATTTTTTTCCTCTCTAGTTTAGATTCAAAGAAAATTTAAGACAAACATTTCAATCACAATGAAGCATTCATTGCCACTACAGCTGATCTTAAAGATTTCCCTTATTTATCACCAAAATCAGAAAAGAGCCTAAATGTTTTATTGATAACTCAAAAGCCTTAGACTAGTCTGATCTAAACTTATTCTGGATCCAGTAAAATTAATGCATCTTCTACCCAACTTATGAACAACAGAACTACAAAGGAAAAGCCAAGTAAATAAGTGCTTCAGAAAAATGTTTAAGCCTCCAAATGCAACTGGACTTCTACCTTCCATTACAAATCATTTGGCCACAAAAGCATTCTCTGTGTCTTGGAAAAAATGTCCCACTCGACCCACTCAAGATATCAGCATCACACAGTAGCCAAACCTGTTGATGGCATCAACAAAAACTGAATTGCTAAAAGCACAAGGCTGACTTAGAGAAAGACAAAAAAAGAGCTTAGGGATCGATACGATCACTTCTTTGAGGTGAATTAGAAAGGGACATTATGTACACATTTATAATAAATACGTAATGGTGATAAGTAATCACCATTTAAAAGACTTGCCCTTCACTCTGTCAGTCAAAGGAAGCAGCAGGCCGTGAATAACAGCCCTATGATGATGCCTCACAAAACAGTTTGGTTACCCAGACTGACAAAGTCATGAATGGCTTAATACAAACTGTATGGAAAAATTCACTGCTGTGAAAAGCAGAGTAAATAAGTATCTTCTTACTTGTTGTGATAGCACCATTATCCCCATTTCTCACCTTCCCACACCTTTTGTCCAAGCCAAAAAAGTGACTACAAACTCAGGGCTGGTGACAGTGGGAACATGAATTCCACACAAAAGCCTCCTCTGCCACATCCACATTGAAGAGTAGAAAGTCTACAGTCAGGGATCATCAGCTGAGCTGTTTAGTCGATTTAAAGTGTTAAGGCTAAAGAAATCTATACTAGATGAGTAGTATCCAAATCTGTCACTCATTCACTAGAAACAGATAGACTTATGCAGGCACTTAATGCCAATTCCAGCACTGAAACTGTCCTTCAAGGATGGGAAAGATTGCCTGAGAATAGGAAATGGTTTCCACAAGAAGACAGAAGTGAAGCCTGGAAGGTTTGCAGAGCCTCTGTGGGATAGTAATTGCTGAGGCAAACTTAAACTGAACAGAGCACTCACTTAGTTTGTTAAATAAATCAAAATGCAAGTTAATTCTAATTTTAATGCAACCCTGTAAGCATAGAGTTACAGAGACTCAAATGAACTAAGGAACCCTTCCCTGTCCTTAGGGCCCATTATTTCAGCTTAGCTGGCATACTGCACCTTGGCACTACACTGCCAGAAACACTTGGACACCTTAAGTAGCATACCATCTCACCAGAGGGGGGTAAGCGCTCACTGTAGGGTATTTAGGCTTCTAGCTCAAACCAAAGAACTGAAAGAAGAAAGCCATGGTAGAACCTACTCATTTTTTCATTGATTCCAAGAGGTCTGAACCCAGATTTTCCAAATTCCAAATTTTTAGCCTAAAGAGGGGAAGGAGAAGGGTCATTTTGGAGAAAGGAAGAAAGGAGTCTTGGTGTCTTCTTGACTCACAGGGTAACTCTTTTTGAACCTTGAGCCACTGTGTCTCATTCCCCAGGTGAGCAGCCTAATGACCCATCTCCAATTGTTCTATTCTCTATAGCCCACACAACACGTACTGACTATAGTCACTGCCTGCTCTATGTTCGCATTTCATATGCAGAAAAACAAAGCCTAAGTAACTAAACCCAGAACAGAGTTCATGGTTCGAGGATTTAGCCCATACTGAACAAATTCTATAATTTAAACTTTTTGCAGCTTAATTATATTGAGAAACCATTAGATATTTTCAAGAATTAGAACACTGAACTGTTAAATATTAGGCACATGACCCATACCTAATGTAAAGTACGTTTCTAAAAATGTCCTCAGAAAAATTTAGTAGAAAAACAGGTGTAGGAGAGAATTCAAATGTGACCCATAAGGCCCCAGTATTTAGAAATGAATTGGGATCAGTTCATTCCTTTCCCATGGGGTAACTTGTATAAATGTAATTCTATGGTTTCATAAAACCAGGTCAAGTTTCTGTCCCTTGAGGTCCTTTGGCAATTTGAAGCATGGCAGCACTTTTTCCTGGCTACAAGTTCAAATCTGCATGCGTTCTGGATTTGTGAAAAGAAACGATTAGCTGAGCTGAAAAGATAGACCCATCCCTGATTACAGCACACCTTCCACACAGAAAACCACTTACAGGGGTGAAACACGATTTCACAAAACAGTATTTAGAACTAGTTGGCTCTTTTCATTTAAGCTGATGAAAATGCCTGTGCTTTTCATCTCTAAAAAAATAAATATTTTTCTTTCATCAGCTGGCACACCAAATGAAAGAGCAGACGACCTTATCACATAACAATGCCAGCAGTTTTAACTGACGACATCCTTCTCCTTTAATGTCAAAATGTTTTACTCATGTAGTCATACTTCAGAATATTTGTGAATACATGCATGCTTCACAATGCATTTCATAACTATTATTTTATTACTCCTCATGATATCATTGTATTATCCTAATTTAAGTAATAAAACATGTAAAATAAGATGTAACAAGACAAAATCATAGAGCCTCATGCCATAGAGGGTCCACTCCTTCAGAACAACCTGAAATTACTATGTTTAACATCATGTCCCATGCCCTGTGTACTAGGGTCCTGAACTTCACTGCAATGAGGCCAGAGAGATACTGGGTTGAGTCTGACCATTCAACTGAGCAACACAAATCACCCTGTCTGGGATGATACTGCTTCTGGGTCTATTAAAGCTTTCCCAGACTATGTAAAGGGTGTCTTGGCCAGCTCCACACAAACATCTTCTAATGCATGCCTTTAAGTCCATGTGCAGGGCAAAGGCTGGGATGCACCAAGGACCTCTTCATCTCAGACCACAGGCACATTGATCTCTGAGGGGAGCTCTCCATAGGGACAGACTCCCATAAGGGGAGCTTTTAACAACAGATTCAAAGAGTGGAAGAAGCATAACGGACAAAAAAAAAAAAATCAGGGTCTTCAAGCAAACTACCTTCTATAAGCCTGAGCTCTGCATACTATGGAGGTGGGCTGCTGCTTCTGAATATAAATTCCACCCTTTCCTCCACTCTATGGGAATGATGCCAGAGAAGCTCTGAATGGTAAAATCTGTTGGAAGTTTATTAATTCTTAGCCACATCCCACCTGTTGTACACCTTGAGATGGCCTCAAGCCAATCCAACAGCTGTGGCTATATTCAAACATCTCGACTAAAAACATCATCGATGCCCTCCCCAGGAAATGTTATGACTCCTTCCTTTCACAATTGGCAAATGTGTTCCTGAAACAGCTATGTGCTGTTAAAATAGTATTTCTAATACATTTTCTTCATAGCTTCTCAAAAATGTATTTTATATATAGCTATACTTTAAACTGTAAATTACTGTAGTAGGAGCTCCATTTTTCTACTCCTGTATTTTTAACATGATATTTCGGCAGCAAATTAATTTTGAAGGAATCAGTAGAATTATAAGCCACCTACAATACCGAATAATGTAAGACAAAATAATTTCTTATCATTTCATGTTTATTTTTTAACCTGGATTGTTAAAAGCTATGAGCATCAGATTAAAAAAAAAAAACAAAAAACAAAAAACCAAAACAACAACCAACCAAACAAAACCCCCACAAGTGATCCTGCTTTGAATTAGAACAACATACAACAAAATCTGCAACAGAATCGTGGCATTAGTCTTTAGTGGTAGATACAGACACAGAGAAATAATGAAGTCCTACATATGATCTACATTGTAAGAACTGTTCTAACAAGCTAAGAGAGAAATACATTTAAAAAATAAAAACATATGACCTTTCACTTGTATCAGTCCTTATTATACACTTAATGCCACCCAAAGTATTTTCCTTCCCACCCACACACCCTTTTTTGTAGGTTTTAAGCAGAAATTTAAGGAAACGGGAAAAAAAATGGAAAATCATTTTGCTTCCTTCCCACCATACTATCAGCAAGTATCAGAACTAAAATGTGAAAAGTGACAGCCATGGCACACATTTTGGAAGTGACCATTCCCTTTGAGAAAAGATAGGCTGCTTCTGTGCTACAGAAATGAATACTAAAAATCCCAGCAGGGGGTATGAAGCCATGGGTTATACCAAATTCTGATACTCATCTGTGCCAAAACATCACCCTGATTTCCAAAATATTAAGTAATACGAAAGAAGACAATACTCACGTGAACATTAAAAAATGCATCACGAATCTATTTTATGTAACAAGCGTTAATTTACAGGACACTAAATCCAAAGCATTTTTTTAGTGCTTTCAAACTGTCCCTACAAATGCAGGAAAGTATACAGTAAGACAGCTTCCTACCAAAGATGTCAACTGATGCTTTTATAGCACTTCCAAATATATTTTGCATATGCTTGGTTTAAAAGATGTATGTAGGCTATTGAAAGCAACAAGACTATCCACATTCTTCAAGTTAAGCATATGGTTCAAAACCACAGCATTTTTATTTTAATGTAAATAGCTAAGTCCTACAGGTGACCTTCCCCAACAAAGAAAGATTTTTACAGCAGGCCAGGAGACTGGAAACAAATTATATGCTTCGTAAAGACAGATAACGCTGGCATCCATTAAAACATGATATAAACCAATTAAAGTATTAAGTTCATATTTTTTACTACGTTTGGAAAAGCATCATTCAAACATAATAGCTTTAGTAATGTTTTTTAAAGAATGCTCGAACTATTAATAAGCTCTGACTAGATTTATCACCAATAAAAACATAATGCATTGTTTGTACTTCTCTTAAAAATACAGTTCCTATAACCTGAAAGCAGCTTTCTTCTGTACCATACATCTCTTTCTTAAAAAATATATAATTCATTAGTAAGCATGAGAACAACATGAAATCAAGGTTACAAAAGATGTAATTAAATAGTCATAAAATATGTATTTATATATTACCTGTTCCCTTTATAGTTTACTTTATATAACTACTTTCTTTTTGATCCTTTACAGTTGTTTTATGTAAGATGAAAAAGCAAAGCATTTCCCAAAAGTAAGATTTAAAAATAATTTCTATCATACAACAATCTGTAAATACAAGCACATTCTGAGAGACATGTCCTGAACAACAGCTTTTGGTCCAAATGTAAAATACCTATTACCCGTTCTCAGTACAGTATCATTAACAAGTGCTCTAAAATGAACGTTATTCAGAGTTATGAACTTCAATCATGACAGTATAATGTTACAAATATATTTCAGCTGTCAATTATGCTAAAATGTTTGCAGCAGTCCCATGTACTCCCCTTCTTCCCCCTTCTCCCCAGGCCCATCCAATTCCAGTATGTAATTCTTGTTATTTTGTCAGCCAGGTAGTCTGTACGTACAACTATGTATGGCCCTCTCAGATAGCCATACAATCTAAGGAACAAATTAAAGATTCAAAAAAAGTCTTAATAGTTAGGGTGCATTTTTTTTCAGTATTTTTAGTATCACATAAAAGTATAATGTGAATAAGAAAACTAGTCTGGAAGCTTTGCTGGAACTCAAGCTCACTTTGGATCAAAGAGAATTTAAGCAGAATTTAGCCATTTGGCTAATTTAGAGAATAATTCTATAAATTCTAAGGATGAATAAAATTTCATGACCAAAACATCCTCTTCTTTTAATGAAAAAAATAACATCGAGTTAGCGTGGCGAGGTGCACTGGGAAATTTTAATTGCACCTGCTCTGCTGTTGCTGGACTATGGCTAATTTCAGCCTTCCAATCGACATAAAATCCCACTGTTTGATACTTGTAACAAACAATAATTTTTTTTTCATACTGAAATAACTTTCTTCTTCACAAGGAAGATGCAAAATACATGGGATGCAAAGAAAATATCTACAGTAAATTAGTTTTGGAGTGAACAGCGTACCTTTAAATAGAATAATGAACAGAAAGTTATGTAGGTGTTACCCACACCAGTATTCTCAGGGGTGCACAATAAAAACTTTAGACTGTTTTATTACATCAAAAGCAGAATATTAAGAATATTAAAAAAACAGGTTTATATTGGTTTAGAATGTTTCTGTTTATTCCCAAAAATCTGTTTGGATACACACAATTTACAAGATCTTTCCATACAATTCTGCAAACTGTATTGTGTATATTCATACACCTGTCACAGGAGGCTGCTGACTCTAAACCTAATTATCACAAAACACTGTTTAAAGCAATGTGAACTGGAATACATTTTGTGATCCATTTCCTCAGTCACAACTCATGCAAGCAGTTTCATTAGTTTTGGTGAATGTTTCCTGAACTGCCGCACAGGGTCCTTTCAGTCCAATATCCCATCTCTAAAAGAGACCTATGGAAATTCACAGGAGAAAATGCAAGTATTCAGTATTTATGGAGTTATCCTTCCCGGGTGTAGTTTCCCAGCTCATCATTATCAATGATTTAGACTAAGGAATTCCAAATTGGGACATAACTGTACGGTCAAAAGCTGATCCTTCCTCTCCCAAAATTGAGTGACAGCATTTTTCTACTTTATGCTATGGAAAATATACTACTAGCTTTTTTCTTTTTCTTCCATTGGGAAAAAAAAAAAAAAAAAAGTTTGAAACAGGTCACAGTTAATGCTTAAATTTTGTATTTAACAGATTACATGTCAGTATTCTGCACTGCTTATGAAATGAAATATCAGCACTTGTTAGGAGATGCCCCAGCTGAGCACCACATCAGATAAATAAGCAGAACACAGTGGGCTAAGGGTAAAGTTACTCCTCAAAGCAACCTGGATTTCATAATTTCAAGTTACAGACATGCTCTGACTCTAAACATAAGGATTTTTGTTTCATGTTTCAGGATTTTTGAAAATAATTTAAATGATAATGGAGAAAGAAAAATTCTTCCTTAATGCGTGCTGGAGAAATTATCTATGTATGAATTAACTCTCTGGATCATAATAGCTTTTTGCAGATGACTCTTCAGCTCTGTCATTTAAATACGTATTTAGGCAACTAAAAATTTACTGTCAATTCATATTATGTCAGTCCACATTATGGCGCTGTTACAGTATGCACATTTAAAGATTATTGAAAAAATTACTGTTCATGTGCAGTATATAATTTGCAAAAGGTTAATAACTATTTTAAAACAATGAATGGAATTAACTCATAATGCAAAGCAGATGCCCCAAACGTTATTTTTAAAACAGAACATATTTAACTTACAAAAGAACAAAGAAGATCTAAATCCAGTCCTGTTGCTTAAAAACAGACAGGCATCATGGTTGTTGCGGACTCTCGGTTCACTGGCTTATACAATTTGTATAAAACTCGTTAGCTTCTGACTACTACCTCTGCTATCCTGCAGCCAGAAATGAATTTTTACAGATAAACTTGTAAAGCTCCTCCACGAAGAGGCAATACTGGCAACACTGAAAGAGATTTACCTGTACCAGACCAGCAGAGATTGCAGCAATAATTTAATATATCTATGATACTGCTCAAAAGGAAAATATTAAAATTCAATCCAGTGTATGACAATTCTCTGCTTCGTATGCAATTCACTTTAGATGATGAATCGCAGTGATAGGCAAAAACAGCCGTCTGGAACGATCTAGTAACAGGAGAAAACAGAAGAAATACTAAATGGCAGTCAAACAAAATTATCATTTCCAACAAACATTTGGAACACAGTCCAGATTACAAAATACGAGGTAGACAAGAAGTAAATACAATGACTGTAAGTGCATTTGGGTTTACAGTGCTGAGGAGTGGTGGAGCAGAACAGCAGTGTGGGAGCATCAGCCCCCAAGCGCCGGCTGGTGGGGGGACACTGCGGGGTGCTCCCTCCCGGCATCCCAGGCAGGACCAGCAGCCCCGGGCATCCTGCCGGCAGCTCCGGAAAGAAAGAGCAGAGGCCTCAAATCGAAGTGAGCATCTGAACAGAGATAGCAATGGTTTGGGGAATTAACAAAGCTGTTCACTGCGCTTTCACACCGTCCGTTCTCATAAGTAAAATTGATAGAAAACTGACAACAGAACTGTGCATTTTTACAGAAACTACAGCTACCAGTAGAAGATTTCTAACAGAAAAATCCCAAAACACAGAGCTCTACCAATATTCACAGATGTAAGATAGAGTTAATCAAATTGAATACTTGAGGAAAATCATGTGAAGCGGCCAGGAAAAAAACATCACTCTGCCCATCACTAGCAGCCCCTCACATCCCTGCACAGGAACAGCACCGGCAGCGTGGCACAACGGGCGATGAACGTGCACTGGGGAGAAGCGTTCCCTTCCTCAAGTATCAGATATTGGGCTACTGCCAGGGACTAAGTATCAGATTAAAGGGATAAATAGTCTGTTTAGTTGTAATAAGTATGGTTCAATGATCTCAGCTTCTAATTTGTAATATTTATCAATAAATAAATACTATAAAATGGATATTAAAGTTCTGTTATCGCAAGCAGCTGGAGTTTTTTAGGGTTTTTTTAAGTCTGAGGAAGGCACCTCCAAACCTTTTACTCTTTCTTTATAGTTACAATTTATCCTCTGGCCTTCCAGAAGTCGGCTTTGCTTGTAAAACCTACCATATTTCTCGTGATTATACTTTAGTAATCTGTGGCAAGAAGGAAGGTCATCAATAGAAACCAGAGATACTATATACCTGACATTCCTTCCAGCTGCACTTGCTGACCTGTTCATTTAAAACACCTATGATCTGTACAAACCTATCTGGGTGAGATACTCCTTTAATTAATACAAACAGAAAAAAAACTATGTAAGCGTGAAGTATGCAGTAAACAAGCACATGCGAGGTCCACATAATTTGAGAGGAACAGAAGATAGTAAAGAGAGACTGAATAACTGTCATGTAAGACAGGCTTTGGAGAGTATTGTTTCACGTTCGGCATCTTTCCCCTTTATACTCCAAAATCAATTAGATTGTTTTCCAAAATTTGTAAATAGCTTCCAAAGTGTGCAAATAATTCCCCGGTTTAAGTATGAATGTCAATGAACTCATTCAAAATCATCTTCAAATGTCAGAAAAGATTAACATATCCTGGCCACAGGAGGGAGGTCAGAAGAAGGCACACGCTTTTAGTCTTTGCTCGGGTGGGCACGATTCAAAGCCAGCCTAAGTCTATGGGAAAACTCCACGAAGGGACCCAGCATGGTAAAATTCCACGACAAGTGCTCAAAACACAAGAGACCAGAAACAATCTGGGATCAATATCTTCCAGGTCATTAATCCTAGGCAGGTGACATCCAGTGCACAGCTTCCTACTCTCTTTCATGCACACATTCAAGAAACCTGACTCGATTGGCATCTAGTAGCTTTAAATATTTCCCATGTTTTGCCTTTTTCCTTCCCCTATTTTTTTGGCATATGGCTTGCTAGCATCCCATTAATGTCAAACCCTTTAATCGGAATGCAAGCTAAATGCACAGTTTGCTACTTCCTGGATTTCTGTTTGACGACCAGTGCTTTTTAAGAGGAAAATAAAAGCAAAGGTCAGTATGACCAGAAAAGAAAAGTCATCTTCCATAACGGAAGCTTATTTTTCCAGTGAACTGATACAGAAGCCTAATTTAGAAAAAGGTCCTTTAGTATCATGTTATTATTAGTAGTATCACAAATAAACACAGAAACCAATTCACTTTACAGACCTCCACATTAAGCATTCAATAGAAAATCCCTTGGTGTTTTATTGATTTTTGTTTTATTGATTTTTTTAAATAGCAATATCACAGTTAAAATGTATCATTTTGGTGAAACACGTCTAAAACTTTTCCATCTCGAAATAAGTTATTACAAATTATTTCCACAGTAACTGGCAACTAACGATTCAATCCATTTACAGAACAACAAAGTAATGGCTTTATTTGGATGCCTTTTTTGATTAAATAACGTATTAACCTTGATGAAGCTTTCCAAAAAGGGATTAGCGTATTCGAGTGCATCAGCTGATTATGAGACAAATGTAACAGTGTTAAGATGCTGGTTCAAAATTTTTGAATCTGATGAGTATAACAATTTAGCCGCTAGGATGGAGTTGGCTCTTACAGCTTCCATCTCAACAGTAAGTGTCCACCCAGGATACAAAAAGACATCACCCTGCTAAAGTATGCAGTAACTGAGAGCCTGGAAAGGTCGCTTGAATCGCTAAACTGAGTAGATCAAAATATCCTGCATAATTACTGTAACGTCAGAAATAATTAAAAATAATTAGTTTGTAAGGAAGGAAGAATAAGAATTAAATGTATTGGAGGGGAAACCCAGAAAGTAAATACAGTTTTATCTTCTGATGATATCATCCACTTTGACCAAAACTCAATGACCCACTTTGCTTTATTCGTCTGTACTGTAATAATACATTTTGCATACCTATTGTATATCCTTTCCATTAAGTTATTTGCTTAATGGATGTATAAATAAGTCTACTACAATTACGCTTTTTAAGGGTCAAATCCTATCCACTTCTGAACCCACTACTGTAATTTCTACTACACTGGATGGTAACACAGCAGACCTCAGAAACAGCTGAAACACGGCTGATTCTGTGCGGTTGACATAATCAACCCATGTTACAACCAGGCTGCCAAACCCTTTTATAGCCCTGCTGGGTCCAGGAATTGGTGTCCCCATACTCTGCCCCCCCCCCCCCCCCCCA
>NW_020799091.1:42253583-42257819 GCF_003259725.1 Athene cunicularia
TTTTTTTTTTTTTTTTTTTTTTAATGTATACTATGATGTGAGATATGACTCATGGGATGACACATCTACAAAGTGGATAATCTCAACTGTAGTAACTCAGTGCAGGAGAATTTCCACATTATCAGATATAAACTATTCACATAATATCTACTATCTTACTACACCTGTAATTTCAATTTACATGAATTTGTGTTATAATACCAGCAAACATGTCATTTGCTAGTGAAATTTTAGCTATCCTGCACTAAAGTCTTTAAAATTGGCAAGTAAAACCAAGAAAATGCCAAGTGGCATTTTGGTTTGAAGCGCTGTGCACACATAACAGTGCAGAACACTTTTTCCAAGACGTTTTTAGGTGGTTTTTCAGAACGTTTATCTGGAGGAGCTTGTACAGCTTGAGTTCCACTGTCAGGATCTATTGTTGCCTAAAACACATAATTTATAACTGTAAATACACCGAATCTTTCTTTTTTTCGGTTGTAGAAAACCAACTCTGGCCATATTTTTCTTTGCCTCAACTATCCTTTTGCATCTCAGCTACTCTTACACCCTGTGAAGATAGAACAGGTCCTTGAGAAGGTTAGGACAGAGCCAGACACGCGTGATAGTGCCAGTTGGAGATCTGAGTGAACTCTGAATTAGGAAACCTACCATCAGATTTGTTCTCTGTCTTCCCTACAACACGATGCACACCAGCCTTTCTGCTTTTCTTTTTGCCGTGTACCTTCACGGACATGTAATCCTCATGGTTCAAAGCCATATAAAGAAAATGTAGTTTGAAAGGGTTTACTACCACATGTTTGGGTTAACCTTGATCATTTCAAAGCAACAATGGGATTAGAAACCTAGAAAGAAAGAGATTTATGGAAGGGTTCCAGACTCCTCAAAGCTTCTGGCTTGGTAAGTGTTTCTAATGATTATGGGGAGCAACTGGATTTATTTAAACTCACACGTACACTCATACACTCACATAAAACACACCAGCAAAGCCTGAGGTTGCTCTTTGTAAACTTTTTTAGATTGCATTTCTCTTACTCGCTGACCCTTTCATGTAATGATATTGTTGGGTATTTTCTTTTTTTTCTCCCTGAGTTGATATCAGAAAAACTCAAATTACTGTAACTGATATTTCAAAATTCTCCCTGTGTCAAGTGAAGACTTATGGTGCTGAAATCAATAAGACTGTTTAAAATTCAAAGACCTGCAAATCGTTCTGTTTGTCCTTTGATAGGGCCTGGGCTGATTAAAATGCGACCAAGAAAGCTTAATTGCTGCGCTAATTAAGAAGTCTTTAATTTCTTTCCTGGAATATTGTTTGAAGCAGGGTTTCTGTTCTGCTCATGTAACTGTTCAGGGCAGGTATTCTCTCTGTTTCTGTGCCTCTCTTTCTTTTGACCATTTTGGTATATTAAAATGTATGCTAAAGCAGTAAGATGTATTGACAGTGATTGTAATTTATTGCTCTAAAAAAAAAGACTGATACAGAGTTCACTATTTTATTAATTTACAATTTTGAGGGCAGCTGTAAAGGGTAAAATGCAATTAGAAAATGCATTGTAGCTGTTGCATTTTGAGGAATCTGAATACCTGACTGACAGGAAATAGGATAGTACATCAGCTCTCCCCACCTTCTTCAGTTATTATTGATAATTAAATATTTAAATTCATTCAGAAAAAAACAGAGAAGTATTTATCTTCTGAACGTGTGTGAAGGAATGGACCGGGGGGAGGGGAAGCATACAGAAGATAGGCACCTGGTAAGGATGAATAGTGTATTACCGTGTTAAGTTCATTCACAGTAATTTTTTCTGCATTTCTTTTGAATGTATTTTCCTGAGAAATACCTTTCTGTCTTGTATTTTGTCTTATCCTTGTCTAGTGACCTATTTTATTCACTGGTTTCTGAAGAGAAGAAACTAAATGATTTCCCAAAGCTTTCTATGTGATCAATAGAGTAATGTTTTAGGTTTAATCATGCTGCATTATAATTCTGGCAAACGACTGCTGAGCAGAAGATTCTAAGAACAGAACAAGTACTGGCGAAGAGAAGGTAAGTTCTGTTTTGCTTTTAATCTCCAGGGTCTCGAGCAGCAATCCTCCTTTCAGGAGCTATCTGTTATTTAGAGGGAAGACTGAGAAGGAGGGAGGGACCTCATATTGAATCCCCCCTGCATCGCTCAGGAAAATAGACTTATAGAAATTTAAGTCTGTGAATTGGGATCCTTTTTATTTTCCCTTCCACCAAGATATTTACTAAACATTGAAAACACGATGAATGCAGTTGAGATTGGTGTGAAGTGCTGTATCAGTAATAAGAAACTGGATACTGCAGTGCTGTTTTTCTAATTGTTGCATTATAGTCAAACTAGCACAGACCTTGTCCAATACAAATACAAACTGGATTCCTTTCAGTGACAGGACAAGTAGATAACATGCTTAATAGATACAAAGGGAGATTTACCATTCCAAGCACGACATCACGCTAATTATGTTTACTCTAATTGAAAGCAAGGTTTCGGGGAACCTGAAATTACTCATAGGATATTTTTAATAACTGAATAATAATAAAGTGCAGCAAACGTTGATCACAAACCTTTTGGTCTTTCAAAAAATCTATTGGAAAATTAAATGAAAAGTGGAGTTTGGTACAAACAATGCCCCAGGGCAAAAAACAACTAACACTAGATTTTCCAGTCCAGCCATAACACAAATCAATTTGAGCACACTTCTATGGCCAGACTGCCAGATTGTTATGACTGCTAATTCACTCAATCAAACAGTGCATTAGCACACCCGGCACAAACAGCTTTAACAATAGCATACACTTTTGAACAGTCCACCATATATCATAAAAAGTCCAGAATACATGGCGAGATTGCTTTCACGTTCTGCTTACTGCAGCTTGTATTTACGTATGGTGCCAAAAAAAAAAAAAAAAAAAAAAAAAAAAAAAAAGTATTGGAAGAATGGAAGCGAAAAAAACTTCAACAGCCATTAAAAATAACTTTTAAAGTCTTTAAAAGAGAATCTGGGACCAAATTAAAACCTGGGCTGAGTGTTTAATGTTGCATCTCAGCTGGAGAGTTGAAAGCAGTGACTGCACATCCCCAGCAAGGACTGGAAGAGGAATTGTGCCGGGCTTGGCAGCTCGCACACGCCCTGCCTAACCCAGGCGCTTCGGCGCCAGAGCATCTTTTGCCGGCTTTACTCCCGCGACTCATCTCACTGGTTCCAGGGGTGCTCACCGCCTAAGTACTAGGGCAGAATTTAGCCCCGGAGAGCATCCTTCAATTCTCCTCCTTCATCCCCACGAGAAATGGGTGTTATCTGCGGTGATGGTAACTGATGCTCTGACCAAGTACGCGTTGTACCGAGAGATGCAAGAACCGACGGCTTGGGAACCTTCTCATGCCTTCCCTCCCTCCTCCCCTGCATCCGACACACACACAAACACACGTACACACCCCCACCCGCACCCACGCACAAGCGCATATATGCAAATTGCAAATACCAAACGCCAATTAAGCTACTTGCTTATTTACGATTCCCCCCCCACCCCCCTCAAGTCGCTGTTCTGACTTCAGAAAATATGTTTCGAAGTCAGTAACAAAAATAATCCTTGATTTTGAGCTTCTGGGTCACGTCGCAGCTACCAAAGCCAAATGGTGAAGCGGGTGGGGTTTGCCTTCTCGGGCTGGCTGGAGCGGGTGACTGGGCACTGCCTGCTGCCATTCACCTGACGACTGACAGCCAAGGGGGAAAGCCGCAGTGCGAGAAGGAAATGATAACCAACTTCCCTGCGTGAATTAAATGAGGACTGGAACAGACGGGGAGCCCTCTGCGGTGTTTAAGTTGGGCTCTCATCAGAGGTCCTCAGTCCAACGTGGTAATTCACCTACCAACAGGTAGGAAAGGTCGCTCAGAGCGATAATTATGAAGTGTAAAGCCCCTGCCATTAAATGATGTTAAAGCGGTGGTGATCTAATCTGAGATGCCCTTTCCCGTGCTTCCCCCGCCTCACGGAATTAGTTCACTCATCCACTCCATCCCTGGCTCCCAACCCAGCCTGATCGAGATGCAGGCGCTGGAGAGCCGCCCCGATATTTAAATATTCCCGGTTTTCCAACACACGCCCCGGGCTCTGTCGGTGCCAGGGGACCGCCTGTCCTGCCCCGCGGGGAACCGCGGTATCCCCCCGTCCCCGTCCCTCCGTGTCCGTTCCCCCCCGTTCCACCC
>NW_020799091.1:42257869-42361791 GCF_003259725.1 Athene cunicularia
TGTGAAGGTAGTGGACCCAAGCAAAGATTGTTTGTGATTAGGCATGGACTCTCTCTTAAAAACAAACCCAGCAACACTGAGATTTGTGGTTCCATCTCCATGTCCAGCAAAGGAAACCTACACAGTTAGTGAATTGTGTCAACATGAGCTTATGCACTAGGGGATTTAGGCACCTATTAAGTCATGCAACAACTGGTACTGTGAGTATGGCCCCTGAAATTTTTTATGGATCTTGGTTGCCCTATCCCTCCTCATGTGTGAAAACAGAATAATCCTCGACTGCCTGAGAGTGATCGTCAGATTGAAGAGTGTAATTAAGCAAAAGCACAACAATTAAAACTCTTTCTAACCAGCTAGATTAAAGCAACGTGGATGGTGATAGTTAATTTTTCTTGCTTTGAAGTTTGTATTTTAAGTTTATACTCACACACTTGCTAGTATATACTTTTGACTCAAAAATATTTCATATGGATAAAATTTGATTACTGTAATTCACCTTCTATATTTTTACAGTTTTCTTAGATTAATTTCTTACTTGACTGTATTCACTGCTTTTCCCCTAAAATTTCCTTTGCTTTTAAAAATATAAGAATCAAATGTGGTTTTCTTTTTTTACTCTTTTTGGTACTTTTATGACTCAGCTTCTTGCTTTCCAGTGTTAAGTACCTACTTATAGATCTACAGCTGTGCCTAAAGCTAAGAATGTATTGAGGAATTGCTGTCTTCATAAGTCTGTTTTTATTGGATAAATATCCCAAGTTTTTACTTTGTATAAGCACTCAAATACATAAGCTTAAAGTCCAGTATTCATACTAATAAAATTCAACTGCATGTAAATCACTGAGCACTGAAGAGGAACAGACGACAGAGAAGTTATATTATTTATAAATTCAAACAAATAGTCATAATAAAAGTCTTCTGCCATTATCCATAAAAATCAACAGTGTATATTTTAAGAGAACTTATTTTGGCCATATTACCCCTATTAAGTCTACCGTAAAGATACAGGAACTTCTTTTTATGTCTAATATATATGCCAAGTATTATATTGTTTTAAATTAAATGTTTTGTTTTTTTTTTTTTTTTACTTACATCACGTTCAGAGATTGTTAATGGGCAGCATTTAGATTTTCTTGGAAATGTTCTGTTCTCACTTTGGAGATGAAGATGGAGTTTGCAAGGAAGGTGAAACACAGCCCTCTTGTCTGGGCAGAAGATACTAAGTAGATAAGATCAAGATACACTTTTACAGTAGAACTGAATGACTTGAGTATTTACTTATTGTTTGTTGTGCATTGGGATACTGGATAACATTCCCATCCAGATTCAAGCACTTACAATGGTGTCCAGCCGAATATGATTTCCCATGCAGATTTCCCAGGCAGGAAAGGCAGCTTTGAATTATATCACACACACTGGGTCACAAGTCGGTGGCAATGGACTAATCCTATCTATCATCTTCTAACTCAGCTTTTAAAGCTTTCAATAAACCATTGGTTCACATTGTATAAACTTCTTGAGATGCTAAGACCTTGTTTAGCCAAGAAGGAAACTCCAAATATGCTCTCAAATACCTTGGGCTCAATGTCTAAAATCATCTGGGGGATGATGAAAGGCAGGCCAGGTTTGACGTGTCTCTTCTCTACCTCTATTTGACAATCCTTTTCCTTTTCCTTCTTTTCCTTTTCCTTTTCCTTTTCCTTTTCCTTTTCCTTTTCCTTTTCCTTTTCCTTTTCCGTTTCCTTTTCCGTTTCCTTTTTTGTTGCTATGTATTTCTTCATCAATAATACGCACCAAAATATACACTCAAATAGTTATTTATGCCAAAAATTTGTAACACAAACCCATAAATACAGGAGGCACTGAATACCAAAGTAGTTGAAAATAATGTGCACAAGGTTCTGATTTTCTTTATTTTCATATTTAAAAAAAAAAAAAAAAAAACCAAAACATTTAATTTAAAACAATATAATACTTGGCATATATATTAGACATAAAAAGAAGTTCCTGTATCTTTACGGTAGACTTAATAGGGGTAATATGGCCAAAATAAGTTCTCTTAAAATATACACTGTTGATTTTTATGGATAATGGCAGAAGACTTTTATTATGACTATTTGTTTGAATTTATAAATAATATAACTTCTCTGTCGTCTGTTCCTCTTCAGTGCTCAGTGATTTACATGCAGTTGAATTTTATTAGTATGAATACTGGACTTTAAGCTTATGTATTTGAGTGCTTATACAAAGTAAAAACTTGGGATATTTATCCAATAAAAACAGACTTATGAAGACAGCAATTCCTCAATACATTCTTAGCTTTAGGCACAGCTGTAGATCTATAAGTAGGTACTTAACACTGGAAAGCAAGAAGCTGAGTCATAAAAGTACCAAAAAGAGTAAAAAAAGAAAACCACATTTGATTCTTATATTTTTAAAAGCAAAGGAAATTTTAGGGGAAAAGCAGTGAATACAGTCAAGTAAGAAATTAATCTAAGAAAACTGTAAAAATATAGAAGGTGAATTACAGTAATCAAATTTTATCCATATGAAATATTTTTGAGTCAAAAGTATATACTAGCAAGTGTGTGAGTATAAACTTAAAATACAAACTTCAAAGCAAGAAAAATTAACTATCACCATCCACGTTGCTTTAATCTAGCTGGTTAGAAAGAGTTTTAATTGTTGTGCTTTTGCTTAATTACACTCTTCAATCTGACGATCACTCTCAGGCAGTCGAGGATTATTCTGTTTTCACACATGAGGAGGGATAGGGCAACCAAGATCCATAAAAAATTTCAGGGGCCATACTCACAGTACCAGTTGTTGCATGACTTAATAGGTGCCTAAATCCCCTAGTGCATAAGCTCATGTTGACACAATTCACTAACTGTGTAGGTTTCCTTTGCTGGACATGGAGATGGAACCACAAATCTCAGTGTTGCTGGGTTTGTTTTTAAGAGAGAGTCCATGCCTAATCACAAACAATCTTTGCTTGGGTCCACTACCTTCACACAAGCGGGGCTTCAAGCAAGGTACAGCTGAAACGAAGCTATTTACTTTTGTGTCCATATTTGCATTCCATGGTACAGCTAATAACCAGTTAAGCAGGTCACTTCCAGGGTGGGAAACCTGTTTTCACACATTCATCTTCTATCATTCCCACAAAACAAGAGAACTAAGTCAGGTTTCCCTCATGGTAGCAGTGAACATGAGCGATTAAATATGAGGTCTCAAATGGTGAAGGTTTCTCTTTTTCTTTCTCGGAAAATTTAGGCCAATTGACTGATACACTACTACCAGGAGGAAGACCTCCAGGCAGACTCTTATTTCTCAGGTAAATGCTTGTTTCACCTTGCTGAGAAAAGATTTTAAAGGGCTGAATTCAGCCACGCTTGCTGTTGGGCTGTACAGCCTCTTTATTGTCAATATTATGGGGTACCCCATGCTGATAAAAGACCAGTTCTCCACTGGTAAATTTGTCCTGTTTTGAAAGAGGGGCTGCTAAGTAGCTTAGATACTTCTAAAATGTTATTCCATGGCTTTTACTTTCTGTTTTAAACCATTCTATCTACAACCATAAAGCTATATTCAAACCGAACATTTTCTTAACAACTCTTAAGTTTTATTTTTTACTATCAAGCTGAAACAATTACAAGGAAAATAATGCATGTAGCGGTATATATAATCGAGAAAATGTTTTCTTGAATGTTTTGTTTCCGACTGATATAAACTTAGAACTGAGCACACAATTTACAAGTAAAGGCCAATAGCTGAATACTTTTAAATACAGTGACATAATGGCTGTGGTAAATACAGATTTGGAGGCTGTGTTTATGCTAGCAAATTAAACTTGCCTGGGAACAGTCCTATGCAGTAGAGCCAGCTAGCACATACATGTATGTGTAAACTCTTGTCCTGTCCAAAAGACAGTAATGGCACCAGCCTGCCAGCTGGGAAAGGTCTCTGGGATTTGCAGCCTTTCTCTCCCTCATACTGAACCCAAGAATTGGGTTTTAGGATGCTTAAAGTGTGCCAGGGGCCATTCAAACAGTTTTACGGTATAGACCATCATGTTCCAGTACCTGGGAACATTCCTGGCACTGTTTAATTTACTAGTGCAAATGTAGTTTCAACTGTTTCATATTACAGTAACTGTCTTGAAACGTATATTCACATTGGACACTTTTATAGGTACAAGCTCTTAATCTTGCAATCTTATTGACTTCTAGAAATGAAATCTTAAAAAAAAAAAAGTTTCCTTAATTAGTGAGGAATCCAGCCTTGGCCTATAATTAGAAAATAAAAAGGAAGTTAGATTATAACACAGGAGGAACATGCTAAAATACTCCCTAAAACAATTTTCCAGTGGCATTAAAGTATTACTCACTAATATGGAACCTGCTTAATTAATTTAGCAGCCTGGACTAGAGATTCAGGTTTTGTGCTCTCATGCTTTTGTGCTGGGTATTTGAAGCTGAAAATGTAAACATGAATGCATTTTCTATAAGAGACTTCTAGAAAAATGTTAAGGAAGGCAGGGCACATTCCTTGCTGGGTTTTGTGTTAGATTCTTTACAGTCAACATCAGTCCCAGAAACCAGCCCGGGGAGGCTAGAGTCTTCTTGCAACAGGTTGCCTGCTGTTGAATTTATAAGGCTAGTTGTAACTTTTATTGATAGGAACACCATAAAAAAACATTATGCAAAAGGACTGATGCATTTATTTGTCTGTTTTCCTCCAGTTAATATGAACATAGTACTGACCTGTTTTGGAGTCACATAAATGCAATGTCTTGCACTTCTTTTTACAGCTGTAGCTTGTTTTGAATAGTCAGACAGATATAAAATGACAGAGGAAAGATTATTCCTTGGAATTTTCACGATGCCATTTACAAATCAATGACGTTTGCATCTGTCTTAACACATTAGTGAAACGGCCTGTAAAGGAAGGCTGTGTTACAGATTGAGCTGAAAACCAATATTGAATACAGAAGTATTGCTAGTTTTATTCAGAACCAGCAGATACTATGAATGATATACTTGACACTTCATAAACAATAGCACACAAAAAAAACCAGGAAGAAAATTACTTTTTGGCTTTGTCTTGCAGTCAATTGGTATTTTTCTCAAATAAGAATTTTAGGGTCAGTTTTGATAGTCTAACTCTACAAAGGAGAATAAAATCTTCCTTTCTTCCGCTTGAACAACTTTCAGATAGCAATTACTAATTGGAGGTTTGTTAGAAAGATTTATTTGGGAAATGGTTGACTTTCTACAGCTTTTTTTCCCACGGACAAAGTTTTTAGTACACATCTCAGAAACATTTTTTTAACGACAAGACCCTTAATTATTGATGGAAAGAAAACTCCTCAAACTTATGCTCTGTAATTCATCTCAGTACTTACTGGCCTCATAAATTCCAGCAATCTTCACTCATCTCCTCACTTCTTGGTAGATTCTGTAATAATACAGAATGTCACATTGCTATTACTTACTGCTGAATTATAGTACAAAACTTGGTTAGTTAAAAAGTCTAGGCAAACAAGGTCCTTGTATCTGTGAGGAGTCTGATCTCGCTTTAAGGCTCAGTTTTTTCTCTGATAACCACCGATTCTCTCGTTCGCAGAAGCAATTCCAATAAGGCAAAGGTGCCCTCTGTAGGGAAGAGGCTGTAAATGATGATGCGTAGCTGGAGTTTAACATTCACAGAAAGCTACAGAAAAGAATGATTTCTTAGCAGTCTGTCTTCCAGAAAGACACTACAGATTAGATATTATGTATAAATGGAGAAGTGCAAAAGTAACTAAAAAACTTGCTTTGAAATAAAGCTGAAAACAATACTCTCAACTGCAGATGACAACTAAGTTTCCTAAAAAGCTGCCCTAATTCTAAATGTGTAGTGCAGGAAAACTGAGCTGCAGGAATCTCCCGAATAAAATGAAATATGAATTTCAGTCCAAAAAAAACTTTATGGAAATAAGAGAATTCAGAAAGGAACACACTTTAAAAGTCTCTGTAGTATGTACTCCTAAAAGTTTGCCACAAAGCAGATTCATTAACAGTCCCGGAGGGTTAGCATATTGCTTGCTAAGAAACTGCCTTTGTTAGCATGCCCACAGACACATCTTCACTGGTGTGCAGAATCTCTAGTGGCTTTTTACACTTATTTGGGGAATTCTTCCCTCAATTTTATAATGGCATCTAATGCCAGCCCAGAGAGAGGCAGGGAATTTGACACTAGTCATAGTTCATCGCTTGTTATTAATTTTTTTATAGGTCTCACTTTATAATCTGTTAGGATGACCTGCAGTTCTTGTCTTGATTTTTCTGTCTCTCTCCCCGTCTCCTTTTCTTTTTACATTATATTTATGGGTTTCTTTTCCTTTATTTATAAATACATATACTTTTGGAGTAATAGTGACACTGCATATAGTAACTGGCATTACTATGTAATGAAATGTAACATGGAGTGGGCAAAATCCTTCAGAATTATGATTTAGCTTCCTTTTGTCTTTGCCAGAAAGACAGAGAAGAATCAGAAAGTAATTCTAGTAGTTGATTTGCTATATTTGTTAGGGTTACTACAAATACCTAGACCAAACCATAGTTTAGAAAGTGAAGATCAGTGTTACAAACATGCAGTCTAATCTGCTTCTAAATATGACTGTAAAAAGAAGGATGGATTTTGGTGACCTATAGAAAAATTAAGGATAATAAGTTTTAATACCTATGGATTGCTAAAGGTATTTGAGATTTTTTTTTCTGATCTAGTTCATTATCCAGGGTCCATTTTCCTAGGTCATAATACCAAGACTGTCTTCCAAAAGCAGGGTTAAAGGAAAGACTAAAGGAAAGAATATAGACCCATGATGCTGCCTTTCCTAATCACAGGTTCTGGTCAAAGATAGCTTGTTCCTTTCTTTACCCACTGTTGAAATACTGGTATGAGGGACATATCCCATGTTTTGAACCATATAAGTGTCACATTAATGCTATCTTTTGTTTAATTAATATCTGAAACGGTACTCTCTTTTCCTTCAATCCATCAAACAGCATTGAACCTCCCAGTCTCATTTTAAGAGAAGTAATTTCACTACACTGCTTTTTGATCTTCAAGTCATGCTTCCAAGTCTATTTACATAAATAAATGTTTAGGGAATGACCGAGACTATGGAGCTTTGTGGACTTTTGATATGCCCTCTTCACATACCATTGCTTACTCTGTGAATCAGATCTGACACATAGCAGGGTATTCACTTTACCTTCTCTCACAGCCAAAATTAATGCAACTCAGAGGACAAAAGTGAGGATCCTAACTCTTGCGGAAATACTTGTAGGTGCTGCTGAACTTTGTGAATGTCCTTCACAGGTCAAATCCTCATGACAATTTTTTTTCCTTGACATAAAGCATGTTTACACGGTAAGATCTTTGGAGTCGACCCTGTCGAACCCTGCTTAATTGTGGCATCTTTAACAAAAGTCCATGGTCACATTTGAATGTCTATGCTGAAATGTGAAAATAACCTCAGGGCAGGGCTCTTTAAAATCTTTATTGGCACCATCCAACCTTTCAGCTAAACACAGGACAAACATCTAAGGCTATTTTTTCATTTTGCTAGACATTTGGACTATGTCTAAAAATGCAGTGTGGATCCTTCTGGTTAATTTTACTGATCCTTGGTCCTTTTGTAAGACTCTATTTGCAGTTGCAAAGGTATTATTGTACTTTTTTAAAGATATGTAATAGGTTTAATTCTGGAAAACCAATGCTTTCAGGCATTAAGTTCTTTGGTTTGGGTTTGGGTGTTTTGGTTGGGGTTTTTTTTTGGTGTTGTTTGTTTTTGTTGTGTTTTTTTTTTTCCCCTTAGGTTTTATTATTTTAGATTTTTATTTTCAACTAGAGGCTACCAGTTCCTCAGATTTACTCTATGGCAGCTGCTTCCAGACTCTCAGAATATATCTTTAGATGTTTTGTTTATGTGTCAGAGATAGGAGTCTGGTCTCCTTATACGGCCAATGAAGAGAAGTATGCATGTTCAGTGCAGAGATTCAGAAAACCTAAACTATAAGCACTAAGATGATGCTGTGGGAAAAGTCCTAGGTGACCTGAGACAGGCCTCTATCACAAGTGGACTGTAAAATATGTAACATTTTCCTTTCAGCTTAGGTACCAAATTTCTTTGTTTACAATCAAACCTTTTCTTACTTTTATCAGTCATAATTTTCTTTGTATCCATTTTGCTCTTTACTGTGTTATCTTTTAATTGCTGTGATCATGTTAATATGTTAAACTCTTCTTTGTTGACTAAATACATTCTAGCTGTTTTTAACCAGTCATGATCAGCTTTGACTTGAAAAAAAACCTATGGTAAATCCTGTGGTAAAACCTATGGTAAACATGTTTGCTTATTTTCTGGTGTCATTGTCCTCTTTTTGTTTGTTTGTTTGTTTGTTTGTTTGTTTTTTGTTTTCTTTAAGATTATTAGAGCATTCTGTAGTATACAAATCACATTTGACTTATTTCCTGTTACTGTAGCTGGCTTGACCCTTTCTTTCCAGTTTAAGATCATACAGTCTGTCAAAGCAAAGTGGCATTGTGCAAAGTCTAAAATACCTGGGTTTTTTAAATATTTCATTCATAGAGTTTATTAATTTTACTCAGCTATCTGCAGCTTTGATACTGCTGCCCCCAGCACTTTTTCTGAATGGCTGCCAACTGTCTTTGGGCTCTGTTGTCTAGCATTATGTTACTTGGCCCCAGTCCTGAAAAATTTATACACTTGAGTAATTTTAGGCATGAGAGCAGGCCCATTGACTATTGATGCATAGTTATTTGGGAGTGCACACGTTTTCAGGGCTTGAATAATTGTTTTGATTTTACTGGTCAATCATTGCAAAGTATTTGTAATGGGATTTTTTACCTAATTCTAGGTTTTTTCCCTTCTCAGCGTCTGTAAACTGTCACAAGATTTGTATAGTCATGTGGGTTTGGACCCATGCTAGGTAGTTTTAATGTTTAAATCTACTCTTCATTTTGTATTTGTGGTGATGATGCCCACAAACATAGTGTCTGGCTGAGTTGAATGTATTACAGCTTTTAAGTATACATAGGGATTTTTTAAATTTTACACTGCAGTTTAGTGAATAAACAGTAGTTGATTTCCATAGCCCATTCCCATCCCATCACCCATCTCCATGATAAAGAATTAGCTATCAGGTCAAACTTTGGAGACTTTTATCACAACATCTGTAACTAACCATATAAGTATATATGTGCCTGTTATATATTTATTCTTGGAAAGGAATTCCATCTTTTTGTTAATTTACTACATGCTTCTAATGCCTTCTGATTGCATCGTTACTGGAATAGTCTTCTTGCTCGACTCTCAATACAGAAGTTTGAGGGTGTGTAGCTCAACAAATATTACAGAGCAATCACTGTATAATTAGTTCTTTGCCTCTATGCCCATATTTTTATTATGCCATCCCTTTCTTGGCCCCTTTTACTAGTAACTAGTAGCTAAGTCTCCTCATGCTTTATCCAATTTAAACAAAACATATCAAAATGTACAAGGGCCTGAATCCCTAGCTGCTATCAGTCTCCAGGCTTCCCCTGAGTCAACAGAGTAATGTCACCTTTTACTGACTGAGAAACTGGTTGGCTAGGTATGAAAGCCAGATTACTACTCTCTGTCTGATGTTCAATATTGATTTCAACTTCTTTCCTTTTTGCATTCCTTAAATACCATGCATTCACTTCACATCCTTAATAGAGTGCTCCTGCTTAAATTGTAATCTTCTTTAAAACCTAAAAACTTCTTTGGGGCTATTGTTTTTACTCTTTGAAGGAAATCCTGTCAATCTTGTCCTTATGCAGATATCAGTAATATATATAGTATTCCCTTTAGTATTTTTCCCCAGTATTGTCCGTTTCCTGCTGAAGGCTCAAAGTTTGAAAATAAGCAGTCTACGTATCCAGACAAAATAGGAACAAAGCTTTAGGTGATACCTAAATGTAACTCAATGTAAGCTTTCTTCTGCAGTATATCCTACCTCTGAGATTTCTATCCACTTTATTTTGCTTAGATATTTAAGACATGTACATATTACAGAAATCTGCTGGTTTCACAGATATATATATTGCCCTTTGTGGAATGTAAAAAAAGGAAGATTTTTTTTTTTCAGATTTACATTCAGCTTCAATTGTAGTGTCACAGTGTGACTAAACACTGATGCTTAACACATTTGTCCATAAGCTTGTTTTTAAGTATGTGACTGGCTTTAATAATTTCCATGCTGAATAAGAGCCTTCAGGCAACATATTTTAATGCCAGAACCTTTTCAGATTCTCAAATGTATTGTTTCAGAGTATTCTTAGCACTCTATTTTGAGCTGTAGTCACCAATCTTTTGTAGTGGTATTGAGCACATACAAAAATTATTGAAGTAAAAATGATGAATATTGGGTAATACAATACAGAAATCCTATTTCAGGTTATATGGATAGTGTCTTGGCATGTTGATTTATTAGATACAAAACATGAATCTGAACAGGTCCTTATCTACCTTTTTGATGTATTTATCAGAAGGCAATAGAAATTATATAGTTAATGAACTTTTATTTTGTAATGCAATTAGATATTTGTGTTATATCCTTTAAATAATGTAGGCATGGTGTGAGGTTGAAGCTATAAAAATTAAATAGAACTATATATTTGTGTAACTTTATGCAGATTAAGAAAAGTTTTCTTTGAGAAACTGGTAGAGTTTGCTGACTGACTCTACACTGTCCTACTGGTCCTCCCACTCAGTCTAGGGTCAGAGTAGTCCACTATTTTAAGAAAAAGACTATTAGCCTTCTGTAAACAAACACTGCTCTTACAGATACAGCTCCTATTCAAGTGAGAGCAAGGGCAAGTGAAGAGTTAATAGAAAATATATATTACAAAAATTATATGTAGGACTGTGGTCTTGGTGAGCACAAAAAGGAATTAAGAGTTTTAAGAAAGATGATTCATGGTTGCTTCATAAAATATCCCTGTAATCCTTTGCATATTCATTCATTTCTTCACTATTATTTTCCTTTACATATCAGAATGTAATACAGGACTAGTTTAAGGACCTAGAAGCTTAAGTGTGAACTTTTGGAATTAAGGTATCAGGTTAGAAGATTAAAATAACTCGTTTAATCAGAAATACTCTTTCTCTGATGTTTTTGCCTACCAATGTGTTATTGCCTTTTGTCATAAGAGTTTCAGAAAAGTTCAATTTTGTTTAGCTAATTTTTTTGGATCAAGCTCTTTCTTACTAGTTTTTGTTTGTTTGTTTGTTTGTTTGTTTGTTTGTTTGTTTTTGTGGGTAGTGTTGACTTTTTTTGGAAGTACTGTTGACTCATCCTGAGGACCAAGAGTACAGTTTAAGGGAAAAATGTTTGACCTATTCTTTTATTTATCAAATGGAACTTGTCTGCTTTTATAAGTTGTATATACTTACTGATGTGTTGTATCGCACAGGAAATGATTTTTGCTATGGTGAAGAGCAGCACAAGTTGTCTCCCGTTGAAGTCAGTGAGGTCACCCTTTCACAGTATTCTACTCATGCTTCCTTATTTCTCTTATTCAGAAAGGCTTTTCCTCTCTGCCTTCCTAGATTTCATTAAGCACATTTATCAATTTCATCAGGGAGGTGAGTCAAATACTTCTCGTATTTCTGCTGTGATTTTATATCCTGCTGCTTTGTTTATTTTTCAGCTCTTGCTTGTAACTTGTCCTGAAGTCCTGTTAGAGGTAGGATTAGTTGTGTAGTATCAAACATTATATATAAAACTGCGGTTGAGATAAGGAGATGTTGTTAATGATTCCTTTTGAAGAATCTTCCCATCTCCTGTTTCAGCAATGAGAATTTTCCTCCTTCTATTTTGATTGTCCCATTTCTAATATTTCTTGCTCAAAAATAGTATATGGTTTCACAGTATGCCATGCAGTTTCATAGCATGTCATGCATTTCTTAGCTCTTTAAATGCTCTTTTCTCATTGAGGCTTTGTATATCTATTGTTGTTGTGAGTATACTGATCCTCAGCTGTGACAGCTGAACTGAATTACATTGCCTCTGCTCACTTGCCTTTTTTCTTTCAATTCAGCCTTCTGAGCCTGATACACCAGTGTAAATCTGTTCTTAGGGTCAGGTTGGAATTCCTCACACTACCTTTTTGTTTTCAGTTTTGTACTGTTGATCTTTGTCACTTCCTAATCAGAGGGTAACTTTATTAGTTTTATTTTTAGTTTGTCAGAGCAATGGTTGTAGTCATCACTGACACCTGCTGCCTGTCATGCTGTTGTATCATAGCCACAGGACCTGTCTTCATATGATGCAGTTGTGGTCAAATTTTTCTCTATCTATCTGAAAAATTTGACTTTTTCCGTGAGAATTCAGATAAGACTATATCAGACACCAAATGTTATTTGACAAGTCATCATTTTGGTTGATGATTCCTCATCCCAGTTTTCCCTCTGCACTGTCTTTTCCACATTCCTCACATTGTAATTCAATACTGAAGTCATCCATCACAAAGAAATGAGCTGTATTCTGGTATTCTGTCAGTAACAGGTTGGAGGCAGCTGCAGAATCATCTTTGCCTTCAATGCTCTCTTCTTTTGCTGGAACATAACACTATTCGACATAACTTTGTTTAGGATTATGGTTTGGAATCTGACGTATGTGGCACACTGCTCTATAGGTTTCCAAATGCTTAGTGGGTTTTTTTTGCTGCCTGTTATAATAAGTACTACTCCTTCTTGTTTTCTCATCATGCTTGCTCTGTTCAGTGGTGAACTCTTTATCCTTTTGTTAGATACACCTTATGCATCTACTGTAAAATGCATTCCTGCAGTCACACTCGGTGTTCAGACTAATAGAATAGAGCATCTTATATCTGCTCTGCTTAACTCCAGTCCCAATCTAGAAGAGACTGTCCATATCCTCACTAAACAATAATTGATCACGGGTCTCCTCTGAGCCTTGTGTACTTTCCCATGTAGGCCTAAGATGTAATTTTTATTTTTGGGGATGTATTTCAGTTCAAAAAGGCATTAAGTAACATGAGAATTGTGCTATAAGTCATGTGTTTTCTGAAACTAAAGGTGTGTTGGGTGCCCTAAAGCACAGCATGGAAGTATGTGGCAGTCTTTGGAAGTGCAAAGCTTTTTAGGAGAATGACAGAAGACATCAAACCAGATGCAGTCTCAGGCCTGATATTTACTGAAATCACTTCGGAAGCAATCCCCAGAACTACACCAAGATTTTTGTTTTGGAGGGATGTGGTCAATTAGCCTTGGCTAACAGCCAAACATCCACCCAGCTGCCTGATTATTCCTGCCATTCACTGGGATGGAGGGAGGGAGAAAATAGTAAGAACAGGAACGAGAAAGCTCGTGGGTCAAGATAAAGGTAGGTAGATCACTTACCAATTACGTTCATGGGAAAACCAGACCTGACTTGGGACAATTAACTAATTTTATTGCCAATTAAAATAAAAATGTAACCATTAATTTGAGTAGTGGGGAACTATAAGATAAACATTGAAACAACACCTTTTCTCCCCCCTTTTCACAGCTCAGCTTCACTCTTTCACTCCCCAAGAGACAAGGCAGGATGGTCAGTACATAACAGTTACTCTCTGTTGCTCCTTCCTCCTCACACTTTCCCTTGCTCTGGAAGGGGCTCCCCACAGACTATGATTTCTTCAGGAACATCCACCTGCTCCACCGTGGTCTCTTCCACAGCCTGCAGTGTGAATACCTTCTCTGGCACCATGGAGCACCTCTTTCTCCTCTGACCTTGGTGTTCCCCTTGCTGTTTTTCACTCTTTTTTTCCCCTCCTCCTCTGTCTGTCCACTATTTTCTACCCTTTCTTAAATATGTTTTTGTGGATGTGTCACCAAATCGGCTGATGGGCTCAGCTTTGGCAAATTTGACAGAGAGCTCATAGGAGATTCCTGCTCTTCTAGAAAGATACTCCAGGACACCTACAGTGGCATTACACACCTATATTTAGGCAACGGAACTGAGCCAAAATTCCATGCAAATAGAAGGAGGTCTTTGAAGACCTCCAGAAATAAAACTTCCCCACTCTGCTTACCTAAATTTAAATTGATAAATATAATTGAGTACCATATGAGTGCTTAGAAAGTAAAATCTTTGCATGATTTACCTCTTCTCTGGAAGTACAGACAACCACATTTCTGATATATAGCAGCTTTAATCATATAGAAAGCAATATGTAGTCACTTTAGAACATTATTTGAGCATATACTTGCCAAAACTGTTGTTAGATGTTCCAGAAACTGTCCATATACTATTACCTTTTCTGATTTCTTTTTATAGTATATCAAATGATCAGTGATATCGGGCCTCTAAAACAAACTGCAGCTCTCAGTCTTCAGCTTCCATTATCTTGTTCCTGACAGAACTATGGGAGCAGGAGAGAATATCCTCTTCAGGAAACTTCAGGAAGAGGGTTTTTCTGTATCTGCTATATACACCAGTTTTGAACTTTTAACTTCAGCAAGCACAGTGTCTATGTTTTCTAGAATCACAACAGAAAGAATATCTAGTCTCCAGATTAGGATAACTAAACATCAATAAGTGAGATGTTATATGTCATCTAAGATATCTGCATGGCACATATGACATGTGACTGTGTCTCTCTAGAGAAGGAGAAGGATGGCAGATAGGGTACCCTGTGGAGCTAAAATAACTCTATATACCTGTGTTTTCACAGCTGAATCCTACCCTCTATCTCTGTTGACTATAGTGGAAGTTTAGATGCCTAATAAATAGTTTTATTGTTCAATTTACACATCCACTACCATATTGTGTGCCCTGGGATGTTTAAGATATTTGTTTGTAAATATGACACAAGATCTATGGGAAACACATGACCTCGCAGTGCAGAACTTGAAGGCCAGGAGAGATAAACCACAGCATTTAAAATTACACTATCCATTTGCGTTCAAGCTACTGCTGCGCTCCCTCCTTGCGCATATATTTGCCTACAGATAAATGCCTATATTTCACATTATTTAAGTGTCTTCCTCTCAGATTGCATCCTACCATTGCAGACAGGAAGTGATCCGTTAGAAAAACTTTCAAAATTGCTTTCAAGTGTTATTTCCATTCCACTTCCAAATTTTCAAGACAGCAGGTCAGCCACAATTCCCAGGTGTCTCTGATGATTCATTAATGGCAGCATCAACAGTAATTGCTACTCAGAACTATGAATAGGCTTTTGCTGCAGAAACTCTATAGCTGCTTCACATTAATATGGAAGTTAACATGAAAAATTTAGGATGCTTAGCTAAAACCTGCAATGACTTTTTACCTTTATTATTATAATTTTTACATAGCAACAAGCACAGTGTACAGTGCATGAAGAGTTTAAGTGTTTTCTCATACAGCAACTTTTAGAGTATAATTGATTCTAAAGAAACAAACAATCTGGAGGTATATATAATGCAGCTTTTAAGCACTTGATTATATAAAAAAATCCATTTCACATTATATGACCTTATTTTGAAACCCAATAGCTAGAGAAAGTATGTTATGAATTTCCAATACAGAGAAATTGTAGTTTACAATCCATAGTGTGAGATGTGTACTTGAATTTTAACTATAGTGTTATATATTTATATAATTGTCAATGCAAATGTCTTATCATTGGCCTGATCTTGCATTTTAGTGACCAGAATCACATAACCTTTACAGCTATAAATTAGATAGTCTTCTGCCTTTTGACGCAAGTTAATGTTTAGCTACCTTGTGCTGGACTTACACACGGGAAAATTGTTTCAAATAGTTCTCTTTTGTTTTTAAACTATGAAGAAATATGTGTGCTTTTTTTGTCTTATTTAGACAAATGTCAAGTATGAAAATGATCTAGAAAGAAATTTTCAGTCATCAGTATATATATATATATATATATATATATATATATATGCACATTGGTTCACTAAACTTACAGTTCTTTGAGACTTAGAAAGTCTTTTTTACCCACCAGTTCTCCACTTTCCCTCTGTTTTCTCTTACCTTAGTGTTTTTCTCTTGTCAAAATCATATTGCCTTTCCTCTAATATAGCTACTTTGCTGGAGATGGAAACATCTGTATTATTTCTTCAACTCTTCCATCCTAGTCTTATATTTCTTTCCCTTCCACTAGATCAATGGGACCTTTTCTATGTTGTCAGCTGGCCAAGTATTTCATGCAGGTCCGGCAAGTCTCACATAGCCTAAATGAACACACTTAGGATAGTGTTTGCAGCTTCTATGTTCTTGCACTTGGATTCAGCTAGCCTGGGATGAACTGCAAATCTTTAAATCCCAGTCAAATCTTAGTATTGCAAAAGCAAAAGGCAACAAAATAAAGACATTCACACAGTAAAAATTGTCAAGCATACTGACAGAGGACAATGGCTAGATTTATAGTGTATTTCTCATGCGGGTTTGAGATATGCTGTTTGGATACAAGTATACTCTCTGGTTTACATAAACAAACTTTGGGGCATGTTGTGGGGAGAAAGGTTGGACCCACACTAGTCATGGGTGGGTAAAGCCTCCCAGTATGTACTTAGTAGCAGTGTAGAGGGGATATGACATACATATCTAATTCAACGTCTTCTCTTGTGGGGACTTGTGACTAGTGTTAGGCAGGCAGTATGACAAGTGAGATGTCCAGGTTCACATAGAACAAGGGCAGGTGGAATCTGGAGACAACTGTAGCTTTAACCCAGAGCACACACCGCCCTAGGGATACACTAAACCTGACATGGGGATGTGTGGGGCCAGGTCACAGTGCACACTGGGTTCAGTCTTCTCCCTCCCAGCATAGAATAAAGATAAAACTAAGAAATCTGGTGAAAAACAGGGTGGGGAAAGAAAGCTAATAGGGATAGAGGATATGAAGCTAATTAGAAGAGGGAGTTATCTGTTCCATTTGAACTAACTTGATCAAAGAAGAATTCATGTGAGTTTTGGATAAGGTTTATAGCAGGTTTTGTTTTGTTTTGTTTTTTTCAAAACCTTTTTTGCTTATCTGGAGTATTAACTTTCCATTTCTGCTGCTGGAGCAGATGTTTTGCTTGTCACAGACATTAAGGCACCCTTAATGTGCAGTTACTGAATTCTTTTCTAAAAGAGCATTTTAAATTTGACAATGTTTCTTACATTTTTAAAGCAGTGACCTCATTTTGAAAAGATTTTTTTTTCCAATACATATGTCACTACTGGAAAAATATTAATCTGCAAAACTTAGTATAAAATGTCTCCATTTATTAAACATCTACTGTACAGACATCAGATGTCACAAAATCCAGTCATGAATCCTTGTGAGTCCTGGCATTCTGAAAAGGGTTTGTTTCAAGCAGGAAATGTATTTTCATTGTGGTTTTATTAAAATAAATATTTAAACAAGTTCCAACAGTTAAAAATGTCTTTGCAAATCATACCCTAAAGGACTAGAAACTAAATATTACTATGCTGACAGAAAGATTAACTCAGTAAACTCAGTCAAGATTCATTCCCCTTATGTCCAGACCCCTCACCTATTGTATGTTATAGTGACCACTTCTAACATTAAATGTTTCTTAAACAGTTATCTAAAACTAACAGAATGAAAAATGAATATTGAAAAGTAATTAAAGACCTGAATACCTTATTATTCTTTCATTCCTCTTTATTTTAATTTGGAAATGAATACATTTGATTCACCTTTATAGCTTTATTTTTGCAAGTTTAAACTGATGCTACACTTTGATCTTTTAAATGATGTTTTTGTGGCAGTAAAAAAAAAAAAAAAAAAAAAAAAAAAAAAAAGAAACTGTGCTTTCCAAAGGAACAGCCAATACAATAGATCTTTAAAAAATGTTTATCAGTTAATCAGAGACTTTTCTAATGATGATATCTATTACAAAATACAATGGAGATTAGAAAATCAACACAGAAGAGAACTGGGTATTATAATATGTCAATTACTGCATCTAGACATTATATTTTTAAGATAAACATATCAAGGAATTACTTGCATTCTTTGGTTGCTGATGCCTTCCTCAAGTCTGCCTGATTGCCTTTGGGTTTTGTTTGTTTCTATCCTCTTTTCTTCCTAACATACAAGCTGGGGTTTATTTGAATCTTTTTCTGTCAGATGTTTCAAAATGCTCTGCTCCTCTAATTTATGCAGTAATGAGGTTTCCCTGTCTCTGACCTTGGAGAGCTAGATTGGACTTCCTATATGATATATTTTTAGAGGAGATCTCTGCCCCTGATTAGGGCTAATGGGTGCTGAAAAGCTGTGTTTAACAGTTGTTTTAAGTTAGCTCTTTGGAAAATCTGGCCTTCAGTTCCCAGAGACTGTAGCTGTTTTGGGGAAAAGGGAAGCAGAAAAAGAAGGAAAGGAGAGGTTTTATGAACACTCGATAGCTAATATGAAGTCATTTTTGCTTTAAACAATGATTCGGCTTCTTGTTTTGTATAATGAATACAGCACATATTTCCCATAATTATAGCACTTATTTTTTTCCTGTCCTAACATTTTGAAACAGCTGAAGATTCAAGAAATATTCAGTCTAGAAACCCTGTAACAGAGGGTGAGTGTATGACTTTAGTCAAAGGAGCTAATCCCTCCATGTAGTCCTCCAATTATTTTTCTTCCCCAGTAAGTATTGCTACCTTATTTTATCCAGAATTAATTCTATTCAATGAGCACTCATCAAGTTCCAATCTTAATTAGACTCTAACAAAGCCAAACAAACAAATCACTGTGCTTGGATAAAGGCATGTGGGATGGAGTGTGTGAAAAGAAGAGGTTATACATTTAAATTGTTTTACTTTCTTAACTGCTATAGGTGCTACAAAGCCACAGATATCATTTACTACAGCCTATGATGGTCAAACACTCTGAGTTGAATTATGATCACAAGATTTCAGGCAATTCTGTAGCATTGCCTATCTTTGTGGGTATCTAAATCTGTTTTCTCATTTTGCCTTTTTTCCCCTCTTTTTTTGTGCATAGAGATATATTTTATTTCAGATGACAGCTACTGTGTAAAAGTACTTGAGTTCCCTTACATGGTTTGTATCATCACCAGAAATCCTTGATAAAAATGCAGCCTTATTATACGTGTAGTTTATTCTCTCCATATATATCAGAATGTATATCCTAATTTCATATTCCAATATATATAATCAGTCAGCACTTTCCTTTCATGTTTTTTGACAGAAACACAGGCAGCACACCAGGCAATTAGTCTGAAGAATGATTCCAAAACCAGTCTTACTTCTACCCTCACCCCTTATATGCTTTGCTGATATGGGATGTTTGTGGGTTTTAGTTTCTTTCTCTGTGGATTCTTTTTTTTTCCTTCTAATTTTTGAACAAAAGGGTCATC
This sequence comes from Athene cunicularia, assembly GCF_003259725.1. Classification (NCBI taxonomy): domain Eukaryota; kingdom Metazoa; phylum Chordata; class Aves; order Strigiformes; family Strigidae; genus Athene; species Athene cunicularia. The sequence continues at coordinate 42,277,308 of NW_020799091.1, forward strand.
CACTTATATTCCTGTTGTTTGCTCCTTGGCTTTTGCCCTGAAATAAACAGTTCTGGAAATGAAATGTTTGGGTTTTTTTTGAGAGAAACTGCATATTTTTTGTCTTAAGAACTGTATTCATTATTAGCCATATAATGGAAGGGCTTTAGAAATTATAATATATTTAACTTCATTATAGTTCTGAGGCTCACATAACCGATAGTCCTTATTACAACTTTGCTATACTTATGGTGCCTGTCCCCAGGACAGAGGAATGAGATAGCAAGTTCAGTCTATGTCTCCTCATCATCATTTCTGTATACATGCAGAAACTTTAACTTCAAGGTATACACTGCCTTTTCCACATTTATTTCCTAGCTGGTAACTTTTAAAAACTTCCAAAAACTGAGTTTTAACACAATCTTTTAATTTCCCTCCCTACCTTCCGATATAAAAAATATTTTAATATTCCAACTATTCTGCATGCAACGACATGCATACAACAATAACTAAAAAAAGGGCTTCTTAAAACATGGTCCAGATTTGTGAAGAGCTTCATGGTTCACTGAACATTTTATTTAATATGGAGATTGTATTCAGAGTTGTTTGATTTGCAGAAATAACAAGCCCAAATGCTTCAGTTTCTAATGGTAATTAGTTTTCAGCCTAGACAGTCTGTTTAGTTATATATTTACTACCTTGTAAAGAACTATCACAACAAGCCCTAAAGCATTATTTGAAAATTAATAAGCTAAAGAAAGAGGAAATTCTTCATTTTTGCATAGCAACACTCTCTGTATTCTACTTTTTGATTGCAAAACCCAGCTTTTCAATTATAGGTGTACTAAATTGTGATGCTTGAAAAACTATAAAAGGCAATTATCAATGTTTCTTAATACCATAAATGACTAATGCAAGTACGTTTTGCTTTAAGGGAAACAAAGACTAGTATTGTGAACAGAATTCCTTTGCTTCCTGAGTCAGACTAGAATAAACTTTGATTCACATACTTTCAGTGTTATTTGCAATTAATATTAGTTTCTGTGGTGGTTAAAATAATGTGCTACAGATTCCATTCCAGTTTACATATTAGAAAATAAAGGCACATTATTTCTTCATGTTTTAAAGTTCACTTGTTTTTTGTGATATCAGGCAAGGAAGCAGAAAGAAGGTTAGAGCACAATACCTTGCAGTAGTTCATATATTTCTGCCTTATTCTTATACAAGAAAACACAAGAAAGAGTTACTTCTTCACCCAGGTATACCTTCTGTTCTACTCCTTGCTGCTTTTCAAAGCTAATGGAAGGAAAGTCTCCTTTGCCAGATACTGTGTTGGGGTTTTTTTGACTGGACTCTTCTTCAATGGCTCAACAATGAGTGAGTGCTCAGTGGCTGCAGAGGCTAAGAATGCTTCCATTATACTCACTCAGCATGCTTTACCATTGATTTCTGCCTCTGAACATGGATAGAGGACACGCTTGAGCTGGCAGACGGAATCACATCATGACATAGACACCTCAGAAGAAGTATGCATTATGGAAATCTTCTTAACAAAGAGAGTTCCTCGGTGATCATTAGCATTAGAGGTTCTCTCAACTCTCTCTCACAAATGGCAATGGGAAGGAAAGAAGGGAACATTTTCAAATCTCGGAATGACTGACCCTCTCCTTTTGTTCTGCTATGTCAAAAGAGCTTTAAATGCCTTTTCATTCCAAATCAGTATAATTGCTTTTGTTCAAAACCAGGTCCAGGCTTCTCAGCAGTGAAGGGAAAGTAAGATGTGTACTGTTTCAAGGCCAAGGAACTAAATCACTTAATTTGCTGTTCCTCATCACTGTCAGTAGAAAAAAAAATGTTTTGTGGGGATGGAAGATTTTCCAAAGTGGAAAATATATGAGGTGGAGTGGAAGAGGTTGGTGGAAAGCTGGATCAATATGCAGCCTCACAAAGAGGGAAGCTCTACCTTCATCCTCAGAGCCACACAGAGCTGGACTCAGTGTGGATCTGAGTGAGTAGGCAGTGAAATTGTAGCCTTCTCAGGCTTTTGGACATGTACAGCAGTCCTCTGAAGTACCTGATCCACAAGTCCATGGTTGAACATCATAGCTAAGCCACTTCAACAGCTATGGCTTCAAAATGGGTCTGTTAGCCCACAAGACTCATGTCTCTTCCACCTTCCCTTCCCTTCCCTTCCCTTCCCTTCCCTTCCCTTCCCTTCCCTTCCCCTCCCTTCCCTTCCCTCTTCTACCTGACTTCTCTTTGCTCTCTTTACTTTTCAATAAGGTTAATTTTCTTCTAGTTCAACGACCTGAACCAGATCACCAAATAAAAACTGGGGAAAAAAAAATCAGAAAGCAGGGAAAGGGTGTGTATCCTTGACACCCTCACCTCAGCAGAATCTAGCAATCAAATCAGCTTAATTATATTGTAAAACTGCACACTAAGATACCCTATTTTCATTCTTTTCCAAAACTTTAAGCCAGAAAGGCCACTTCGGAACAGCAACAAAAACATTGAAAAAGTACTGAATCTGAAACCTCGGGAGTGCTGTTGTACAGAGAAATGAGATGCAACTAGCCATATTACAACTCTGTAATCATTTCCTAAAGGCACTCAATTTGAAATCATTCCCACCCAACTCTGAAAGTTACTGCTTCCTACTAGCAAAAACTGGTCTAAGCCAAACTGCCAGAAAAATGACAGAACCACCCCTAAACATTTTCTGAGAAGGAACTTTTTTTCCCAGTGGTATTTAGTCTGGGCATTTCCCTGTCAGAATTTACCAGGATGACAAAAGTGGTCATTCGTTTTTCCAAGCCTCTTCCAGTAAAAATGTTTATTCACTGTAAACAATGTTTATTGCGTCAGAGAAACAGGAAATACAGACTTCATATCTCAAGATTGCATATTTTAACTTGAGTGTGCTTTCTGACAGCCTGTGATTTCTGCAAAACATAGGAAAATCTCTATAAAAATACCGAGAAAGCTCACTGCCTGGGTTCTAGGGGAAATATACTAATTACATCCTTTTGTTAACATATGCGATGGCATTTGTTGTTTATTTAATGCTTTTAGCAATAATGTCTCTGGAAATATACAAACAAAAAGTAGTTAGTCTTTTAAGAAGATTAAAGTTTTGTTGGTTTCTGTGATATATTCATGGACATGAGTGTGTGATGACTTATTTGCAATAAAAGGAAAAATGTTGTTTTGTTAAAGTGTTAATAATTAATCTTGTAGTATGTAGTACATTAATACATATGTAAAATATAAGATGTTAATAAACAATATAATAAGTATGTTTAAACATCTAATTTTCTTATAAGACTTCAGTGAAGCCAGGCTGGATTTTTGTTATACTTGAGAAGTTAAAATGTGACTGATGATCTTGTAACAAGAATAAATAAGAACAATAGCCATTTAACAAGGTAGGTTAGGTATTGTTTGATGCACAAACATTGTTTACATGTATTGTTTACAAAAAAAAGTTTATAAAATCATACAAAATAGATAGTGCAAGGATTAGAAATAGCATATTGAAGAGCTAAGTTAGAAAATAAATTGTTTTCCAGAGGAAAAGTCTCTGTTTTCTGTATTTCAACTTGAATAACTCAGCCAAATGGATTATGAGTCCAACAAAAAACTGTTGAGGTTTTCTTGTTAGACTCATATGAAGTTAGTAATAAAAACATTAAAGTAATATCTTGTTGCTTTTACCATGTAGGCACACAATATTTTCTGTAATAGCTTTAATAGATTCCATATGACTAGTTGGAAAGATGAACTTAATTAAATAACATGTTATTGGTTTATCTTTTGCTAACAGTCAACACTTTGGCTAAAACTTTAAAACTGGTTGGAAGAATGGTGCAGAAGGTTATATCCTTGTTATAAAATATCCCAAGCCATATAAAAATTTTCAAGAACGTTTATCATTTGTTATTATATTCTATTGCACTTTTTAAAGTAAAACCTTTTCTCTCCCCATTTATACAATCTGAGCAGAGCACTGGCTACAATAATTTTAACCCCCTATATTCCTTTGTCTGGAAAGAAATTCTATCTGCCCTTTCTGTCACTAAAGAAAAGTTAGAGAATCAAATATAGTAGGTGACTGCTCTGCAGTACCCTTCACTACAGAAGTGTTTATTAAAGGAAGTAAGCATCTACTTGTCTTGAAATGTGTTGCCATAGCTAATATGACAAGATGAAAGCCTTCTTTTTCAAAATGCAGTTTGTTTTGAGATTCAGAAATCTTAACGTACTTGCATCCAAAATCATTAGCACTTCTTAGTTTTTCTATAAGTTTTAGCAAGCACAACTTTCAGAACACACAGAGATATATTCTATAGCTTAAATTATCAAATTTTGCAGAATCACATCATCATGGAGAACTGAATTACAAGTAGATTGGAAGTGGGAACTCTTACAAATTCCTCTCGAAATTGAAAGAAGCCAAAGAAAATAAATGTTTTCTAAAACCTTGTTTCCCTTTTCCTCCTACTAGTAGGGAAAATACTAGCAAAAACTGTGGGAAAACCAGTGACATTTTTGCTTTTCTTTCTATTTGCATATTCAGGCCATAAGTTACTGTTGCAGTCATTTATTAGTGCTACAGTAACTTCTCAGGAATGTTTATCAAGAAAAAATTATCCAGAAATTAGAAAAAAAGAAATGTAGTTACTTTCATTTGTGGAATAATTTATAGCTGAAAGATAAAATACACTTTCCAAAATCTAAGACCTTAATAATTTACTACTAGTAAAAGAAAGCGGAATACAGTATATCAAGTCCTGCCATGAAGACAATCTTTACCATTATCCTCCCTGGAGCAACAGGAATTAGGGAACAGACAAGCTAAACAGGGCTGCCACCTCCCTATCAAAACCTGTCAAGCCAAAATACTATGACTTTTGGGATGTCAGTGTCTTACTAAACTACTTAGCATTAATTGACAACTTCTCCTACAGTGTAAGAGACTTAATTGCAAAGTTAGCACAACCCCATAGTTTGAAGCAGCAGAGCCCAAGTGTCAAAGCTGGCAGTTTTAAAAATTAGATAGCCTAGTAGAAGGCAAAATGCAGAGGGTGAAAAGTTCTTCCTGTCAGGGATGACTATACACAGGCTTGATTGAAGGCCTGACCTGGTCTCTGTTGTCACCAACAAACATGGCCCATGTTTTGCCACCACTATGTCGGGAAATACGTTGAGGAGACTACAGAGGGGAGATTTGTTGTTATGGCTGAAAATTTCAAAGGACCATCTGAGTCCTGCATTAAATCTCACATGTTAAAACAGCTCCTGTTTCAAAGAACAGGGCAAAGTTTGCTGCCAGAGCAGAGAACAAAGAAGACAGCCTATTGGGGTGTGTGATAAGCTGTTTGTCAGGGAGATTGTTCTTTAAGATACTCACAGCCTGGTTGGGACCTTGCTTTTCTCTCCCTGTATGAAGCTGCAACTGTACTCATATGATTTTTATTATGATGGTGTTTCACACTTCATTGCTGATGAGAATTAAATGTATCCCAACAGAGGATCAGGGGAGTTTGACAGAACCTTGGTCAATCATTTCACAGCTACTGTTTTTTCTGTTTCATCAAACTGACACTTTTTTTTTTTTTTTTTTTTTTTTTTGCTCGACCCTTATGTTCAAGAATGTTGTTTGACCTCAAATTCTGGAGCTATTTCAATCTCTAAATAACATCATAATAGGTCAAATGAAAGCTGAAGGCCTATGCAACTTTAAATAATCATACATAAGTTACATCCATTTTTCTTAAACATTGTGTAATTTATTTGTCTGAGATTTCAGAGAAAAATTGTATCATGACACATTTAGAGACTCAGCAGCATAATTTACTGGAACTAAAGATGTATATGAAAATATAATGATTTTATTACAAATTATTTATTAATAAAAGACTAGACAGTAAATAAAGTAGGCACATGCCTGTGAACACAAATTATAAGAGATATAAACAAATAGATTTGTAAGAGCTATTTATAAACCAGCATCTATTAGCAGTTCAGATAGAATTGTAATTAAGTGTAACGCAATCCCAATAGAGGAATGTGGGATTGTTTTGGGGGAAGCCTTTTCTCTTAGGCATGACTATGGAAAGCAACTTATTCTTGAGAATGCCACCTTCATTAATAGTATGCTATGTATGGTCTTTATACAAAGTTAGTAAAGTCCAAGAGATAATGAGATTAACAGAAAAATATATAACAGATGTTTTGTATAATGTCTAATGTGATGTATAAGTAACTTCAATAAGGCTTTTTAAAACCATAGTCCTCTAAAAAGGTCCATTGAAAGTATGGGACCCTTAGCTAGCAAATTAAAGCCAGCACATGAAATGATAGGCTTGTTTTCTGTAATTACTTTTCACGGGCCTTTTAGAAATAGTTTGTGGAGAAACCCCAGGGTTCTGTGCACCACAGATTGCAAACCACTGAATTAAACAGCCAGGACTGGTGGAGGAGTTAGCCAGTGGGCTAAACAGGAACAAAGGAGTAATAGTGAACAAAGGAGTAATAGTCTGTAAACACACAGAGGACCCAGAGCCAGGGATTTATATGGCTCAAACTTGTTTAGGCCACTGAAGTGAGTAAAGAGCACTGGGTTCATTTAGCATAGTTGAGACCACTTGTATTTGTTACCAAAGTTTACAGTGGAGATGCATGTACTCAAGGAAAAAATGATGCTGGATTATATACCCTAGAAGACAAGTGATGTGATGAAAGAAAAGGACACAAAAAAGTGTTTAGCTGGAGCTGATAAGGTATTGATGTTACCCTGTGAGAGAAAGAGGTCACTGGCACCCAAAACTAAAAAAGAAAAAAAACAATGGAAGTTGTGTCTGAAGCTAACATTTGTGTGCCTGAACTCCAAGGGCTTCTTTCTAAGGATCCACAGCTGTAAAGGCTGAGGGATGCTTTAGAATTCTAGATAAGATGAGGTAAGTAATTAGAAAGCTTTCATATCAAGTAGGGTTGATTTTTATATGTTTTGACTGTAACTATTTAATGTAACCAAAAGCCTGATGTAAATCTCACTAAATATTTCCTCCTTCAGTTTCATCTTTACTGTTCTGTGAGGCAAGATGCATGAGAGTGAGAATACAGAGTCTGTGGAGGAAGCAAACACAAGGAACACTGTATCTGTGCTGTGCTGAAGGACTCCAGATTCTGACATGTTTCCTGCCAAATTTCTAGAGGCAGTTTGGCATCAATGCTTCTGGTGTTGATTTTAAGGAAGGACCCACCAACAGCGGTACCACGTACTGTGGCGTAGACAGTGGAGAGACCATGTAGTGCTAATCATACTCCAAATTATCACAGTATTTACAGTCTTGGTCTGCTAATGGCAAATTCTACATGCCAACAAAGTCCTCAGACCTTATAGCAACAATTTAACCTCATACATGCCTAGTGCCTGAGAATTTTAATCTCTCTGCTCCATTTTAACTAAACAGATCTCTTTTGTCCATGGTCACTGCCATAGCTAAAAGGGAATGTCACTCCCTCCCTCCCTACAAAGCTGTGTGCTGGGAAAAGTGGATCTCACATGAACAGTCCCAAATGAGAAATCTCTTCTATGCCCTGAGTAAAGCACAGAGCAAGTCTTTGAAAGATTACATTTAAACTTTATTCTCTCTTCATGCTGACAATGTCTGCTCTCATTTTTGGCTTCTGAGGATGTTAAGCATTTAATTTTCCCCATGTCTGTTGTGTCAAATTTTGAGATTGATGATTCTAACAACCAGCAAAGATATCTAGAAGCTAAGCATTACTTTTATAGTTTCTGGGGAAGTTTAACAGTCAAGTTTTTCTGCTTAAAAATTGTGATTCAGAAATATGTATTCATACCTATAAAGATGATAGCATTTAAAATGAAGATTCTATAGCAATAAGACCAGAAAATACAGCTAAAATTAGGTAATCCATAGTATGTAATATAAAAGACAGTGGTACAATAATGGTAGGACAATGAGAAGCACAAAGAGAATGAACAGTTAAATCTTGAGGGAATATTTAATAACTAAAAATATGACAAAGCACTATTTACCATAATTACATATATAGTTAAACTTTATGTACATGTTTCTGTTACAGTATCTCAAGCTAGTGAAAGAGAGTCTGCTGCCAGACCATAACAGATTGTTCCCACAGGACATCTGCTTCATGTGTTTAATTTCTTTAAAAAAGTAGGCAATACTTTGTAGCTATAAAAGTATGAAAGCATAACGTTTTATTTGATATTATGTCAAAATTAAATAGTTGTGCCACATTTTTTCTTTTACCCAATAATATTTAATACTGACACAGTTCTGATGCATCAGTAAATTATCATACAGCCTTCTACAACTATTATAGCATTCAGAGTAGGAAAAACACTACAATATTTTGGGGCAAGAAACAGAGCAGTTTTTCAGGATTAAACATCTCACTGAAGTACGATTATACACACTTACATCAAAGAAAACTTTCTAGAAAACCCATATGTCAGAACCCAGCATCTACAAGGGACTTTTCAGGCAACTTTAGTTCCACGCAGACCCATGCCCTTTGACTGATGAATGGGTAAGTTACAGAGCAGGGCACCTAGGTTATCCAGTGGGAGGGATTGGTACCAAGACTAACATGGGATTTAGCCACGTTTAAGATGCAGCTGTCTTGTCTGTATGTTCCAGGGAGGACACTAGTGCTAAGAGTCCTTGGAGTGAAGGTAGAACCACTGTCAGTATAGATGTTTACACCTGAGCTAGTCATCCTTGACTGTCTTTGTGGACAAGGAATATAAGTACCTGAATACAAGACCCTGTTCAGGGATTAATTTATCTCATCCTAATATAAACATCTCAAATAGGTAAGATTAATTTCTTCCTAAAAAATATTTGTTTCCCTCATTGACTATAAAGGGAGCCTAGACATCTCACTCAGGTATAGATATATGCTTTATACATATATAAAGTTAAATGGAGTTCATTCTATTTGATTTGTAAGCCCTAGCTCAAACTCTGTTACTTAAAACCAAAAACTGGGCCCAACTACCCAATCTTTAAGTGTGATCAAAGGAGGCCTAGTAAACAACAGGACAATTATATTCTTATACAGATGAAATTGGCCTTGCTCACCACTGTTTGGCTAATAGTCTGAGGTACTTATAAGACAAGGACATATCTGGGATCCTGTGCCCTCATCATGAAAAAAGGTTAAACACCTGCCCCTCACTCCCAAGAACAATGTCTTGCTCACCAGGCTTTAATTTATCTTGGAGAAGACTCCCTCAGCCTCCCCAAAGAGTCTCACTGAAGGCAAAAGTACAAGAGCTTTGATGCCACAAAAGAGCAAGCAAGGAGCGGGATGATCCATAAGCCAGAGGTGAGTACAGTCCTCTGGAAAGAGAAGCATAACCGGTCTCCTGTTGCAGGGGGATAAATCAGTAAAAGCTTTAGGAAGTAGGGCTTGTCACCAAGATTTCTATCTGTTGATCTAGGGGCCTGCGTTCTAGGCTGGTGATCAAACTTCCTTTTGCTTCCTGACTATGTCTGCACTTTTTACTTTTGTTTTGCAGATATCATTTTTTGAAGGCTTCTGCTCCATGTTGGGTGATAGAGCAGACTGAGAGCAGAACTGCTAAGGGAAACAATATGATTCCCATTCTTACAAAAAGGAGAGACGTATCATCATAGCTGATGGCATGTAGAGCAAGAGGGCAGATCTAGGAAGAGTAGGGTAGGTTATCATTAATGGAGAGGTAGGTCATTTATTTGTTTGCTTGGGTTTTTTCTTTAAATAAGAAAAGCATGGAGAATTTAAAGCAAAATGCTGCATTGAGAGGGAAATTATCACAGTCCAGAAATTAAGTATTTCAGGCTATTGACATTCCTGTTGGATGCTGGAGGAGTAAGAAAATGTCATCATTACTATTCCCTTGCACGGGTGTAGGATTGGCTAGTGAGATAGTAGTGATTTACAATGCTGTCAAGGACATCTTCAGCTCCTTATCAAGGAAAAATTCAATTTTTTCTCTACTCAGGTCTATATTTCATTTTTTATAATCCTTTTCCACTTCTATACAGAATACTCAGCCAAACTCCCACCTGAGCCCTTCAGGAGCTGTAACTAAACTGGATAAAGTGCCCATCCTCAGTGACTGGGATATTACTACCTAAGTAGATCACAGCAGTTACAAAAATGAGAACAGGACTCTGTGTCCATGACACAGCCACCACTCTTGCTGAGTCTTTCATTCATCTGTTCTCCATGTAGCAGACTGAACCCAAAATTTTCCAAAATCAATGGGCTTTCTTTACAGGGGTTAAAAATGTAAAACAATAAAGTTTAAGACCTTAAGCTGATAACATTAGCATTGACCATTTCACTAATTCTACTACTTAGTTACTTATAGAAACCTGATGTTTTAAAAAATCATATTTCCAGAAAGTCATTCTGTCCTCATTGTTTAGGTGCTAAGAAATGAAAAATCAACCAGTTCTCTTGCCATTTTGTTGTTTTGGTTAATCATTCCTAGTGGTAAACGTGACTTGTGTTCTCAAACTGACCCCAAATCTGAACACAGTGTTCTAGCAGAAGACTAGTCCTTCTGGACCTAAACATCACCTTACCTGTTTGTACCTCAAAGATCTGAAATAGTTATCTTTGCCACGTTATCATGTAGGTAACGATGATGTTATGACACCTCTCATTGTTTCCTGAGCTACTGATTTCCAGAATATAGTTTTCTACTGTTTAGATGTGACCTAGATGCATAATTTTGCATTTAACTTGAATGGGTTCAGCTTGCCAAGCAATCCAAATTTTTCTTTATAACTTCCTGGTCTTCATAATTATGTACCACTCTGCCAATCTCTATGTCAGCAACATAATGTATCAACAATGTTTTGCTATTTATTAAGGCATATGGAAATGTTGAATAACATCTTCTAATTCCTAGTTCTTACCACCCATATTTGAAACCATTATTTGATAAAGGTCTCTTAATGATAAAAACCCACATTTGAGAGTGGAGTGTTAACCAGTTCTTAACGTATTGAGTGTCTGCTTATTAACCTTACGATGTATGTGAATTTAGGATACTTCAACCAAGCATTTTTGACACATGGGCAACCACAGAGCTCCTTGAGGTCAAAGAAGATGCTAAACATTTCCATACGGGGAAACATAGGGAAGCAATTAAACATCATCCTCCTTATAATTAACAAAACAGTAGAAGTTTTCACCCCATGATTACACTGAATACAAATTCAGTGGAATGTAACTCATTTGCATATAGCTCTGCATCTATAAGAGAGAAGGAGTCAGAAAAATAGAAGCCAAAAAAAAAATAGTACCAAGAGGAATGAAAACAGGGAAAACCAGTGACAGAAATTAAATAAGGAGAGCTTTTTGAGTGATGTGCTGTCTGGAAAGCTGGCATAGAACTGTGAGAACGGAAATACTCTCCTGTTGTTTAATTGTACTGTGTTTGGAGTAATGGAGCCTCTGTGTACATTCTTTGTAAATCAGAATGATTTCGGTAAGAAAAATATTTAACTCCTATGGCATCAGGGAGGCCAGGGTTTCTTAGATGAGGGCTGAGATCACCTCAGCCTGTTGTTACATGGAAGCAGGATAAGCAAGCGTCAGAGGGACTCATCCCAGTCTGGAATGTCAGCAAAAGTCACAGACAGCAAAAAGTCAGAGTGATGAACAGCAGCTCTTCAAAGAATATCTTTCTCAAAGACTTGTAACTCCTGAACTTATTTGACAATAAAGTCACTGTGATTAAGAAATTCTTTTTACCTAAACCTGTGTTTTTTCTCTTCTAGCATGTCATCCACAAAGGTGTGAAACTGGAAGTACAGGTTCTGTAGGATTTTTGTCATGATTTTCAACAATTTTATGGGCTACATGTAGTGATAAACTGATATTTTTGTTATAATAATGTTCCCTTCTTAGTTTCCCTATATAAATTTTTGCATTTCACAACTGCTGTTTTGTATTATTTATAGTCTATTACTCTATTTTTCCTCCTTCTCTCCAAAATTAACCAGTTATTCTGCCTTCACTACAGAAGCAAAATATTTTAATCTTCTAATAAATTATATTCTTAAATTATTAAAAATTATTAAATAATTCTTAGTTTTAATTATATTTTTTTCTGCTTACATGTTGTCTTCCAAATCAGCTATGCTCATTCTCAAATTTGTGAAAATATTTCTTTCAAAAACTTAGCATGCATAGTACTGATTGGTCTTTTTCTTACTTACCTGCATGTAAAAAAGCTCACCCACAATAAGAAATAATAAACAAGTTTAAGTCAAAATAAGAAGTTACTAAACCATTCCAGTCATTAAACAGCTTTTACCCATTATTCTCATATCCAAAGTAAAATTATCTTTTCCTGGATGTAATGTATTTTGTGTTACAGTCATTTAGAAATTCTCTATATATTTACCTCCTGAGAGATCTTGGAGTCCAGCCCCATGCTATTGCCAACAAATATCATCCATAATCTATCAACTCATAAAGCAGGATTTTAAAACAGATGGATTTTTTTCCTGTCACTCTCTTGAAAGTTGTTCAGGAGTTCTTTCTGCTAGTTACAAGTCTGCTTTGTATTTCCCACCTGAAATTATGCCTGTTTTCCTTATCTTAGGTTTTGCCTGTGTTGGAGTTTATTCTCTTTAGGGTTTTAATAGAAAACAGCCATTTTGAGGAATGATAATCTTGTTTTAAGAGCCTTTCTCTGTAGCATGCTTAATTCATCCTTTTTAAATAGAGCTGAAACTGAGGTATACATATAAATTATATTAATACTTTCCCATATCTACCAAAAATGCAGCCATTGGTACACTTTAATGTATTGTTTCCCAATTTTGAAATTGTATCATATTGGTGTCTCACAGTTACCCTGTAGCAAGATCGTGTATCCATATCCTTCTGTCATATCCACTTCTTCTACTATACTCAGAGTTATTACTAGTAGCAACTTTGAACTGCTGGATTTCATTGATTTTTTAATGGAATCACATGTTAATTGAGGTCAGAAGGTATCTGTGGAGAATATCTTGTCCAATCAACCTGCTCAAAGCTTCATCACCAAGAGCAGGTTTCCCAGGACCATGCCCACTTGGGTTTTAAAATTCTGTGGGGATGGAGTCTCCACAGTTTTTCTGGGCAAATGTTTCAGTGTTTGAATTTCTCTTATACAAGTCTTCTAAATTGAAATCCTCCACAATGAACCTTCTTCTCCCCTCACCCCCACATACATTACAGAAGAGCCCAGAATACAGATACTTCCATGCTTCTCAGTCACAGATTTCAGAGAACAGAGCCTCTTCTCTTGCATTCAATACATTTTGATTCTGGGATGCCAAAAAGCTCCTTCATAACATCTTCCTCTTTTACCTATCCTGTCCCCCCCAAGCAGGTTTTAACAGTTGATTTTAGTATTGCAGTGACAGGAATCCTTCTGCCAGATTTCACTTGTTTCAGTTATGTAAAATTTCTTCATTTCAATGAGAATTACCAGTTCTTCTTACCTCTAGTCAACACATAAGAAACTGAAAAAATATCTTTTGTTCGTGTCATGTTGCTTTGAACTACATTTGCCTCATTGATTACTCTCCATTCTGTTATTAATTTGATGCTTTTTCTGTCACCCAAATAGAAGACAAGTTCACTCTCCTCACCTTGAGGAGCTGTGTGCCATCTGAAATACACTGTCTTTTCTGTAGCCTTGATGGAGTCTGAGATTTAAAAAAAACTCCTTCAATTCCTCACTAGTTACCCATCTTCCAGTATCTCTGTTTTTCCCTTTCCATGATACCAGAAGATTGACCTCCAAGATTACTTCAATTTATCCTTCTTTATCTCTCTTCTTGGACCTCATTGTAGTTTGCATATTCTATCTATGGGATAATTGAGTCCACTGTATATCATGATCGGTAGAGACTTGCCAGACAACCTCATAATCCAGCCCAATCTTGCAGTTACAATGGATCTTGTGACCACACTGTGTACATATGTAAACAGTGCAGATATTTACATAAAACCAGTGACATGTAGATAAAATATTTCCTCTTCCATAGAATTTTCCAATGCAAAGATATCAAAAGCATGGTTTAGAGCACCTGTTTTATAAATAATAATATACAATAAACAAAAACTCAGTTGTAAAAATTCTAATGGAAAAACTTACTTGATTAATTTCCACGGTTAGAATACAGCAAAATTTTTTTAACCTGAAGTCTGCCATGTGAAAATACAAAAATGACAAATGAGATCTTTTTACATTGACACAGTTGCAGTCTTTCTATTTGGGTTTTAAAATTTCCTGTTCAATTTGTTTGCTATATTTTATGGGGTATTTGTTAACCTAGTCTATTTTCTCTCAAAGTTTCCTACTATCTTACCACTAGACAGAGCTCCATTGATTCACTGGCCACAAGGCTGTTAAAATCCGCTCAAAGTGCTAAATGAAATGTTATTAGTATTTTATTTACCAGTGCTCTCAATGTTTAAAGAGTGAATGAAAAATCCTAGTCAGTCATACCTCAGATGAAGTTGGGAAAAAAATCTATTTGCAACATAATTACTGCCAGAAGCCAACACATGATTGGTCAGTTTTTGAAAAAGTCAATAATAAAGAATAAAATATGGAAAATTCTTTCAAGAGAGGGGGAATGAAGAAATAAAACCAGGCAGACTTGTGTTAGGATAGGTCTAATGTAATGTATAAATAGATTAAATTATTATGCATTTTAGAAGACATATCCCAGTTTAATATTACAATTAATAGTATTAAACTTCTGCAAATATGGCAAAAGGCAAAAAACCTGCCAACCAACCAACCAAAAAACCAACCAACTAGCTAACCAAACCAAAAAACCCCAAACTCCTAAGTACTATTCCAGGAGAAACAAAACGGTCCTTTTCATTATTTTTGGTCTGTACAAAGTTCTAGGAATTCACAGAACTAGGAATTCCCTGCATCCAGTGTAAGAGAGCTAACACAACATGTAGGGAGCAACTAGTGTATGAAAGATTTCTGTAAGGTTATGTCCACTAAATTATAAGATCCAGCTATAATTTCAGTCAGTGTAATCCTCCTCTATAATAGCTAGAATATTTTAGTTTTATAGTCCACTCAAACCTGTTTGCCTCTCCTAAGTACTAAAGCAAATCTTAGAACACATAGTTCCCATAACTTAGCTACAACAGAGTATTTCTACAGAAGGTTAGATAAGAGTTTACGTGCTGCTTTTTTTTTTTTTTTGAATATTTGTTCAACCTAAGTGTTGCAGTAGATAAATTCTGCCTAAGACCACAACTCTCACACCTAATAAGAACTCTTCTTTATTCTGAAGTTCCTCTGACATGTAGGCAAAAGCTTAAAACACATTGCCTCAGCTCCTAACTCCAGTTTGGGCTTCAAACTTTCCATTGATTTCCAAAGAATAAGACTGAAAACTCCTCTCTAGGAGTTTTTCTCCTAGAGACCTTTCTTAGGAACTTCAGTCTTATTCTTTGTTGAATTAAGACATTTCCAGATAAATAGAGTTTTAATGTAAAATACTTAGGCATTCTTTGAGGCAGATCCCAGAACTCTTTTGCCTCTGCCATGAGGTCCCAATCACTACACTAGGTAATTAGTTTGTGCTGGGCAGCTAAGAAGATAAAATGTCTCTTTTAGCACACAGGACTGCAATTCAGACTGTTTTATCACAATGAAACTGTCTCTTGTTTCACTTTGGGTTTTGTTCTGAGTTTTAAGGACAAGATGCCTTTGAATTTCTTCATAACATATGTGAAGGAGCTCTGGATGTTTTAGGAATGAAGCACAAGTGCATGATAATTCATGTATTCTCTAAGACTTCTGTCAGTTATATAAGGGGAGATGTGAGAGTCAGCTAATGATGATGTGCTGTCTTCCTGTGTGGCTACATAATGTTTGTGGAACACTTCTGTGTAGTAGTACTTTAAAAGCATACATTGCAACACACTGTGGTTACGTTTTTAATGGAGAAGAACATTTTCATAAGAAATTGCTACACTGTAGTAAGGTGGAAAAATTCATCAGTGTTTCTTCCCCTCTTTCAAAAAGACAGGAAAGTCTGAGATTTGTGTGATTTTTTTTTTTTTTTTTTTTTTTTTTTTTTTTTTGAACGGTCACCCTAGGATTCCTTGTACTTACAGTGAAAATTTCTCCACATTTAGGGCAGTATTCATCTGACCTACTTTGAACAGATATATTTAATCAGTGTAATCCTGCTGTCAACGACCCAAAAAAGAGTTCATGAAAGCATGAAAGTGTTCATGCATGTGTCTTGGCAATAACAAAACGCCATCATAATAATCATCAAAAGCGATCCTTATTACAAACAGGAGGGAAGGCGCAATTGATGCTGAGAAAAATGAGCTACTTTGCTACATTTTCCATTCATAACATTGTTTTCAAGATGAAAAATGACAGATTTTGATGCCTGTATGTGTAAGTAGTGGAATGACTTGAAAGGAAAAACAAAGAAATCCTCTTGAGGTCTTCTCACTCATTCAAGGCTATAGTTCAGAAGTCATTATAGTCAGATAATACATAGAAAATGCATTTTGATTTTAGGGAAAAACCCATTGTATAATAGTTGGTAGCAGCACACTAATTCCAAAACATGCTTTCTCTTCTATGATCAGACTCTTCTGTCATTCACACGAGGGAAGCAGAGTGGGAAATGAAACTCTGGTTAACTCCTTGGTGCCTCTGGATTAGGTAATGCAGATTGTATTGCCATGACATGCATCAAATATTTGAGTCCTTCAGTGGAGACTATAGGTGCTTATTATCATATATACAAATTTTCAAAGCTTTCTCATTGCCATTCCCACACTTGTTCCCATCTTGTGACATTATTGCAACCAATGTAGCCAACCCAAGTTGGAAAAACTGCAAAGCAGAAGTGGCATCTGTATCTACATCAAAGTAGCACTATGTTTATTATTTACATGTTAAGGAATTACCCAAATGGTCTAAATCCAGACTAAATTATTGGAGTGATAGACAATACACAAACATTCCCTGCCCCGAGAAACTTACACCACAGGAACAAAAACACAGGAAAAATACTGTTGAGGAATAGATAAGGATGACGTCTTTCTTTTTGGTCATTAAACTACATGGTTGAAGAATTCATAAACTATGAGTTTTAAATTAAATTTGTGTTCCAATCTGCTCACACTGTCATTTTTCTTCTTCTCCAT
This sequence comes from Athene cunicularia, assembly GCF_003259725.1. Lineage (NCBI taxonomy): Eukaryota > Metazoa > Chordata > Aves > Strigiformes > Strigidae > Athene > Athene cunicularia. Next base: position 42,294,552 of record NW_020799091.1, read on the forward strand.
CACTCGTTTGTTGTAAATGCTATGATGACATTCCCAGAATTGTCAGGGAATTATCTTTGAAGCAATATTTTATAACCCCCTTCTTCAGTCCTCAAAAACCTGCAGAAGAGAGATGTAATCAAATTCATAAAAATACCTTAATTATGTATTCATTTAAATGACGTTTGGGATCATCAAAACGAGGTTTGGGCTTTTGCATACTATTGGATCTGCTTACAAAGTACACCATGAAAAGCTTGTCAGGTGTATGTCCGGGACTTTGTTTATAAAGTGCTTCTCACAAAAGTAGGTTTGTGCCTAACAAAAGATATATAATAAATAACTCAGTGTTAGAAAGAGAAGACCTAAGCCACTGGAAGTGGTAGAAAAGATTTTGTTGTTTAAAAAGGACGTGCAATATAACTAAAACATTTCTGAAAGGAAGTGCAAACAAAGAAGTAATTTTAAAGGGCAAAATTTCCTAGAATCATAAAAAAAGAACTAATGAAAAAGCTGTATTAAATACAATGAGCTTTTTCAGTCAGTGACTGTTTCTTTTGTTTCCTTGATCCTTTTATTTCCCCTTTACAGAGGTACTTGGGCTGAATAGTACTCTTGGAACAAAAAGTTATCCCCCCAAAACCAAAGCAAAACAGAACTTGCATAAAACTTTGTTAATTCAAAGAAATACTTTCCTGTGGCTTATTACACTAGTCTTAGTTTCCTGGTAGTTATATAGGCGAATGTAGGCCCAATACAGCCAGTACAGATGTCAAATACATATCAGACCTCATGAACTTTATGCATTAGCCCTCTTTACTTTTCTCATTCACATTTGAGAGGGAGTTATCCTTCTCTACATATTAAAGGCATGACATACCCCGAGGCCTGGACTTCCCACGTCTGCATTGCTCATCCAAGCATCCTGTAATTCAGATGTTGCAAGATCACCATTGCTCTAACAACAGGCATCCCACACATCTCCACAGCTAATGTTTTACATGATGTCAGAAGTTCTGGGAAGGACCTGTCCTATGTTAATGATGTAACATTGCTGCAAGGGCTGATAGAAGAGAGTGGAGGACTCTGCATGATCAATATCACCAACCTTATTCACAGAACAGAAGCAGATCTGGGTGCGCGCTCACAGTTGAATAAGCTTCATCTTTCTCTTCAGCCAGGTTTCAGAGTTAAAATGTGAACATTCACTGAAGCATTTTGGACAAAAAATACTGCCTTGATCTCATGCCTGACCCTAAACTTGCAGTCTAAGACATATGGCCACCTTCCTAAATAAAATAGCTCTAGGACAGAAACTTGAATAATGGAAGTCTCTGCTCTGTGTCTTCATTGTTTAGCTGTTGGTTTACTCTCTGGCTCTATTCTCGACTGCTCCAACTAGCTCTCCTCAAAATAATACCCAAGCTGAGAATCAGTGGATAACCTCAAGGATGTTTCTCAATAGACAGTCCAGGATAAATCTATTTCATATGTGGCTCTCTCCAGCCACAGCTCTTCTTCAGCTTTATTCTGGGAAACTCTGCACACTCAGCAACCTTCAAATCCCCTCATTCCACATACCATAGCATGCAACACAGTTTCTTCAGTTTCCTGCTATGGAAATGCCAGACTCTTTGCTGAGCTGAAGCAAAGCCCTTGCACTGTTTAAAACAGTTTAAGTTGTCAAGACATACAAAACGAATGGATTAGTGACAGACCAATAGAAACACCACAGTGAGCCCAAAGGAACTCCAGAATGGAGTGCTCCATGGTGTGGATGTAATATGTTTGCACACGCTAAATGCTATAGTTGCAAGATTCTTCACTCTGTTTGTCTGCAGGAATAGGTGTTGGTACCTTGTATTTTGTTTAGCTGTATTGATCTAACCAGATTATCCTGTGAACTAAGTGCTTGAGTTTTGAACATTGGTGATAAAAAATAGATGGAACTTCTGGGAAAAAAAAAAAAAAAAAAAAAAAAAAAAAAGTAGGAAAAAGGCCCAAGCCCATATGACTTGTTTTATGCAGGAAGCAGAGTAAGAGCTGGAAAACAATAAGACTGGCATTGCTTTAGGCATGCACAGAATAGGAGATGGCATGTACTAGTAAGCAGAAAGAGCACTCAGATCTGCACCATCACTGCATTCTTGCTTTTATTCTAGATTCTCTGTATTTATGTTTTCCTTCCTTCTAATTTGAAAGAAAAGAGGGCAAACTACATCATATAACTATTCCTTTCTAATAAAGGCACTGCACAGCATCTTTATGCTGTTATAGAGTAATAAGTGTACCATCTCTGAGAATTATGAAATTACCACTTCAACAAAATGCAACACTGCTGCCATGAAAAGTTTATAAGCATGATACTTCACTCTGAAATTAATGTAAATGGCTTTTGTGTTCATTATGGAGATCTGTCTCTGTATCTTAATTCATACATCAAAATTTGGTAGTTAATACCTCCATCAGGCATTCCTCATTGCTTTTCAAACCTTCAGAGAAGTAGTCTAACTACATTCCTGAATTAAGATTTTGAAGTCATTAGGGTGGGAACATGTAAGGAAAAAACACATTTGAAACTAAAATGAGATTGAAGGAGTGTTTTAAGTAAATTATAAATAAACACAATTTATTAGAAATAAGAAATCTCCATACATAGCAAAAATACAGATTGTAACAACTCAGCAATCAGGTGATTACTGCTAAACCAAAACATCTCTTTTAGCTCCTGTTGGCAAAAGATAATAATATTGAAATTGTGATGAGAAAGTGGGGAATTTCCAGACTGTCACTGTAGGGTTTTCTGGGCAGATTTACACCTGCAATTGGCTAATTGAAACTAGCTTGTCAACAGCAGCATTCAGTATTCTATAACCACTTGAAACAAAAAATAGTTCTCCATATGGGAGAGAATAATTCTGACACCACAGGTGCTGGACTGTCGATTTGTAGTTTGTGTGAGTAAAAAAGTAGCACCTACCTTCCTTGCTGTAGAGATACAATCTAGATTCTATACATATGGCATCTGTATCATTAAGGCCACTCATAGACATACCTAAGCAAACTTTTAATTGACTAGCTGTTGTATAATTAGTATATTGATATAGTACAGATTTCAACACTGACTGTAAAACCTGACCAGGAACCTGCACTGAAACACGGATTTCTAGCCCATAGCCACAGACTGCAGTGTAGTCATTCTCTGAGAGCTGCAAGACAAACAACTGAGGAACTACCAATTCTATTTTACAGGCAGACATCTTAAAATGCACATAACCATCTAAAAATGCAATTACATAATGCAACGAGGCACTTAGTGAGATTTTCATAGGCATCTACATAACTATAATTTTGTAAAATTTCTTTGAATTGTAATGTATACCCATCTGTATCTTGATAGTTTTAGAAATTTGGTGTATGGAGTTTAAAGGTGCTTCATGGTAAATTAAGCAGTGCCTAGAAATGTTCTTATGTCTGTTAGAGCAGTTTCTAACAAGATTTTTGTCTAAACCAACTAGCACCCTACAAACAATTTATGATTTCAGTTTGGGGGTTAGGTAAGTCCAGGGACCATTACCAATGGACAGTTTGCAAACATCTACCCTACCTGGGAGAAAAAAAAAATATCTTATTAGCATAGATATAGGTGTTCCATGCCAGAGGGCCTCACTTCACAGGTCCATGCCTGGCCACCTTTAATTTACTTAGATGATCATAACCTCGATGTGCAAAAGGTCATATAGGAATTATGTGGCAGATCCTGTGATTCTGACATATCTTAGAGTGTCTAACTCAAAAATGTAAGTTTAACAATGAAGTCACAGTAAAACTTGTTTCCAAATGTACAGCAATTTTTTATACCAGAAAATATTATTCTACCATTAGAATAAGAGAAAATATAAGCTGAAGACATACAAAGAAAGATCTTGTGATTAACAGAGAAACATTGCTTAAAGAAGTTTCAAAATAACATTTCTACAGGGATACTTATCACAGACAAGGGTGGTAGAATGAAACTAGACAATGCTGAAATCCATTTATTTAAGTGCCTGCAGTTATCATTTCAAGGCAAATGAAGCAATAATAAATACAGAGTATTTGAAAGAAAGATAATCTGTATCCACTGCATTTTAATAAACAGTAATCACAAAAATCAATGCAGGCACATTGGATCTGTTTTTCTATTAGTTTTCCTATTACTGTTCTCCCTTTCTCTTCTTTCACCGCCTTTATCTATCCGGTGCCTGATGGAATGATCTGTAGTTCCTATTGTTTTGGTGTCGAAACTTTTGTCTTTATTTTTCTTTCAAAAGCTGGGTTTTAAACTTAAAAATTAATTTTCTCACTTCTGTTATCAATACTACCAGTCCTAACACCTAACAAATAGTATTTCTCTTCATTTATTTTCTTTTTGCAATCAATAAGTCAGAACTTCTTCTTGCTAATTTTAATCAGTATTAGGGTGACTGAGAAGGATGACACTTCCCACCGTGAAGTTTGGGAAGGAGAAAGTTGATCAGTCATAAAAAGTTAGGTAAGTTTATTTTAAAAGTATACTCTGTCTCCACCCGATTTTTAAAACACGGCTAGGTAAGTATAAGATCAAATGTCACAGATATTTACCAAAACCACAATTATTCCTCCAGGCAATAAAGATTTCAGCAAAGTCAACATTTACTGGAAAGTACAAAAACTTTTCTCTCCCTCATATATGGTTGTGTATCAGATTAACCACTGAAATTTAAGCATAATAAAAATATTCAGAGAAATGATGGGAAAAAAAAATCTGTCTAATTTAATGCATATTGGTACCTATGTAGGAAAGAGAAAGAAAAAAATGGTTGCTGGGTAGAGAATAAAAGTAGAGGGAGGGTAAAATTATTTACAGTGATTTTCAATCAAGGAGGTTTCTGGTTTTAAAGAGTGAGCCAGGTGTCTCCAGAAGCAATGTGTTGCACCCTAAAGTAGATGCCTAAGTGAGAAGGATTGAATCATCTTCTGGACGTATCTGTCCCTCTCTGTTTACTACAGAGCATGCAGTTCTTAACATTTAACTCTTATACAGCTAAAGCCATGTGGGTGAATCACATTCTACAGAACAGAGGTACGATATTAGAAGGACAAATAATAGGAAGGATGTCAGATCACCCTCTCAACCGCTGTCTCACAAGAAGGAATTGCTGGAAATTGGACAGGGTGCCTCCCTTTGTGCCAGGTAATTGCAAGCATCCTAAAAGCAGTGCAAACCTGATTTTTTCTCCAGGAAATACAGCTGGGTCAGCTCAGATCTGGAACTAAGGTCATGCCTAAAAAGAAGGAAGTAATGTAGGCTTGGCCTTGAATTCACCCAGCAGTACAGCACAGATGAAACCATTTTCCCTGATAGCTTAACATATCCATTTTGCTATTATTTTCTATGATGTTACCAGAGGATTAGGTAAAAATGGGAACCATATGTGTTAGACATTGTACAAGATAGCAAATGGATCTTCTACAAAGGGCCTTCAACCTTAGTAATAGACAGACAAAATAAGGAAAAGGGTTATGATCCGCAAACAGAGGCAATAATCTTGTTAATTCCTAAACTGTCTTGATGGATTTTCTTTGACGGACATTGTTTATCTGAAGGAGTACAAACATACAATACGACCAGGATGGGAAAAAAAAAATTTTGATGGGCAACTATGGGATGCTGTTGCAATGGAAGCACTAAGGATGGATGGACAGAAGAAATGTCTTGGTGTGGAAAAGAAACTACACGTCATGATATTTTATGAGCCATTGGCTTATCTGTTTGTTTGATATATTTTCTCTTTTTATTTCCTCTAAGTTATGTGAAGATAGAAAAAAGGTACTACAACATGGATTTGAGCACCCGCAGAATATGTGTGAGATGCTTTCCTCTCAAACATATAGTTTTAACAGGAGAAGGATGGCACAAATAAACCCCACTGTACATAGTCACCAGTGCAAAAATCTGAGTTTCAATATGTCTTTGTAGCAGCATCAGCTTCAACTTCCATATGTTAGTTTGTACTCCATGTTTATATTTCAACAAATGACCTGTATCACAACTGTGGAAGGCAGATTCTTACATATAAATTAACATTGTTAATGTCAAGTAGTCAAGGTTCAGTGCTGACCATCATTTCATATTATGTCATGCAAAGACTTCAAATATCATGTCCCTATGTTGCTTGTTTTTACTGACAACCAAGCATACTAAGCATTGTAGCATTTTGTCAGTTCAGCACATCCAAAGCCATCCATCACTGCTGCTATTTCTGTCATACGCATTTAACTTCAGCATCAGCCAACAGTCTGCTGTCTTGGTTACTGATCAGTATCATCACAACTGTCAGATGAGGAGCACATTTTTTTTCTATCCAAAAGTTGTTTAATGTAATCTTTGATATAGATTTCCTTAAGAAGTTTTCTATACCGTGTTTGATATTTCAGAATGGGAATATTTCCAGCGTGATCTTTCATAATCTGTTTACATTTTTAACACCTTTGTGAACACTTTAAGCATCAATATTAGGTGTTCCAAGGATGTTTCTTTTCTTCTTCCTAAGAGTCATAATCCAAAACACATGAGCTTCCTGAAATCAAGAGAAGGGCTTCAAGAGATCCTACAGTCTTAAACACAACTGATTTCAAAAACATGTAAAAAAAACCTATGGAAATTTCATATAGTATTAGTATGAAAATTTAATTTGATTTCAAAATTAAGATTATTTTTTCATTTTTCTGTGCAGGTGAATGAAAATGATTTAGGAAAGTACCTAAACAAAGTTTAAGGCCCACTGATCTCAAATTATGGTCTACCAATCTTCTGGAATAGGATAGAAACAGTCTTATTAACAAGCAGTTTGAACTACTGCTTATCTTATTTTTTTTAAGAGGCATCTTTAACAAAATCCTGCTCTTCAAACTTCAAATTGTTGAAAACAATTAAATGAAATTTTAAAGGGGAGGAGTGAATCAGACTGGATCAGCGGGATTTATTTAAATATTTATTTAAATATTTAAATAAATCCAGATCAACAGGATTTATTTAAAGAGGTGTTTCAAAATTAAGGTTCTAAAGCCTAAAATCCAAGGATTCCTGTGCTGTGAAAGGATAGTAGTAGATGTAAACAAACACCAAGAAGTCTTATACAGCTCTGTACAAAGCCAAAAACTGCCAGAGATTAAGGTGATACTCACACAGTCTTGTGCTCATGATCTGCAGACAGAAAGCTCAAATATCAGAAACTTAATATATTAAAAAATAAAATTATTATTTAAATATACTGTGATTTAAATTAGCATAAGGATTTATTAGATTTTTCTTATCACCAACAACACAATTTTATTTCTTTTTTTTTATATAGTTGCATTGCTGTACGTGAAATTTTATTCAAAAAATCTAGTAATATAAAACCTAGCATAGTTGCCCATAACTGAAAATTGAACTGGAATTATTGTCAAAGTTTCAAATTAAATGGTGCTGTTCCTCATACCTGAAAAACCTGTGTGTATGTATGTATGTGCATGTATGTATACACAGATATAAACTGTCTATTGAATAAACGTGTATCTTGGAAACTTAAAGTAAAAACAGAAAAAAACACACATCATGAATTCCAAGGATCTGATTTCTTAACTAAGGCTAAGACAAAAAAGAACAATAAAGATGACTGTTTGCTAGATAGCTTTATTCACTGTATATATGGATCTCAGAAACTATTGGTCTTTTTATTTTTAATATAATAATTTTGCAATATAATAGAATTTTGAATTTTCTTATGTTCTTCATTACAACCTTGGAGAAGTTGAGAATTACTAATTTTCATAATAGACAGATGTTACTTCTCAGTAGAATGACTGGACTGTGATATTTGCCATTTAAAGATGTCACTAATAGAAGCAGAAAATCAAAGAAACTATGTAAATAAAAAAGAAATAACTCCAGATCCTCACTTAATCTCTCCCTGGACTCACATTTCTAATATGAAAAAAAAAAAAAAAAAATTTTAAAAGAAAAATTAATAGGAAAAAATGCGCTGAATTCTTTCTCCATAGTTACTTCTAATGTTACAATAATTAACTTTAAAATAATGGTACATTAGTTAATCGCCATATTGCAATGGAATTTCCATGGATACACATATAATGTGGATATTAATAATACGTTAGTTCATCATGATTAATCTTTTAACAATTAATATGAAGTGAATGAATGAATGAATGATTAGTCATTTATTAGCAAAAGAAGATGTGCAATGATGTCCTTTCTGTACTAAACACTTTTTGTCAAAAGATTTTTTTTCCTACAGTAACAAAAAAGATGATAGCCAAAGGTTAATTTTATGAATACTTTTTTAATTTCAAATCATCAAGGTCTAAGGTGTATTGGCACATATGAGAACACTGTAAGAACTGTCACTTGTTTTAATTAGAAAGCATGGCTGTTCATATAAAATAAGATGGAATCAATAGAGGGTGAAAAAAATACTTTTATACATTAAACTGAATAAATTAATCTGGTTTCACTCCCCTCCCTCCCAAGAATAGTTATGAAATGGTTGGACTCTGGTAATCTGACAAATATCTCATAGTAAGCAGTGCATACCCAATACCTGAATCATTTTACAGAGTTATAAAATACAAGTTATCTAATTAATTTTTCTAGTTGTCCAATACATGCAGGGCCATTAAAGGACATAGGTGACTAAAGTGGGATTTAATTATAATGCGGACTTTCACATACCAAATTGTGATATTGAAATCCATGTTCATCCGTTGCTTAGTTTAGAGTCTTCACACAGAGCCCAGGGCAGCTGATTGCGGAAAATTTTCAGTTTTACATGAAGGATACATCCTAAGCTGCACATCAGTACATTAATGCTAGTCTATTTATTAGAAGGAGTTGGATGCTATTATAATTGACCTCTGTGAATTACCTTAGTTGTGGGAACACTTCAGTAGAGAGGAACCATTACTACATCACCCCCTTCAGTGCTTTTCTGCTCTGGGAGTACCTAGCCTACTTGTCAGTATAGTTTGAGCAGAAATGACTCCAGTGCTCTTCTCTTCACCTCTTCCAATGTCAACTATGTCTCACTGAGAACAGAGCTCTTAAATTTAAAAGGCTCTTTTAATTTTTTTTCTCCATTTCATGTGTATATAGATAAAATAATTATCAAAACCCGAATTTTTTTGTTTACTTTTAATTGCTAATTCACAAAAAAAAATCTTCTGGGAACTAGCTTCAAACAGAGGAAGTTCAAGTTCAATAAAAAAAAAAATATATCCTAACAATCACAAACATTTCAAAACCAGTTTTTATAAATGTTTCAGCATTGTATGTTTTCTGATACTAATATAACAAAGATTGTACTCCTGTGTAGGAGACTATAATATACATTTTATGACCACATTTGTTTCCTTCAGGTTTTACAGAAGACAATCTTCAGATTATTTATGAATAGATTATTAATATTTTTAGTTATTTCTTTTAAAATAATATATTTTGGTCTTATTTAAATTAGTCAAGTGTTACAGTTAAATTTTCTAACAGTAACACAAGTCCCCAGCGAACAGAGGAATATATTGACATTGACCTCAATGCACAGCATGCCACCATACAGTCCATAAAATATTTTAAAAAAATCAACAAATGTATCAATTGTTTTTTAATTATGTTGCTTTAGGGTATGTCCCATCTAGTCCATATTTAGATGACTGATTAAGTATGTCACTCTACCATATCAGAAAAAAAAATTAATTTCATTATGTTTTTACTTTCCAAAGATGAATCATGGTTCTCAGAAATGGCTAAGGAACAGCATGATGGTAGAAGAATTGGGTGTGGTTGTTACTTTTTGAAAGTGTTTAATATGCTCAGTTTCATCTCAGAAAAGCCAGAACAATAGCAACCAAGCAATGACAAAAAAAAAAAAAAACAAAAAAAACCCGAAACAAACAAACAAAAAAAAAACCACAAAAAAAAAACCCACAAACCAAAACCAAAACAAAACCAAAACCCCACCAAACATAGAAGGAAAAGGAGCATGTATGTATCTGGTATGTATATTAGAATAGTATTGGGTTTGCTTCAGCAGCATTAATCCATTTTTGACAGATGAAGTATCATGCTATAAATAAAAGTGCAATCACTCTTAATAATACCTTATATATACCTAGAGAAATATTCATCCAAAGGTTTCACATGAGCATCATTATTGTCAATTTACAAAATGACAAACTAAGCTTTACTTCAATTATCAAAATTATGAAAATAATTTCCTGTTTACCTGGTGATCATTTTTATGACTCCAAGAGCACAAACCAGTATATATAACTTATCTGGAAACCAGTCCAGAAAAGAGTGAAGAATAAGACTGTCTGGGTACCAGGTTCTGTCTGAAACTTCAGGACTTGGGTTTCCAGCTGAAGTTGCTGTGAGGCATTTAGTTATCAAGCGTAGTACAGATTTCAGGAGGGAAACTAGCTGCTTCTTCACCACTGGGAGACTGGAATGTGCTAAGGATAGCCGGAGGATTGGAGAACAATGAGCAAATGGTAGGGTCAACTATTAACACTAGTTATCTTTAAGTGTCTCTGTGACAGTGTCAAGTACTTCCACTGATAAGAACAGAAGCACAGAATGGTCTACATGGGTGGTCTGAGCTCTTCCACACATTGATCGTACCTGGTCATATCTAAGACAGCACTGATCCAGAAGCAGCACAGCAGAAATCAGAACTGGTTTTTCATCTATGTAGGCATATCATATGATTTACCTGGTTGCAAACGCCAAGGCAGTAATTTAAGGCAAGTCTCTAGTGCCTCTGTGCAGTGTCCAGCATTATGTGTCCTCCTCGAAAGAGCTTTTTCAAATTTCCCAGGGAAGTTGAGAGTTAGATCTTGGAGTTGATAAAAATATGAGTTGACAAACTCATTGGTATTTGGGAGAAAAAGGTATTCAGGATAGACAGCAGTCTTACAGACTATTATTATTTCAGTCAAACTTCTGAAGCACTGATTGAATGGAGAGCAGCGAGACAGCTCTGTCTTGAATTTTCTGTTCTTTGTCAATGATCCTGTTTTAAGGTGTTCAGATGTCCAATCACGTTTACCCAAGCAATTTTGAATTTTTCTGACTGCTGATACCTGAATTCTGTGGAAAACCTAAATGAGTTTTCACTGTAATCACAACAAAACTGAGAATTTAGGATTTTCAAAGCCAAGAGAAAGGGCTATATTAGGAATACTTAACCAAAATCTAAGATAAACTTTTCATGTGAGTGGGATGTCCTAGTTCTATCTGTGTTACTATAGCAACTGGCTAATTATTCCATCTCCTCCTCCCCTGCCCTTGTGTGCTTAGAAACTTTCTTTTTTTTCTTTTTTTTTTTTTTTTTTTTTTTTTTTTTTTTTTTTTTTTTGCATATAGGATCTATTCACCATCCGAGACCCATGGAGAGGTGGCATAATGGTTTGGTGATGCCAACTTCTTGTTCTGAACTATTTTTGCAACCTAAAATTTCACTTAAATCTTCATCATAAAGCAAATCAAAGGGTTTGCAGATAAAATAGTCAAATTAGTTTCTTTTTGGAGCACACTCCCAGAATGCTTTTTAAGACATTGCCTGAATTGGTAATGACAGTGATGTACCTCCCGATTTTGCACAGAACTTCATTTTGCATCTCATTTTCAAAATCACCAGGATTTTAAGTGTTAGTTTAATCAGAAAAAGCATTACTAATTTCCAACTTTCTTTTATGTCATAAAGCCGCAATTTTAAGCTTGAGGGTTTATTCATTTATTTCCTCACTTTTTTTTTTTTTTTTTTTTAAAATACACCTTGCTCTCCAGTGTGGACTTATTGGAGGAAAAAGAAGGTGATAGTAAATCAGTGAATTCACTCTTCCCTGGCAATTAACTGTTTTTTTTGTTTATCTGCAAGAGCAGTTCTGACTGGGGCGGTGTAGCAGGCTACCTGTTATGGTAGCAGAATCTTCATGGCACAGCTTTTGGCCCTGCCCTTTGAAACTCTCTTTAGAAAAGAGTGCAGATGTTCTTAGTGAGATATGTTTGGCATCCTGTGTATACACAAGGAAACAGAAAACTATTGAGTTTCCTGCTAACAATCAACAAGCAGCCTTGATAAAGCTATTGCAGAGTGATTGGCTTGCTCAGGCCTGCTTAATGTCATGGAAGTGCAAGCCATGTTATCACTGATTCATTGTGAACCTCCCTTCAGAGGCCTTTTCGGACAAGACTGATTTTTTAATTTCATTTTTATTAGCAGTTAAACTTTGTACATATGATTAGATTTCTTCTTGATCAACTGCTTGGTGGTCAGTTTTAATTTGCTTGCTTTAAATATCAGACACTGCAAAATGTGATGAATAAAGAATTACACCTACTTAGACTAAATTAGAATTTAGCTTAAAATGTAATAGTGTTCATGAAGAATTTCAAAATTATCTGACAGAAAGAAGGGACTGTTGTTCTAGTTCTTTAATTGGAAGCCCATATGCTTGACTGAGGGGTAGACAAGGAAAAAGAAGGAGTCTTGACTGAGAAATTCCTCTTTCTTTCCCCTTCCAGGCTCCCACTGGGGGAAAGAGGAGAGGGAAAGGGAATAGATATCCTATGTCTTATTTACATGTAAGACTGGTGTTTGTTGGACAGCATCCCTCCTCCTGGGATATCAATGTGAAGTGAGAAACAAATGTTCAATTGATTGTTTAACAGCCTTGTGTCTGCTCAGATGCCACTACCAAAATGTGAAGCAAGAACATAAATAGTGGCAGAAAAGACTAAGTTATTTATTTGTTGAAAATGTCTAATATTTATATATACTTTTTTTTTTCCAAATTAAAATATTCAATCTTTCTATCTCTATTGGGTGCCACAAAGTAATAAAGTGCCCTCATTTACCAGCCTGACCTATCTGTTCCATGCAGGGCTCTAATTATATGTCAGGGAGGGAGAATAAAATGGTCTCCTTAGAAATTTACCTCAGATTTAAAAATTTTACTTCACAGATCTTTCTTATAATGCATTCCTGTGGTTTTGTTGGGTGAAATGATACTTAGTTTAAGAATATCATGCTAAGTTAGTGACATTTCCTTGAAGTTGTCTGCCTCCCTGCACAGATAATGAAACATTTCATCAGCTTCCCCACAGGAAACTGATCTTAACTTTTTATCTCCTTTTTTTTGTTGTGGTTTTGTGTGTGTGTGTGTGTGTGTGTGTGTGTGTGTGTGTGTGTGTCCAGGACAAAGCAAAAAAGAAAACATCTTTAAAGTGTTTATTCAGTCTAAACATTACCTTGCCTTCTTGAAAAGTTTCACAGCTTTCAGCTTCACAGAATCCAGATTTAAAAGAGAAAAGGGTCTGACAACATTTGGGGAAGGACAAGACAATAACTGTCACATGCTGCATTTGCACATGGGTGAAAACTGATTTGAGTTCTATTGTCAAATCATTTCGATGTTAAGTATATTACCTATTCTGTAGACAGTTTCAAGTATTCATTTTGGCAAATTCTTAACTGAAAAGTTTGCAATCAGGTAAATGGATCTTCATAAATGAATGGAACAATGTGATGGATAGGAAGATAGTATCAGTCAAAAGGTTACATACTTGTAATATAAGACATATTATATCTTTGCTACATGATGACATATTTGATGACATAAAGATTCTATCATCAAGAGTTTTCCAGTCAAGGGGACATGTTTAAAGATCTATGTCACTGGTCAGAGAAGCCACTAGTTCAGTGAAGAAATTACTGATGAGATTGTGGGGATATTGGTCAGACTAGATTACCATCGTGGTTTCTTATGACCTTAAAATCTATTGATCCAAATATCTATGCAGTCATAGGTGAGTCAGAAAACTTGAGAAATTACACTCACTCAGATGAGACGTACTTATTCCTAGATCATCTCAAGTGCAATTAAAATGACTTAAATTAAAAATCCTTTAGGTTGGTTAACTATATCTGCCCTGAACTGAAGTTATTCCGTAAAAATGAAGGAAAGTAACTAGACTTAAAGTTGTCTTAATAGATTTCTCCTTCTCTTCCTCTCTTGATGCACTGTATTTGTCTTTCTCTGGCTGTACTATTATTCACTGTTTAATTGATAGAAAGCCACTGCTGGACATGTAATTCTGCACATTGACTGTTTTAGCATTCTGGGACAGAGAGAAAAGAGGCATGCAGTTTGAGAGCATTAAGACTTAGGTGTTCTGTTCCCATCTTTATTAGAATAATTCCAAGTTTATAACGTCATTCTTGTTATTCATCTGGCTTTTGCCACTATCCTTAGCTGCAACATCCTTGTTAAAACCCAAGGCATTAATTTAGTTAATGACACATAGGCAGTAACTGTATAGGCTACATCTTTCTTTTCATATTCTCATCTCTGGCTTTGAAGACTTATTTTGTTGTTTGTTTTGGTAACTTTTGCATTGTCTTATTCAGTCTGATCTTTTATTTCTTAATTTTTAATTCTTGACCTCTTAGGAAGTTTTTATATTTTTTCTGTATTTTCCTCTGTTCTTTGCTCTTTGCATTTTCTTGATATCCCTCTTAAAAAAGATACTCATGTCAGTAGATCAAACTCATCTTTCTCCAGATTTGTCACCCTTCCCAAAGTAATACCAAGTCTCCTCTCTGTTTTCATCCCTTTACTCTTCAGACCTGTTGGTTTTATCAACATTTTACTGAACTTTATTTAGGAAATATGCTCTACTGAATTCTGTAACTCTGTATTTTCTTCTTTCAATTTAATAGATAGAATGAATTTATGATTACTCCATACAAGTTCTAGACCAGCTATTCTATCATATACTAATTAGTTTCAAATTGCATCTAAAGTAGAATGACCTCTTGCTAGTTCTGTTGCTACTTGGTGAATAAATTTGCTAGCCGTCATATTGAGCAATAGCTGATATCTACTGATACCAATAGCATTAACTCTCCAGTTTCTGCATGGGAAATATATTTTTCCTATAATATGGCTATTGGAAATATTTATATTTCTAGAAGCATTAAAAAGATCATACAATCAAATTTGCTTCTGCAGGTTTACAGCAAAACCCCAACAATACCTGGTATAATGTCTTTGCAACTTTTACTTAAGTAAACTTTGCATAAAATATGTATCTTATTCAATAATATACTGATATTGAAACAGTAACTCAGATATTTATCAAGTGTTAAGTCATCTTGGAAGCTATAACAACTAATTCTGTCCATTTCAGTATTTATTCATAAATGCAAGATGTTATTTTATATATTTTTGAGTTGTGGGACATATAAAACAGAAAACTGTCCTAAGCTAAGGTTTCAAAGTATTCCACATCTGGATAACATTTTAAGACAGACACTGCCTCTTGTCCTCTTAATAAATGTGTAACTTCTTTGTGACAAATACAGCAGTTTTTTATTTAACATATGATTCAATATAAATAGGAAATCACCTGAAAGATCCCAATGGACTTCAGGGCGGAGTCATCAAATGTGATGGGAACATATTTAGTGTGTTGTCAGCATTTTAAAATAACATTTAAGTTTTCATATAACAAACTTAGAAAACCGCTGAGTCCACAGAACAGACTTTGATAACTATTGCCTTGTGCTTTGCTTACAGCTTCAAAGTACTTAATGTTAGCATGGATCACACAAAAGATTCATTATTTTATTCTTTTTAATTCAATAAAATGCACCACTTTTTCCAAATTAATAGATACCAATTAACATAAAAGCCAATACTGTTACAGGAATTGTCTCAGTTGCATAGAAGTTTAAATGCTTTACAGCTATTTAGATTAATTTGAGCTAGTTCTTTACAGACAAACTACAATCATGCAAAAGGTCCTGCAACCTTTTTTCTTTCTCTTTCCATCTGCAGAAAATGATCCCTATGCTTAACAATTGAGTTTATTTTTTATTGCTGTGCCCAAGGCAAAATCTCAGATTGGGGTTCGCAATCTCAGAAGACAGACAGATTTAATATATTTGTCACTACCTTGACAGGGTGAAAATATTGCTTAAATTCAGGTGTAAGAGATTAGCTTTTGTGAAACAGAAGTAATCCTCAAAATGAAATGTTTTTCAGACACTCAGTTATCCATGTTCTGATTAGAAGACATAAATGTTAGCTCTAATTGGCCTAACTGTGGTCACTACTTTTACTCAGATGCTTCTATTTTCCTTATATTACTCAACCCAAAGTTATGTGGGTATTGTACCCTACTTAGTGATTTCACTTATTTTTAAATAATTACAGTATTTTCCACAAACATAAAAATGCACTTTAAAAGACTGGAAATAGAAAGGATAAAATTCTTAAGTACAATAAATAGCGGTAATAAAAATATAGCTGTAGGCTGATAAAAATGGAGTCTTTTTGAAGATCAAACATAATGTCATGTTAGTAAGTATAAGGTGAGGTGTCCAGGGCTTCAATCTAGAAATACATCTGTAATTGTCTTTTGTCTTTATTTTCTAATTCATATTTAGGGGCTTTAAAGATCTGTTGTAACAGGACTCTTGTTACATTTAATAAGTGCCATGTTGATTGGCGTACTCTAAGTAGGCTTTTCAGTTTGCCTGTGGGGAAATTTAATATAAAAACATTCAACATTCTTTTATTAGTGTTTTTTACTATTCCCAGTCCCATCAGACCTTTGGTGCAAGCAGTGTATTATTGAAAAGCTTATCTGTAAGAAGTGAGCCAAGGGGAAATTCAGCCTTTATTAATATTGACATCATGTTCCTGCACAATGGCTGTCTAAAGAAACTTTTCAATTGGATTTCAACTGCTTTGATGCAGTATAAATGGAAACAACTGAATGCATGATTTAACATAGAACAGTGAAAAATGTTGCAGCCTATATGCTCTAACATAAGGCATGTGTTCAAAGATACTACGTGGCTGTATTCTGCAATGTTTCCAGTCAACTTTCAGTTAGGGAACTAGAAAAAAATAATTGTCTTTGCTTTAAGACAGACTACATTTAAAATGAACTTGCATTTTTTCATTGTTAACGACAAAGTCCTGTGGAGAGAGATTAGGCCTGAGAACTTGGTGAAAGTCTGATCCTGTCTCACTTAAAAAACACTGTGAAGCTTTGAGCTAATTTTTTAATTGACCAGATGTCCTGACAAGGCAAAAATTATATAGGATTTGGAGTTAGGAAGCCACATTTCCTAGACTGGTCTGTGCTAATATAACTCTAGCTTCAAGCAAAAATCCCCAAAATGGACAAATTTCCTAATAATATAACATCTTTAAGAGAACTAGGCATATATATTCATTTTAACATTTTCATAAAGCTAAAACATATATGCCATTAAAAATTATAGGTAGAATACATACTGCGTGGACTTAGTTTTAGCACTGTTTTCATTTGAAAAGAACAAAAGAGAGGGAGTTGACAACACCTGACCAGGAAAAGGAGACTTAATCCAGTTACTTTCTCATGCTAATGAGGAAAGAATGGAAGAGTTAAAGACTAATTTCCTACAGTGGGAAATGCATGAGCATTGTGACCTACAACCTTCCTGCTGGAGGTATGTCACCATTCAATGATGAGTTTAAGATTTACTGGGACAGAGACAGAGGAATAATATCTGAGTCTATAGACAGCTCACTAGATCACACATTCAGAAGTGTTTGGCCTCCCCAAAGCTGTAGCTACATCTTTATTTCTACTAGTTATTACCAAATAACTAGTGTCCTTAATAGGTATTCTTCCTCGTTTCAGGCTTGGGCCATTTTAGGTTCTGAAGTGGGGTTTTTTTAATCTTTTTTTTTTTTTTTTTTTTTTTTTTTTTTTTTTTTTTTTTTTTTTTTAATTTCATGAGAACAGCAGTGCTTGAAAAATCTGTATTACAAGTAAGAGATTTGCACTGTTCCGCCCATTATAATGTTTTGTGTTTTAGGCTGGTACCTCCTGACAACCTGTTTTATGTTGTACCAGAGTAATCACAAATGCTTTATCTCAAATGTTTCTCAAGTTTTCCCTGTACAAAATATGTTATGTAGTCACTGAGGACTTCGACTATGCATCATAGATGATCAGGTAGATGGTGGTGTTGGGTGTTGCAGACCTGCAAGTATTATAGGTTGTGATGGTAGAACCACATTATAAAATGTTTTCATTACAGTGCAAACAGGCCCTTGGGGGCTCTTATTAAGTGCTGAATATATTAAAAGCAAAGATTATTCTGTATGATTCACAGAACTGAGTTTAGACGCAATTCCCTGCTCTCCTACTTTATATCTGATGCTTTTTCATCACAATACCTTTTTCAGTGGTCTCATAAGGTGGCCTCTCAGATGTGGTTACCTCAGAACAGTCACACACTTTGTGAAAAAAATGAGTATTTTATGTCCTGAATTTCAAAATATTTAAGAGATTTTGTAATTGGGCCTGGGGAAAATGGAGAAGACCAAACATGATAGGCAATCTTCTGTCTTCAATTTTCTTTTTTTTTTTTTTTTTTTTTTTTTAGAGTCTAAAAGGAGCAGCAACAAAATGAATAGAACATCAAGAAACATCTATAAAAAATATTGGATCGGTTTGTTTTCCATAAGTCACAGAGCCATGATGACAACTTTTAACTTATGCAACCTTGTCACGGTTCAAACCTGGCCAGCAGCCAAACACCATGCAGGTGCTCGCTCACCCTCCCCTGCTCAGGAATGGGGGGGTTATTTAGAGGGGTAAAGGGAGACTTATAGGTTGAGGTAAAAAGACTTCAATAATTGTAATGAAATAAAACAATAGCAATAATAGAAAGTACAAATGGGTAATGCAGTGTGATTGCTCACCACCCACTGACTGATACCCAGCCTGTTCCTGAAATACCAAGATATCACAGTCACAATCCCAGAAGAAAGAGATCCCTCTCCTTTCCAGTCACACCTTCTTTATATACTGAGCATGACGCTACATGATACAGAATATTTCACTGGTTAATTTGGGTCCGGTGCTCTGGCTCTGCTCCCTCCCAGCTTCTTGTACACTTGTGCACAGGCAGGACATGGTGAGTTGGAGAGTCCTTGATCTCTTTGAAGCAACTGAAAACATCATTGTATTACCATCATTCTTCTCATACCAAATCCCATACTGAATTCAAAACGCAGCACTATTCTAGCTATTAAGAAGAAAAATGAACTCTATCCCAGCTGAAACCAGGACAAACCTATACAATATTCCAAATAAAGGACATGTCATGGGGCAAATGCAAAGAAAGAATATGAAGGACATAGACTCAGTTCTGATGTTAGTTCTACTTCCCAGAAATATTATAGCATTCTAGATGTATTACATAAATTAATATCTGCTGCATGGTATTTGACGGAGCTCTTAGCCTACAGGACAGGAAAAAAAAAAAAAAAAAAGAGAAATAAAAATCAAAAGAAAGATTGATTTCCTTTGTCTTTTTCTAATCTTGATTTTGTTTTCACCTAGGTAATAAGACTGAAAGAGAAATAGTCATCTTCAATTCAGAACATCATATGGAGGACTGGGACATTCTGAATACTGCTCCAGTTGTGACATCTGTTGTTCTTAAGCTGTTCATTAGGATTGTATTTAAACAACAGTATTTTAGGGCCTATGCAATTAAACTTTTCACAACTTTGGTTTCTCGATCCAAAAAAATTAGATGCTACTTCTGAGAGGAGGTGTAGGCGTTCATCTCTTCTTGGATCTTATTTCAGGCTTCTCAAGGTAACCATCTAAAATAATTGGAATGAATCATTTTTTGCAACTCTCTCTCCATTGTTTATAGAGGTAGCCTAGGTAACTGGCTTAGACTACATGACTACATTTAGACAGTTGAAGAGATATGCCATGATAGATGACTAATTTTTAGATGACCAAAGATACAGGAGATGAATAGCTGCCTAAATGCTTACCTAATCAGCAAGCTGTTGAGGAGAGGAATCTCTTTTACTGAAAAATAAAGACATGTTACTTTCAAATGAAGGAGTTTATTGACACAACAGTCCAGGCAGAAGAAGATACTGTAAACAGTAACTATGGAGACATGCATCTGAAACAATACACTGTAATGTCTAGCAATTGTACAAATACATTTGATTGTTGGACAGCAAGAATACAAATGGAATAGGGGAGAGAAAAAAGTCATACAAATGTCTTCCATAAACATCCACTGTACATAAGCGTGAAAGTGGTCTGATCCCATTATCACACAGATTGTTTTTAAAGCCAGAGAACACTTTGAAATGAGGTATTGTCTTGTTAAGTCTCCTAAGGCATTCCTTCCTGTTTCAGAGGTCCTTTAATTTACAAACGGAAGACATAATATACAATATAAAATCTTCTCTTTTAAAAAAATATACTCTCAGATCTACATCTTGTTTCCCAGAGGACAGAGTCCCAACAGCTAGGCTATCTGGTCTTACTGACTCATACTATCTCAGTGCACTATTTTAGATACCAAGACACTTTAATGGGAGTGATAAAGGGACACTATTCTGGAAGATGAGGCTTGAATCCCTTTTACAGGAGCCAGCTCAGGTTGTCACAGCTGTGCTGAACTTGAGTTAAGGGGAGTAATAAAACAGTGTCTACTGCTAAATAAAAGTCAGCCTGGGAATGACCCAAGGACCAGGTTGAAGTGACCAGCTGTGCTCACGTTGCTGAAGGCTGACCCCTCCTAGACCGCACTTTTTGTGAAAAAGCTAGGCTGAAATCCTCTGAAACAAATCCAGGGAATAAACTAGCAATTAAACAGTGTGGATGAACAGGGAACAGTGCTTCAGTACTCTCTCCAACCTTCTTCTAATTTAGCAGTGCAGACGTACCAACTAACATGTCGTCAACACCAGTGAACTCTAAGCAGTGCATCGCTCTTCTTTCTACCTCTAATTTTGGGAACACAGTGCTGAAACATCCATTCTGGCTAGTGTAGGACCAGCTTCAATTACCAGAGTTTGTTTTGTCTCTCTGCCAAATAAAACCTACTTTACTCTTTTTGGAACTAAGCTGGCTTTGGTGGCAGTATAGCCATATTTGCTTTTGTGCCTGAGCTAATAAATCCAGCCAGATCCACACAGTCTCTGAGCAGAGTCAGAGTTGTGGCAGTTCACAGCATGGCTAGTCCATAAAACAGGTGCTTGAAAACAGAATCTTACTGTGTGAAGATATGTTTGCACCTACTGACCTTACATAGCGTTATTACCTTATAGGCTGCATTCTTTGCTTGCAAAGAAAAAACCAAAAGATCCCCACCCTGAAATGAGAACACTTGGTTTCTGAGGATAAACATAATTACTGCTCTGTATTTTAGACAATAATAAATTATAAATAGAACATTAGTATCTCACAGGAGAATTATGTCTTTTACAGTAGTGACTATGATTATCTACCACTCCAAGTATTTAGAAACACAATTCATGTGGTGTGGAAGAAAAAAAAAAATTCTATACTTAATAGAGTTGGCTGCACAGTACATTAAGGAGTTCTATGATTTCACTCTTGAGTTTTTGATAATCTCCAGATAAACTTATTTTATACAGTGGCAGAGTGTATTGCCATGAGGGATCTCTAAAAACTTTACAATACAGTTATTATATAAATAGTAGCTATGAGAAATCAGTCAAGTTTCCAGAGTGACACACGAGATTCAGCAGGCTCATGGTCCACAGAATTTAAATTAAGGCAATTCAAAATCTGGCCTTTGTGCTTGCACCACAAAAGGATGACAGGGATTTTTATTTGTCTTGGGACTTTCCCCAGCTTTGCCTTATGTCCAGTCAAAAATAACTTCTTCAGGTAAAATCTACCTTCATCAGATCTAAATTGAAAGCGTATGGGGGAACAAGTCAAAAAAAGGAGCAAGGGCAGCTGAAGGGCAGTTTAAGCCTGGGACTAGCAACAACAAGCTGATATGGACAAAAAAGAAAAGTGCCTGAGCTTGCCTCCAAAGCTGAGTGTAAATATTTTCCACCTTGGCAGTGTTCAAGTAAACCTTCCACAGGCTGGCTCTGGCTATAACAATTAAGGTGTCAGCGTGCTCTGTGCAGAGAGGAGGGACACCCCTCAGTAAAAGGGCTGTAATCCTGCCTCAGCGTACTTTTGTTGTGTGGTACTTCTTTGTGAAAGGCACCTCAGATCTGGTCTTTTAGCTACGGCTTTAAAAAATGCCAGCAGGTCCCTGAAATTCCTTCTTCTCCACTGATTGTCTTCTCTGGCTTCAGGGAAAAAGACGGAGCTCTTCTGGAGACCAAACCCCACAGATTCCTTAGAAGGAAAATACATGCAATTAAGTGAATCCTATCCTATGGTGTGAGAGGGAAAAGAAGGGTCAAATTAAAGATAATATCAAAGAACAAAACTACAAATAAAGAAAAGCAGGCTTTTGTTATTTATTTAGCAAAGCATTAGTTTCACCCTCAGTCTCCCTTTCTGTGAAATAAGAATAGTAAGTTTAATTAACGTGGTTAAAGAAATAAAAGCAGCTAAGAATTTTGTAGGATAATATTCAAGCTGTAGACCCCTGTACTGCAAAAAGGAAAAAGGGAGAATTCTTTTCTGAAGGCAATTTTTCTGCCTTGACAGACTTCTGTGAAGCAAAAAAATTCTCACACACACTCATAAAAGGTTATCATTGTGAATTTAAGGCATTGCTCATGATTAGTAAATACCAAAACATATCACGTCTCTAGTTCTGTCATAGAGTGCAGCATGTCTCTCACAACAGAAAATACAATTTCATAAAAACAAAAATTTTAACGTCAATCTGAAAATCTTAGAATTTTACAGTGCTACTTTCCCAAAAAGTTTAAACCACCATGTTTTCTCAACCCTAAACTCCAACAAAATCCCTTTAACCAGAAGTTAGGTCTTGTGAACTACAAATGTGTAAGATTCTTAAGCCACACACAGAAAGTTACTGATGAGGGTGTTAAAGTTCCCAGCAAATTAGCCTAAAGATATTTTATTATATATGAAAGCATTCTGCTAACTTCTAATGATATCTTTGAAGAATGTTTTTTAAATCTCTGAAAACTAAACAGCAGTTGAAAAACTAGAAAGCCTAAAAAAACCATTACAGATCATCATAAAGCATAAAATAGGTTAGCTTGTAAATCAGAGCTATAGAATCAACTGCAGGATAACTAAAACAGCGGAAGCAGTACTGTTTGCAAAGGAACTCTAACTCTAAACAATGCATCTCACCAATAGAAAACAAACACATTAAAAGAAAGGAAATTAGTGAAGTCATTACACAAACCCAGCTGGGAACCCAGCTGTTTAAAGATGAAGCAAGCTCTCTAATTCTTGATCTTTGGGAGTGTCTAATTAGAACACAAACTAAAAAAGTTCTTCCAGCAGTATTGAAAAGAAAAGGAAAGCTTCCTCCCAGAATCAGATTCCTCCACTGTGACAAAGTAGGTTTTTGAAAGGCTGAATAACTAAGTGAAAGAGAAATGTTGCTGCTGCAGAGTTATGGCATCAATTATGCTTAAATAAGGGTTGCAGTATACATAGGCATAATACTATGAAATATATATGAACAGCTTTTGTTTTGCAACTTACCTGTTATGCTTTTACCCCACTATTTAAAACATTAAATAGAGACATGGCAAGCTTACAATATTAATCACCTTCCTTGAACAAACCTATGAGGCAAGTACTGCACTGTTAAGAATATAATGGCAAAATGTACTTAGGACCACAAGCAATGAACTTTCTGCCCAGGGCCACCTTACCTAAAGGAGATGCAGCAAAATCTGTTTAATTATAGGACTGCAGTGCTAACTTTGCAATTCTTCATTTTCATGGCACTGCTGCTTTGATATTGATAACTTTAATGCACAAAGGAATAAGAAAGGTATGGAAAGCATAGGGATCAGATTGTCAAGCGACTGACATGAGAGGATAAAGGACACTGGATTTGAAACAGTACAGGTAAGGATACACTGACTGGGGTATAAGTGGAACATTAGTTCTGACCATGTGCATCTAGCAGTTTTAAGACTTTTGAGAGATAAATGTGAAGATAAAAAGTTTGTCTGAGGCAGAGGACCTATGTAATCACTCTTCTGTTTTGGGATATTTGTCATTTGATTCAGTGGGGAAGCTGAAGGAATTGGAGACCCTTTTCAAAACATGCTTCAAATGGATATTGTCCTGACTACGCTCTGAAATGGGATTTGTAGGAACTTTTTTTTTTTTTTTTCCAAATGTTTCATCACACTGTGCACTCCTTACATCTTTAAAATATCTTCACTGTTGTTATTGGTCTTTATTATACCTCATCTACTACAAAGGCATAGTTTATGCCAGTGTAATGATCACATTTAACCTGCAGTTGTAAAACAATTTCCCAATATGATTCAGTTCTAGAGTGCCATCCACTGAAATGCTGATACAAGCACCAAGAATCCAGTAGTGGACAAGGTGAGGTTTAAACTTTCAGGTGATTTAGTGTAAGGGAAGCATCTTGAGGCATCAAGAATAGTATTAAAAAACAAAGTTGCATGAAGCATGACTATACAAAAAATTATTTTAATGTGCACTGATTTTTTAAGAATGCTATATGTAAGCTGAATATTAAGCCAATGCTTGAAGATATTGGAGTTAATCTTTCAATAAGTACCTCTTGTTACATTACATACATAAAACTTTAATTTGGTAGAGTATTGGAAGCAAGTGGATTTACATTTACAAGAACGCACTATACATCACCAACCAGTTAGTCTGTAGGTTTAATTAATTTAAGGTATTTTATTAAAAAAGCCTCACCAGTATATAATGGTTCCATCCTTCTATTGGTTCAACCATTCATTAAATTAAAACCTATCTTCCTTCTGAACTTCCAGCCTACCCTCTCTCCTGGATTAAATCCACATTGCAAAGCTTTAAATTTGGAGAAAGTCTTCTAGGATCCAAAGACTTGGCAGCCTTCTACTTTCCTTCTCCACCATCTATGTAATGTTTAAGCTGTTTGGCTTGCTCTTTCAGTCCCCTCCCTCTGAGGCCTAATTGTCTCCCATGTCAGGAACAGAGATATACAAGTAACCTTGGATAGCAAGTAACCTAGCAGTTAGACAGATGACTGTGACTATGTAGTGGTCATTTTCTAAATCTCAGGACCATGCTGTAGACGATAATTATGAAGAAGATAGAACTTTGGAACAAGTGAGGCAAGAATTTCTCCTGAGATATCCCATCACAGTACAGCGTACCTGAGGGTCCTCCAGAAACAGCCAGAGAAGACCTCACCATGAGCCTTATCTTTCCAAATTTTTCCTGAACAATTCCATAAAATAAACGTTTACAAATATTTAGAGATTACTATGTAGAAAATAATTACTTGGGGATTTTAACAAGTGTTGGTCTTACTTAGATGGGTTGATAAAAAATTAAATTTCTTAATAAAGACGTATTTCAAGTAACACAAGTGCATTTGAAGTTTGTGTGAAATGCAGGAATTTTCTGAACAATTCTCCACAAGCAAATGATCTCACTTGCAAGCTAACATATTTGCTAAATTCAGCTAGTTATTCCATTCTTTCTACCACCTATATTTTTTTTTTAATATCTTGTTCCTTCTGTTTTATTTTCTTCTACCTGTTTTAATTTGCCTTGCATTTGTTTGTCATGTCTTATTAAGAATGAAATCTCTCCAGGGCAGGGAGCTTGTCTTATTTATTTTTATAGAATTCTGCCTAAATATGTGTTATTATGTAAATTATTTTAATTTTAAAATAATAATACTTTCCTATCAAGACTGGTTTTGAGGTTTGTACTCAATTTTTATTTATTATGCTCCTTATGTTGTTGCCAAGTTGGGTATTTTTTCATGCATATTCAAATACTTACCTTTACTTATTAAACACCTAAATTAATTTACTTTACTTAAGCAGCTGGTTTTCCTATGAGAAGTACCAATTTCAGGAGGCAAAATCATAGGCCCACTGGAGGTAATTAGACTTTTACCTTTTACCTCACTAGGGATAAGATTGTACCCACAACCTTGGCAAGTAGCAGTCCCTGTGCCATGAACTGGTATTAAAATGATTACAAAGCAATCTCTGATTCCAGTTGCCATCAAATGTGGAAGAATCTATAAACTGCTGTCCTCCTCCTTCATTTGATTGTCAAACACGTTCCATTCTACTCGGTATCACTTTCTCCAACTTTTCTCATTTTTCTTTATTGTTTTCTCTTTTCTCTTCAGTTATGCTCGTTTCTTTAACAAGAAGAATGGTTTTGCCTGTACACCACTAGTGCTCTGAGCCATGCTTTTCTTATGATTTCTTTACCCTCTGTTTCCTTTGGGTTTCTTCCCACCACACCTCTTCTAGTGATCTTGATCTTCTAATTCTCAAAATTTTTACTTTTCCTAATCTTAATTCTTCCAGGTCTACTCTGCTCACCTCCACATTGTCTAATAATAGCGTTCTATTGCTTTACATTCATTAGTGAAAAAATCCCTGTCTCCTGGAAAAGCTAAATATTATTACTATTACCCTAACTTTCCAAACAGGAAAGCAAAACACAAGGGCCAAGCGCTTAGACAAAGCAAGAGGAATCAGTGTTTAGATCTGGGATTAGCACACAGAAGACAATCTGCAACTTGTCCTATGGCTGAGATTTTCTTGTACTATTGGGATGCCCCTTCCATGGCTGTGTGATTATATTGCCTGCTTGGCTGAAGCAGACAACAGCCACATTGTCATTTTGCAGCAGCTTGGGCTGTTTCCACTGTTTGCAGCTCACAGAAGTGCTCCTATGAAATCAGGGATCAAGTATAAATTACACTGAATAGGCTGAGATTAGTTTTGGGAGTCACAGCATCCAGAAACTCAGGAGAGCCCAAGCTTCACAGACATTCAGCTATGTCTCTAACATACAGACCTCACACTCAGTATGCACCAGCAATCTCTGTGCAGACTATATTGTATCTCTGTTTGAGGGAAGAAAAAAACCCAACAAACAAAACCTCAAACAAAATTAAAAGAAAAAATTTAAGCTGTCCTCACAAGTAATTTCTTAAGATGTGTGATTGTTTGTAAGAATATTTTCACTCCATTTTGTTAATTATTGAAAGAAAGAAAGAAAATCTAAAATTAGTTTATAAATTCTGGTGTATTTTTACTGACAATGGGTTCACTTTATTCTAGCACAAGTATAGGATGCTACTTCAGGGTTAAAAAAAAGGTGAATTTCAATAAAACTGAAGAACATCCATCGAGGGCGTTTGTTTCTTTTAAACATTACACACAGCTGTTGTAAAGTTGGCAAAGATGTGTGCCAGAAAGCTACATATTTGATGCTAGAAACTGTTTGTTTCACCCTTTATTCAGTAACAGCTGGTAAAATGGTATTTAAGAACGGTTTTGATTTAATCTAATGAGAAACTATGTTGCAATGTACTGTACTGCCTGCAGAAAATAATTGGACAAACATTGATTTTTATGTTGCTATAATAGTTTCATTTTCAATAAATAGGAATTTATATGCATAGTTATTTGCTACCATTCCTCTCTCCATATACAGGCTAGAGATTTGCTTGCAAATAAAACAAAACAAACAGAAAAATCAGTCCTGAAATGGAGTTTAGCTATTCCAGAACTGCCAGAACTGGAAAAGATCTCCCTTAAGATTTCAGTTTTATATTCAGCTGACATTAGATCAAGCTGGTATCAAAGGGAACCAGACAGTGGGATCTACAGAGAGGCAGAAAAAAATTAGAGCACACTAATACCAACAGGAAGGGAGCATAAACAGAAGGCAGAGCATGGAGGGTGGCATAAACCCAACTTTACTGTTCAGTTTCATATCTACAACAAGTATCATCTGAATTATTAAATAACTGATTTATGTATTTTAAGAATGAAATAGTTCTTGAAATCACTGAGACAAGACAGAAGACAAGATATAGTTTCCACAAGGGCTCTGACTGACTCAAAGCTGCTGTTTTCCTCCATTTATATGAATACAACTAGGATTTTGCTTAATTTACAACAGTGTAAATCGAGGTTAGAATCCAGTTTAAAAGTGTATATTTACCGCGAAACAAAAAAAGAAATGAGCCAGACAACCAATCATTCACACTAATTAACTGTTACTTACCATTTTTCAATACAGCCAGCACTATCAAAGACAAAGGCTGGGCACCCATCTGAGAAAGGAGGCTCAGGGGAGACCTCATCGCCCTCTACAGCTACCTGAAAGGAGGTTGCAGAGAGCTGGGGATGAGCCTCTTTAACCAAGTAACAAGGGACAGGACAAGAGGGAATGGCCTCAAGCTGTGCCCGGGAAGGTTTAGACTGGATATTAGGAAGCATTTCTTTCCAGAAGGGGTTGTTAGGTGTTGGAATGGGCTGCCCAGGGAGGTGGTGGAGTCCCCATCCCTGGAGGTGTTTAAGAGTCGGATTGACATAGCGCTGAGGTATATGGTGTAGTTGGGAACTGTCAGTGTGAGGTTAATGGTTGGACTGGATGATCTTCAAGGTCTTTTCCAACCTAGATGATTCTGTGATTCTGTGAGAATAATTTACTCAGTGGATCTTTACTCAATGTCCAAATCACACAACATGCTATCCTCAACTTTGTCCCAAGAGACTTTTCATTCTTAAGCACCCTCACTATCCTTAGACACACAACAATTCCCGTCAGCTTTATAAGTTGTTAATCTTGTGGATGGCAAGACAAGTCCTACCATTAATTCAGATCCTTTGAACTGAAAATGCACACACAAAATTAAAAATGTAGTATAAGAGCCACAGGGAGTCTTTCCAGGAAAGAAAAAAAAAAAATATGACCAGCACATAGGAGAGCATCAGAGAAGCTGGTCCGAAACAATGTAGTGTTGAATCAGTCTGTGCCACTTGGGCTGGTTGTCAAGGATCAGTCCCTAGACATACCAGTGTAGACATAGTCATGGGTGCCACAATGAAGAAAAAGTTTTTGTTTGAGCTCTAAATGAAAGTGCAACTGCCCATGAAGCAGTCATGAGAAGACCAGGGTTTTGGATATGTTGCTTTGTCTTCAATTAAAAATTTAATCCAAATCAAACATGTCTGGTCTAAAATGGTTTTAATTCTCCCCTATGTCATTATTTCTCCATCTCTTGCAATCCGTGTTCCAGGTCCAGCTTGTATCTGTACAGCAGTGTATACAGAAGAAGAAGAATCATAATTAGCTACCGATGAAAGCCTAAAACTTGAACAGTTTATAGTGTTATTTCTGGTTATAGAGTCTTGAAATATTCATGCATTGGCTGCTCTCTGATAGATCCTTCTATTTAATGCCTTTCAAAATACAAATTACTTTCCTTTTTAAATCTCAGCATTAATACTAAAGTTCTGTTCAGCTTAACTTTACACCTTAACAGCAACATCTGAATCTCAAAGCCTAGAGAGACAGCCGATGTGCATACCATTCAAATATTTCATTATACCTTGTTCATCTCTAAATATCCCTATTTATTCTTTCTTTTACTTAAGGCTTGATCTTTCATTTTCTCCTAATTTTAATAATGACTTTCCACTTCTCTTTGTTTTGGATTTGTATCTTCTCTCCTCTGTTTTTTAAGAAGCTTCCTTTTCTTGGCACTATTTCTTCTGTCTTCTGTGAACATTATTTTAATTATGATTTTCCACAATGGAAATGAGTGTGACTTCTATTTCTGTACTTTCTGTTTTGAACCCAGTTTTCTTCACATGAACTACAGCAGTATGTGCTGTCCATACTTTATCTTGTCTCCATTTGTACTTTCTGATGTGGGAGAACATAATTCCATAAACAGAGGTAAGTCATTTGAACTTGTCTTGAAACTACAGAAATCACTTTGTTCCTTTTAATACAGCCCAAGGAAACCATAAACTGAATCTGAGTTCCACTGGGCTTTTCTCTGATCAATTTATTCAGGTTTCCTACAGCTTTCCCTATCCTGCCCATTATCCACATCTCAGGTACATGCACTAGTTTAACATCCTGAGTACTGAGAACCAAGAGGAGCGCAAGAAACCCTACATCTCTTTCTTACATTATTCTTCTATGGGTGATTTAAAGCTGTTCATATTTCCTGGAAGTTATTTTGCAGAGGCTGGCTTAGTATGCACACCATCAGCGATTTCTAAACAGTTTTACATATTTCCAAGCAGGCATTTTTCCACATATTAAGAATGAACCTTGTCATGTAGTCATCCTTTGGATAATTACAACTTCAACAAATAATAAATTTATTGGGACTTTTTGGTGTGACTCTAATACAGGATGAAAAGCACTCATGACATCTGATACCTATTACTTTGGGAATTCACAATTTAATACCTTCAGTGTTATGAGTGTCTTACTTATTTGCAAATACATTTCAAAGTGTGTTTACTTGTGCTTATAAGGACATTATGCTAAGAATATTTCCCCCTCAAAGGAATTTATCATATTTTGTTTGCTATTACCAACATGTTTTTTGAGCTGTTAGTCTGAAACAAATATTTAGACAAGTGAAGGAAGTAGTATTATTATTTCTCCCATTGCACATTAGTAAAATGTAAAGTACTGTGCACCTAGATTGTTATCTGTTTCTGATGGAGCTTGTGATTATATTTTCTGGGTTTAGTTTGAAAGCTAAGACATCTGTTTATCTGGTGCATACAGAATAACTCTCATGTCTCTTCATCTCTAAAATTTTCAAAGGCTTTCATTCTGTTTTAAATCCTTTGAAGAAGCAGTAATCAAAGACAAAAATTATCAGAGGTACATTTTTGTTTTCCAAACAATGAAAATAACAACGCTCATCCTACTCCGATTTCAGGCACTTGCAATGAAACTTCAAACCTGGAGATTTGCCACACAAATCAAAAGTAATATGGGTAGCAGCAAACTCCAAAGTGCTGGCTGGATTACAGTTAATATGGGTACACCCCCCCCGACTTCAATTCATCATATAAATTTAAACCAGGCATTTAAATAATAAAGACCAATAAGGCAGTGCAAAGACTTCAAAAAACATATCCCATCACAGCATGACAATGCATCAAAGTTTTTTTCTTCTCCTTTTTTTTTATTCAGATAAAGAAATCAGGAAGAATAATGGTGAAATGCTTTTGTAGCACAAAAGCATTCTGAAAACAGAACATTGAACAAACAATATTTTGCCATTCAAAACTGATTTTCAATTTCAAAACTTAGACTAAAGTAATATTTTACAAGAAACAATCAATATATTCTTGAAAAGAAAATGACATTGCCATTGAGCTGTTTTAAGTAAGTTTTTTTTCTGCCAAATGTATGCAAACTACAATTTTATTTAGCACTTGAGGGAAAAATTAACGAAGCTCTTTCTTGAAGAACTGCAAAGTTTGTTATGCATTTTTCATTTATTTATTACTTCTACATACATCTCTAGTATGACCATGCCATTCGGAATAGTCTTTGGGCAGAAGAGTGAGAATATTTAGTCAAGCTAAGAAATAGTGAGAATATATAAAAACTTTTTGCAAAAGTTCTAATTATTTTGTGGCAGATTTGGATACCATGGGTAAAATCCCACACAAACTTGAAGTTCTAACATGATCATTTAAGATTTGTTTATTATCTTTTGTGTTATTAGAGATTGACATGATGAGAATAATGGTTAAGAACAAATTCTGTAGTCAGTGACAGGATTCCTGCTACCCAGCTTTAGAACTCTGTGCTGTAGTCACCTATTTAGCTAATCAGCTAATTACAGTCTATGCAGAGAAATATGCTTCTAGTATATTATTCACCTGACCTGCAGTAGACTTCTGCTACTTCTGCTATGTTGACCAGGAGGAGCTAACTGAAGGTAATGCATGCCATGCTGGGTGGCAGAGAGGAACTTTCAAAGTTGCCATGACTTTTGAACTGGAAGCTCCGGTTAGTTCATTGCTGATGTGTAGTACATACATGCCTAGCATGGAGAAGGTAAAAAGAGTAATCTATTACTCATAAGTAGATAGGAAATTGTACTCCATTTTTTTGACTTTTTTTTTTATTAGAAAGATCTCCTCCTTCATTTTATATTTTCTTATTAAACAAGCAAAACTTGATTAGATCAATAATGATCAAAATAAGCTTGGGCAGAAACAATTTTCAGTTCATTTAATAACTATGAAGCCAGAGTCCTTTGCCCCCAAAAGGAAAAAAAAAAAAAAAAAAAAAAAAAAAAATGAGATTTCTCTAACCTTATTCATTTAAAATAAGCTACTTGTTCTCCTTTGTTTTAAAATGCTCAGTGATATCAGAATACAGCTTTGATAGTGCAGTGCAGTCTACATCAGTTTAATTAGTATTATAAGAACTAAAAGTGCTGACAGTGACAACTTTCCTCCTTATTATCCTAGGACCACATCTTCACTGGCTGTAAAGTGCAGTGCTGGCTCTCAGTCCTGTTGAGTCAGGGCTGCATTCAAAATCCTGTGGGTGACTAAGACTGTGGTTTACTAATACCTTTAAGATGATCTAAGTCCAGGCTACTACTGAAAGTGGCAATTCCCTCAACCCTTTCTCTGCCTATACATTCCACTCCCCCATCCCCCATTAGCTTTTATGTAGAAGGAACTGATCCAAATAAAAAGTTTTAATATTTGGGAGGCTGGGTGTTGGATCAGTTCCCAGACCTAGCTTACAAGGTAGCCATATGATCTCACGTGCTGGCACAAGGGAAAAGGTGGTAACAGACAGCTAGGGTGGGGAAGATGTAGGAATCATCTCCTTTAGCTGTGTTTCATACTTAAGTTAGATTAAAGCATTCATGAAAACACAGCCTAATTTAACTCATATTTCCAAGGTCCTCAGCTTTTCCAAGATAGATGAGTAACTGTCACACTCTCTGACTCTCGCTTCTACCTCCCTCCCCTCCATCTGGGAACAACTTCAAGATGCTATCATCACAGCAGCAAAAGAGCCCTCAAAAGCATATTTGCCTGTCAGCTGGGTAGTTGACTTCAATTAGAAGTGTGAGGAGTTTTGTCCTTTAGGTCACAGGTAGATTTGTATAGTCAGATTGGGTTGGCTAACAAATCTATTTGTGCCCTGTGCCTTTACCTGCGCCTTTACCTGCATGATTTGCTTTTTGAGGAAGGGAGTAACAGTAGGGTCAGCTATTCATATCTTATGACCTTGCTCTAAATGGAAAATACAGACTTAAAAACCAAAGCAATTATTATGAGGAAACTTGAGATATTCAGGTTACAGTTACAAAAAATGAGAAATGGAAAAGGTGAGGGAAATCAAAAGTAAAGAAGGAAAGAAAGTGAAGAAAAGGAGATGCACATTTTTTTTCAATACACTAGCATAGTGACAATGGTGTAATGAAACATATGTAATGTATTGGTAGCCCTTCTGCTTCAGATGGACAAATAATCTTTTAAAACCTATGAATAATTGTGTCTTAATAAAAATCATTTCAGTGTTAACCTCAAAAATGTTGAGAGAAACTTTTGTATGTATTTGAATGTTGAAAACCTATCTGCTCTAAGCTGATGTGTTAAAAAGTATTCCAGAGAGAGGGAAACAACTGATGCCTTTGTTGAAGATAAGTCTAAAGTGGTAGCTGGCTTAATGATTTTTGTTTTCCACAGAAAATAATCATTTTGCCTTTTTGCTTTCAGCAGGTCTTTCTCTCTCCTCTGCCTTAGTCATTTACTCGTTGCTTCACCTGGAAGAATATCCCGCCGCACAGTTACAATGTATGTGTACAAATCATTGACCCAAATACCAATTCAGGTGTATTTGGCCACTCTTTAAGGAACAGAACACCTGGGACTGTGAGCTCAGAAAATACAGTTATTTTTTTAACTAATTTAAAAAAAAAAAAAAAAAAAAAAAAGGGTTGTGTTTAGAGGACAGAGTTTACAAGTAATCAAGCATTATCTAAAACAGATATTGGACCCTACCCTTGAAAGTATTTTTAAGTGTAAACTATCACATCTCTTATCATCTCTGCCATTTCTAGATGACCCCTCTCAAAAGAAGGTAAATTTTAACTTGTTTAACTGGCCCCCAGTGTCAATCATTCAGAGTTTATAAAATGCCTCATTGAAGACAATGTCTGTCAGTAGCAAGATTTCCTGAAATGCTACTGAACAACACTGAACTACATGTGAAGATGAGAAAAAGGCATTTTCATCAGCGGGCCTGCACATATATGGAGTTAAATCCCATTCTGAAACAGGTATGTGAAAAAGGAAGAAGGAATTCAAGTACCTAAAGTGTCTGGTACCATTTCAAATTACTTAGTCCAAGTCTACATGAGGAGATAGTGAAAACCAAGAGGAGCACTCCCCCAGTGCTCAAGATCCGGTGTCCAAATCACATGTATCTCACATTTTTTCACTTTGGGCTATCTCTAGTCTGGTCCCAGAGGATGAATGTTCACTCAGCCTTCTCATGTGAAGAGCATCTTCCATTTTAGTTTCATCCCCCAAAAGTTCACATGCTCTGGAACATCTTTGTAATGGGAACAACAGGATAGAAAAGGGGACCAGGAGGAGATTTGTTTCAGAATTGTGCTCCTGATTTAAACACCCCCATCATATCTGAGGCATTTAGGTAGGTAGATAGGTCAGAGACTATGGAAGACCTGTGCCTTCCTGGTGAATATTAGAGGGTAGGCAAGACACTCTAGCATGTCTACAATAGCAGTAAACCCCTCTGCCACTCCCTAAAGGCAAAGGGAATTGAATGAATATATTTGATGACAAAATTAAAGCAAATCTGAGCCCTATGAGTATGCTGCCCAAAACAAACAATCCCCTTAATGTTTCTGTCTTTGAAAGCAGAACTCTGTGACAGTAAATGAGGTATTTATATATATTTACACAGAATCTTTTTCTTTTATCTTCTCTGTTTGTATAGGCCTATGAACCTCTGAGAATTATCTGTATTTATCTGCCTGAGTCCTCCCATTTGGTTTTGTATCTCTCCAGTTCTATCTTTTCTTTATTTCCAGAAGTCCACATGGCAGCTTTCCAATTGTATTTATCCACTCCAACTAATTGAGTCACATAAATGCAAGTAATTTGAAGCATTATTGTGAGAGATTTCTGTTTGCCTCTTTAATTAAGCAGTTGTTCACAGGTGCATACAGTTACAACAAAATTAATTGATAGCTTTATATTGCTGTTCTTGAGTCTGCTGCTATTTGGTGTTTGCAAACAATGCCATTAGATACACTATGTCTTATCTTGTTCATAGGGAACATTTCTCATTTTCCTTCAGAAAAGGTTAGGACGGATTGACCTATATATTGGAAAATCTATCAAAGCAGTAAAGGTAATTTTCCTAAGA
Source organism: Athene cunicularia (assembly GCF_003259725.1). Lineage (NCBI taxonomy): Eukaryota > Metazoa > Chordata > Aves > Strigiformes > Strigidae > Athene > Athene cunicularia. Next base: position 42,329,854 of record NW_020799091.1, read on the forward strand.
AGGAAACAGTGCAAATGTTTATTTATGGAATAGTTTATTACCGATGGGAAGAGCTGCAACCCTGTTTTATTTTTCCGCATCCATAGCAAGTGTCTCGAATGTCAAAAATCATTGCTAGTGGAAGCTAACAGTTTCTTGTGCAAATTGTGGGCACTTCATTTATTGTTATCAGGGACTTCATTACCTTAATCATACAGGACTGTTATAGGATTATTTATAAACTTTTTTTTTATTATTATTTTTGTTTTTTTTTTTTTTGTTAAATTAAAACATTAAAAACAATACACACAAATGGATTTTAACAACCTGGGAAAACTTTAGTACGTGTAAGCATGTAAGTCTGGTTTAATCCTGTATGACTCTGCGTACCTAACTTCAGGCTACTGGAAGTCTAAATGGAAAAAGGCATAATCCAGAGGGCAATTCAGCCAATCTAAAGTTGGAATTTCTGCCTGGAAGTAACTACTGCGTTCTCTCTATCTATGCTTTGGGTATGAAGCTATGTGGAATGAATTTACACTACAGGAAGGTTTTTATAGTGTATAGTATTCCTGAAATACACGTATTTTCTGTTTCCTAAATTTAAGACTAAAATAAATGTTCAAGTTGGTAGGCAAATGCCTTTGTTTAGTGTGAATAAGTAAGTAGATCAGAGTCTGTTTTTCTGATTGTTTAAGCTCTTGGCAGGATTCTTATTCCTTGCAACAAAAATAAACAGAAATAATAACATTGTAATAAATAGATAATAATTTACCATTAACTGAGGTGAGAGCAATATAAGATGTATGATTTCATCTACATTTAGACAGCCCCAAAGTTCTGCTATATGCTTTTCCTATAGCTATACCAGTGACAGAAATAATAATGTAAAGACTGTCCTAAAATTATTTAGTATATTAATTATATCCTACAGTGCAAACTCTGCTCAGTAGAGTCAAGTGCAAACTTATGCTATCTAGAAATAGAGTAGAAAGGTCACACTTAAATGAAAACAAAATGTGTCCTGTGACTGAATAAAGATTTAGGGATTAAAGAGTAAAACCAACCAATTTCTGTATGAAATTTAACAAGAGCAAGTGCAATATTCTGCACCTGGGACAGTCATACATCCTGGTTATACATACAAATTGGGGGATAAGAGACAGGAGAGCAGGTCCACAGAAAGAGATCTGGGGTTTTGGGTTGATGGCAAGTTGAATATGAGTCAACAGGGTACCCCGGCAGCCAAATGATCAATCATGTCCTGGGGTTGAGGGAGGTGATTGTCCCACTCTACACTGCATTTGTGCAGGCCCACCTCGAGTACTGTATGCAGTTTGGGTGCTTTAATATAAGGACATTGAACTATTAGAGTGTGTCAACCAAGGGCAACCAGGATAATGAAAGGCCTCTAGGGCAAGACTTACGTGGAGTAGCTGAGATCACTTAGTTTGTTCAGCTTGGAAAAGAGAAGGCTGAGGGGTGACCTCATCGCAATCTACAACTTCCTCAAGGGCAGCAGAGGGGGAGGTGCTGATCCTCTCTCTGGTGACCAGCAACAGAACATGAGGAAATTGAAAGAAGCTGCATCAGGGGAAGATCAGGTTGGACATTAGGAAAAGGTTCTTCACTGGGAGGGTGGCCAGTCCCTGGAACAGGATCTCCAGGGAAGTGGTCATGGCACCAAACTTGTTTGAGCTCAAGGAGCATCTGGACAATGCTCTTATCCATAAAGTTTTGGTTTGGGTATTACTGTGAGGAGCAGGGAATTGGACTTGATGATCCGTATGCATCCCTTCCACCTTGAGATATTCTGATTCTATATATTGCTGCCTTCTAGTGTGATGGTTTATCTGAGAGCTAATCTGAAAAATTCTCATATAATTTTAATGATCTTGTTGGAACAGCTGACATCTTGTTGTGCCTGGGCCAGAAGACAGTAACTGGCAGCCCAAATGAACTTATTTTACTCCGTATTGCAACAACATAGGATCATGTGTACAATGAGCAACCATGTTTCAGGAACAGGAGGCAGTAACTTCCAGCTGAGGGATAGAGGGTGTCATGAGCTTCATATGAGCATTCAGTCCCTAAACATTTCAGCAGAAGGAAGTGTTAATCTTTAGATTCACTAGAAAAAAAGTTAATAGAGGGATACTCTGTCCAGTTTTGTCATCACACTTTAAAGTTGCAATCTGAGGAAGATCTGAAGTGAACTACAAAAGAGGTAAATTGAACAGTGGTAAACTTAAAGAGCTCAAGTTGGGTTATTTCCCTAGAAGAGTAATACTAAGCATGACTGTAATGAGCAGGTACCTCATCTGGCTGGAAGAGTTTTACAAGTAGAAAGTAATCTTAGTACAGCAAGAAAAGACAGAAAAAAAAAAAAAAAAGACACAAAAAAAGATCCAATGGTAGAAACCTGAATGTAGACAAAATCAGTTTTAAAACAAAGTGTACTTTTCCAAGTGCACTTGGAGAACTTCAGAAGGATCTTTTATATTTCCATTATCACTTTAGTTCTCTGTATTAGTTTTGGGTTCCCTTTCTACAATCCATTTTGCAGCTCATGCAGAAATTATGAAATTACTCCCTGAATGTTTGACTGAAAAATCTGTTTGTAGTATTCTGGATACTAGACAGTGACAGCAGTTGAGGTGTGAGTGTATTACAAGGGAACATGTAGGTAACAGACTGACAAATATAGTTCAAATATAACCACAAACTTGTCCATATCAGTCTTTGCTCTCCATAAAGTGAACCTGAACAGTGGTGCTCACCATTTAGTTGGGGCATCCTTTAGGGCTTATCAAGGTCATCAAGCCTTCTCTTCTAAAATCACTGTGTGTGTCTACCCACCCCATGTCACTTATGCAAAAGTGCATATGTACACAAAATTCTGTTCAGTGTTGTCTAAACTGTTAGGTAGAAGAACCCCGTGCAGAAGTTAGTGTTGTTGGTGTTCTCTCTCTTGAACTTTTATATCCATTGCTGAAATATGTATAGACTTCTGGCAGAGCTGGGCAATAAAATTGAGGAGGTAATCTTTATTCAAGAGAAAACTTGCTCTAATTTGTTACCATAATCATCTACTGGAGTAGAACATTATGAATGTTTTCTCATCTGTTATTACATCTAGATTTGTTCTTTCAGAGCACAAAGATAATTTCCTGCATGCAAATACAGCAGCACACTCCATAGTTTTCTTCAGAATCTTTAGAAATTTAGTTAAATCCATTACAAGTCATAAAGATTTACAAATCACCATGTGGCAAATGATCATCCTGAGCTGATTTATAGAGCTGCTTTTGTTTATGAAGAGGAAGCTGTAGTTCTGAAATGAAGCATTGCAAAAATGCATGCTGAAGTTCTCTCTTATTTGCTCTATCTCTGTGAATTTGTATCAGGTTTACTCAGAATAGGCATAAAAATATTTTTCTTTTTAACTGCCAGCAGCTAAAAAATTGTATTGGTATTTGAAAGTCACTGCCAACGTAAAAGTTTTCTCAGGTCAAATTATTGCAATCGAGTAGACACATTGTCTCCAGGGGGGGTTGTGAAGGTGCAAATAAGGGCAGCATTTGGCATTCCAGTGGGAAATTGGAGACAGAATAGCTTCACTGATGACATATGAGGCTGACTAGAATCCAGCTTATTCCCCCAGAGCTGTTGGGTCTGGTAAGCAAAAGAAAGAGTTACGAATCAAAGTCAAAACATACAGTTGTTTCTGAAGCAGACACATATGACTCACAGGAAACCTATCAGTTGAGAAGCTGCCTTTCCTTTGAGTCACCTTAAATATGTGTCCACTTGACATGGTCTAGCATTTGTAACCCAACAACAGAAAATTAAGTATATGCAGCCAGGTACAAAAAAACATTTGGAAATTTACAGCACTGATGAGTCACAATTAGGAGCTTGCTTGCAGATGAATGACTACTTCCTAACCCGCTTAGGCACCTGTGTGGCTTTTGGGTCAGGATTCACAGAGACACTTAGCAGGGATCTTAGCTGACTGAACACGCCAGCTATTGTGAATCCCAGTTTAGGTGCCTATCTCCTTTGGATGCCTAAATCAACATCATAAACTTTGCCTTTCAGCCCTTCAGTCCCTCCCTCTTGGTCTTTTTTGTTCCAAACTTCTCTGTACGTGAGACTAGATGGTAGTCTTCTAATAACCAATTCCAATTTGTTACCACTCCAGTTACTCACTACCCTTCCAGCTGAGCTTATTCCATGTTCTGAGAGAAAAAAGATCTGCAACATCTCATGAGCCACCACACTGGGAAATGCATGATGGTTGTCAGGTTTTAGTGGCAACAGCTGAGTATCAGGAATTTGTTTCCAGATGGAGCTAAGATAAAAATTAATGATTGAATTACTGTCCTCTTTAAAGCTCGGTGCTACATTCAGTATTGGCCATTCAAAATGGGCTTATCACTTGTAGAATGAGGTACAGCAAGAAAGACAGAAATTATGGTCAGCTTCCCCAGGGAGGTACAGAATCAAGTGCAGGGGTGAAAAGATTTATTTTTAATCAAGTGGATAATCCTCTTCACTGTGCAATGGGAATTACCTCAGGTATAAACATTAACCATTGTAGCTATTAAGTATGAGGGGATATTAGATTAATTATTGTGTAGATGTGAAATAAACTGCTGCAGCTTTTGCAGTATGTAAAAAGGACAACGAGTAGAGAGTCTAAATTGGGTATTTAGCTCAATACACAGAAAGATACTTTGATTTAGTGATCACGTGGTTTAGGGATGATAGTTACAAATTCAACGTGTATAGTATTGAATCATGTTGAATGATACTCACTTGTTCCATTTAACGATATTTAATGCAGTGATTGGAAATTCCACAGTGGGCAAAGGGAGCTGGGCTAACACCTCATACTGCTTTTCATTCAGGTTTAGCTACCTAACTCCTCTGGATTAATTTGAGAATACAGATATTATGTTTTTGTTAGTGATAATTATGCAAAACTGCTGTTTAACATTCATATTTTGATGAAGTTTATTACTTTCTTTCAATCAAAATCAGTGAATACAACAAGTACTTGCCTGGGAAAAAGAAATATTCATTTCATGAAAACTGATTGTATATAAACGTAGAGATAAATATATAATTATTAAATCATCCTTTGCTAGATGAAAGATTTTTTTTTTCTTACTTTACAAAATATTCTTTGCCTTATAATTCCTATTTTCCTTGTGGCTGTACTTAAGAGTCTCACTAATTTCATTTAAAATACTCTCAGTGACCCAACACTCTTTGAGTTGTTATTTAGATAAATTTTATAATGATATAATAATTTTAATAGCTTTTAAAAGAACTTGTTATTCTAGTGATAAAGCATTTTCATAAATATTTTTAAACTTAAACACAGAAACCCTGTGAAATGTTTAGTCTTTGTTCAATGAAAATTTTTAATCGAATAATTTAATTTGACTTAGAACATCAACACTTCACAAGGGCAATAGTTTTCAAACACACACCTATATTAACATTGCAAATTCTCTACAGTGCATATTTCAGTGATATCTCTGTGTTACAAATTAACAAGATTATACATAATACTTCACTGAATTTGCACTATTCTGGAACAGAAACCTGTTTTTGCATCATGGCTATATCAATTGATTTCCTTGGGAGTCCCACAAAACATAAAGAGATCAGGGCAACACATTTTATACACAGTTTAAACAATTTTTTTTTTTTTTTTTTTTTTTTAGGAATGTATAAATATTATTTTGTGTCTCTAGATAGCTTTAGATTAAGATTAATATTGTTGAAATATCTACATCTGTTTTTCTTCTCACTGTGATGTTTATCACCTAATAAAAATGCTAAAGTTACCAAGGAAAGATGTTTAATTTGTTCTTGCTGCTCAGTTGCATGTTGCATCCTATTTTGTAGTAAATGGCACAACGTCCCAAGTGGGCTGCCATACTGTCAGATACATTATTTATACATTACATTACTGGTTAATCAATGAACAAAAACGCAGGAGCCTTTTTTTTTCCCCCCTTTTCTGTGACATCTTTAAAGCTACAGTAAAGAAGAACAATTTTGAAATGTATTATACTGTTACTTTTGAAAATAGCTTCAGGAGTTTCCTGGCACAGTTTGCACCGTGCATCTGATTAAATTGAAGGTGATTGTTAGACAAATGAAGTAATGATTTGTGCAGTGCAGAAGAGTAATTTAGTTAGCTATGTAAGCTATTCTTTCCAGTTAAATGTGAGCAAAATGCATTCCAGCAAATGTTTCTAACAGACTTTTTAAAAATCTGACATGAAAACTGAATAACTCATCATGATTTTTCATGTATGTTTACAAGAGAGCCAGAATTTTAAAAGTCACTCGAATGCTCAGTAATTTTAGAAGTTCACCCTGCAACAAATGGAAAATTAAATTTATAAGTGAACGGGGAACTGAAATATGAAAATACACATGTGCAAACAAAAGAAGCACAGTTGTACTGTGTCACAGAACTACAAGGGATTTTTGTTTATACTTCAGCTTATTCTGTTGCATTTTGTTCATAGACATTTCAGATCAATACAAAATATTCAGCTCTGTTCCAGTGATTGAATATGAATACATTATGTGCATACAAAAATAGTGATAATCTATGTTGATACAATAGTTCATTTTGCATTAGTGTCCTAGATGGGACAATGTTAAGAAGCAATTTAAATGAAATTCATTTAAATGTCAGCTCTCATGCTTGCGATTTTTCTATAATTGGTTATTTAATTAAAATAATTCTCATAGTCATTAATTTAGACTAAAACTTGCTGTGCACTGACATGTTTTAATTACATGGTATTAACAAAATTGATATGCTTTAAAAAAGCATGGTTAAATTTTAAACAAGAATAAATTAGAAATCTCATAGATCATCCTACTTAGAGTATTTATGAGAAAAAATCAGTCATTTAAAATGTTTATTATAAACAAAGTCCCAAATTATTTTGCATGCATCATATTTGCTTCCTGCTTCAGTGTGAGGAGACTTTTATGTTAACACAGCACCTCCATCTTCGAATTCCTTTAACCAACACACAATAAATAAGGTAATGAACCAAATTAAATATTAATAGAAATCCACATAAACCACAGAAGATAGACATAGAACTGACGTTTGAATTATACTATACCTTTGATATCATTAGGACAACATATTAATGAAGTTTTAAAGGGTTGAATCTTTATCTACTGTTCATGAAGACAAAAAGGATTGTATGAGTCTCCTTGTATGATGCAGGTAAGGAATGAAAAAAATCAAATATTCCAGTAAAAATACCTGAACAGGATAGAAGAGCTAAAGTTTTAAGCACTGATCCTGCAAGGCAATTTCTAAGCAAGGATCCACATGCCCTTATGAAGTACCCTGAAGTCAAAGGAATTACTTTCATAAATAAAGTAGGTACTCTGTTTTCAGGACTGGTCTTATATTTAAGAGTGTGAGAATCAGAATTTTATTTCATTGTCTATTAATTAGACTAGCTCTATATTACTTTGACCTTTTTAATATTCTATGATTTAATTGGATGATCAGTCTACCTCAGCCTATGATTGCCAATCATTCTGCATAATATTCTTCTACTCTTTTTTACTTCAGTGTGTGCAGGTTCAGACTCTTATTAACATGAAATAATGATTTTATTGTGAATGGCAGGGGCCAAAAAAGACGTATACAGATATCTAGAACTTTGCTAGTTCCATAAGAAGATAATTTATCAGTGTTGTTTTTTCTGGAAGATAGTATATGAAGGATATTATACCTCTCCCATGCTCTTCTCTTTTCATCCTCAAATTCAATACTGCACAGTCCAGAGTTTAAAACGTTGCTCAAGACTGAGGCCTTATCAGGTCTCATGCTGCTCATCAAGATGACTTACAAAACCCACTGTAGTAACAAAATGCTGCAAAAATGCAACTCTTGCATGTGGACGGTTCTCAACCTCCTCTTACAGTTTGAGGACTGGATTCTCTAAGTGTAGATATCTAGAGGTAAGCTAACATTTGTAGGCTCTTTATAGTCAGTGGACAGCAATAGAGCAGAACACTTCATTCTAAAGGAAACACTATATTTGGTTAGATGAACTGTGCTCTAAAAGTGACTGTATCTCTCCACTTACTGTAAAGAACGGTTAGGATTAGGTCAGAGATTTAAGATTCAGACAGCTGAATTCCACCCGTTCTGTTTGGATAGATTTATGTGCTTTATCTCTATTCTTTTTATTTAGTTCTGACATATGCATTGTTTATGATGCCTTGGGTTTACTTTCCATTTTATTAATACCCACAGTCTGCAATATTGTAATTTCTCTGTCTCTTACATAGTCTTTACAATCTTTGTTCTCCATACCTGTACAAAGAAGGGAAGACCCCCTATTTCTGCAAGGTAACAGGAAAACTACTAGTTTACCAAGATAGCACAGAAAGTCTGTTACATAGCCAGGAAAAAAGTTTAGCCTGGTTAAACTCCATTTGAGCTCTTAGTGCTAGCTGAGTGACCCATACTTTATATTTTCTCCAGCATGACTTCATTTCTGCTTTGTTGCTGTACTGACATGGTTTTTCATGCAAATAGTAGCACAGTTGTCTTGACTTGTGAGCTGATAGGGTTTCTGACTTCTCAATTAGAGCATCCTGTCCTACAGTTGTTGCAAGGAAGCTCTCTATAGGAGAGCTCTCTATAGCAAATTAAAGTGTAATCATAGCATGTGTTAGCTAAACCTGATGAGCACAATTAACACCATCAGCAAAAAAATAGGAGACTAATTTATGGTATGCCAGCAATCTAAATGTTGGTGTATATCATGATGATCCTTAGTCACTTGTATTCCAACCTCCAACATGTAAAAATGCTACTTTGACTTCACTAGTGTTCTCTGGATGAAGCAGATCAGCTAGCAAGGTTATACTAGTAACTCTGATAATCAGATTTTCATTTTGCACTGTCATCATACTTTCCAAATTGTAAGTAACACATATTTACATTGTAGGAAATGTGGAAGGAGAAAACATTAAGTAGAATAGATTCAGTAACATATTATCATTTCTCTTTAACAATGAAGTTCATGGGTTATAGGATCCAGGTGTGTACTTAGTAACTCATTTCCATAGTAAATGAAGCCTGTGACAGAAAATTTTAGTGGTGCTGGAGCTGGACTTCATTTAACCTCAGATTTCCAGGACTCCTGCAATGTATCCTGAAAAAGTATCAGCAAGTGTATGCAAATATAATTTATTGATAGCCTCCCTGGAAAGTTTCCATCAGAGAAATCTTCAAGACTGACAACAGTACACTTTCAGTTTAAAATCTATATGCAACTTTAGCAGTGAATCTTGCAATTCAAGCTTAATAAGAACTCCTCTGTCAGTCACCTTGCTTACTTTATTGCTTAATGCATTGCTTCAACTGAGACTATTTAGAAGTCACCTTGAAGAGTACAGGGTGGTCACCTGCCATAGAACTGTGGTTCTTTAAACAATCTCCTTCTAGGCCTCTTAAGTAACTTTTCCCTATTCCAGCTTCATTAGACTTTCACACTGAACAGGAGAGATCACATCACCTGGTACACTGATCCCAGCAAAGAATGTTTTACATGCTGCTTGAAGCTCATGGTTACTGGTAATTGGTTGTTGTGCTTTAACACCACACAGCTGCTCTCTCACTCCCTCCTGGTGGGATGGAGGAGAGAATTGAAAGGGTAAAAGTAAGAAAACTCATTAATTGAGATAAAGACAGTTTAACAAGTAAAGCAAAAGTCACATGCATGAACAAAGCAAAACAAGGTATTCATTCACCATTTCCCAATATCAGGCAGGTGTTCAGCCATCTCCAGGAAAGCAGGGGTTCCATCATGTGTAATGGTTACTTGGGAAGACAAATGCCATCACTCCAAAATTCCTTCTTCCCCCAGCTTTACATGCTGAGCCTGATGTCATATGGTATGGGGTATCCCTTTGGTCAGTTGGGGTCAGCTGTCCCAGCTGTGTCTCCTTCCAACTTCTTGTGCACCCCAAGCCTACTCACTGGTGGAGTGGCATGAAGAGCAGAAAAGTCCTTGTGTAAGCACTCCTCAGCAGTAACAAGACCATCCCTGACATATCAAAACTGTTTCCAGCACAAATCCAAAACAGTGCCATGCTATCTACTATAAAAGAAATTAACTTTATCCCAGCCAAAACCAGTACATTGTAGCATCATAGCCAAGCATCAGACCCTCATCTGGGCTTAGTAATTTGTTCCTAACTACGACACAAAAAGCTGACTTCCTCTGTTGTCACAAAAAAAAAAAAAAAAAAAAAAAAAAGAAAATAATAAACTTGTTACTTATCATAATCTCTTTTTAATTCTTTACAGAAGATTAAGGATGGGATTTGACTTCAGACTGTATGAGAGATAGGTGGGTTTCAGCGGAAATTTAGCCAATGTAGTCCAGCAAGACTAGAGACCTATTCAGTTGTCCTTGAAGTTGATGCTTACATTTTGGCAGCTGAATGTTTCTCTAAATTCTGGTATCAAATGGATGTTGGTGATTGAAACCAGAGTTCAGACGTTGGTTGGCATTCTACTGCCTTAACATAGGTGCCTAGTGCCATTCAAGGTGTCCTAAGGTACATATCCCACACTGCCATTCCAGTAGATGTAAATTCCTTCTGGGTCTTGTGTTACACCTGCTGGGCTTGTATGGAATCTCAGATGGCACTAAATGCCTATGTTTAGGCTTCTGTGTCCCATATATATGTCTCACACATGAAGATTCACCTATATGAGCTTAAATTTATTTATCTATGACTAGAATCAGATCCCACAACAAAAATAGATATTTTAATTTAGTTTAAGCACAGGTGAAGATTTTGACACAGAGAATGAAGGGAATTTGGTATGCTGTTAACAATAGAGCAATTAATGACAAAACCCCATTGATAATTAAAGCTATAAAAATTTTGTGGGTTTTTTTATCCTTTTTTTCTTTCCCTTTGTACTTTATCACACTCTCTACATTGATATCTAAGTCCTGAATAAGATCCATCAGTTTCCAGACTGTAGCCTATGGAGATGCTAAACACGCTGGGGTATTTTAGGAAATGCATAAATAAATAAATTAAAGATAAGATATATGATATCACATATCCTGTAATTCCATCATGATTTGTTGATGTGTTGCCAACAAATCTGTTTCAATTTCGGGTTCAGAACTGATGTTTTCTCTTGGAATCTGGTCACTGCTATGCAAACGTGTTAGCCCCACTTCAAGCTTCATGCTGAAAAGAATTCAGAAATAGCCCTGGGAACATTCAGTATTTCCTTGAAAAAGCTGTGGATTGTCATTAACTGACAAACAGTTCGCTGCCAAGTTCTTGCAAGAATTGTATTTGTTGTCTGATGCCAAACAGCCTCTTTAAATGCTAATGAACAAAGTATGGCATGCATTCTGTTCTTGATGGATTATGCCTATACCTTCTGTGGTCAACAGAAGGGGAATTCCCGGCCCATATGATTTCCATTCTGGCACACTACTCTTTTCTCTGCTTACAAGGCAGTAAGCACTCAAATAGATTAGTCAATCTTATTTTTAAATTAAGTATAGCCTCCGCACCCTAACTCACATGTATAAAATCTGAAGGAACTATGCCAGGCTGCCTACGCACTGTATGTGTTTTGTTTTCTTTAGAGGATTAAGCTCCTGACTTTAATATCAGTGATGCTCACTGTATACTGATATGCCTTTTAAATTCAAACATGAATGTTTCATAAACAGCTGATTTACATGTTTGTCTTTACCTCTTTGGAGACAGATTTAAGGACTTACATTTTTAAATTGTCTTCTTTAGTGGTTTTCATAATTTCCTGCTACCGAAAGAGCTGGCTTGATACAGAAATACATTAAAGAACTGTATCTTGTTACCACGTGTACATGTAGTTTTATAGCCAGTAGGAGGTCCAGATTTTTATATATCAATACCTTTGATTATACCTTCAAGGCCAGCTTTCCAAAAAGCATAAATTATTCAGCAAGTGGCAAACTAAGAAGTTGTACACTGAAAAATTTTCATGTGATGTGATATTTTAATTTGTTTTAATTGTCATTCAGTAACTGCTGTTAGTCTGATGATCCTCTCCTACTAGTTTACAATCTGCTGAAAAGGAAGGAAAAGTTGTTTTAGGACAACAGCAAGCTACAGGCTACAGGGACAATACAATCCATCTTTAGTTAAGGCACACAACTACAAGATGTAAAATATGTCACAATTAGAAATAAAGAATCATGAAAGGTGATAGGAAAAAATTACAATAATATTTTATCAAATCATAAGGAGGGAATTTTTCATTTTAGGTGAGCCACAATTCATTTTTTTGAAACCTACAGTTGATGCTGAGCCTGCAGCAGATCTCCGCATGGATCCCACCAACTTCACTGGTGAAAATGCACTCCTGTTTCTGGTTTCATGCAACTTTACAAATAATTTTGCTAGCTAACATAAAATAATATTTTGGTTCATTCAGGGAAACTGATCTTTCACTAAAACATGAATTTGTGGGGAGAAAAAAAAAGGATCTTGTCCTCTATCTACCTATACAGGTGGAAGGACTGGTTTTCTCTTTCACACTGACCCATCTCTGGAGATTGTTTCTGCATGGAGAAAGCATATTTCCAAGTTAGTGAGAAGTTTGGTCCTCCTTCTCTGTGGAGGAAAAAAAGAAATCCTCAATGCCTTTTGAATTAAATTCCTATAGGGGAAAAAAAATAACAAAAATATCTTGAGCCTCTCATTCACTGTAAGTGCTGGACATGCATATCTAAACATCCCAGATAAATCGAGATATCCTGCCATCTTTCATTCAGCAGTAGCAAATGAAATGGATACCCATAATTGCAGGTATTAATACTACAAGAAAGCAAATTTTTTTGATTGTCTCATTCTCATTTGAAACAATCAATTTCTTCTAATCTTCTAGCTATTTCTAGTAAGACTTTTATAAGCTCAAACTAGTTAATAAATATCAATTTCAAGAATTTTCTTCTTGTTCAAAACCACATAATCATTCATTTGAGTAACATTTTAAAGGCCATGTCTAAAATAGATTTGCACCCATGTCCCCAGTGTGAATTTTTCACTCTTTGGCTGCATGCAATAGGTAGTGTATAATGACCTTTTCTCTGTTTGGAACAGGGATTAGAATAATATATTTGACCCTTTTTACTCACCTGGGAGTGATGCTAGTCTCCATGTTCAATAAAGTAAAATATGTCTCTGGTGTCCCAAGGTTAAGGCCATGACTTTAAACTATTTAACACAAGCTATCATCAGCGTGATTCACCTCAGCCAGATTCTACAAAGGGGTTGTTTTTACTTTTTCTCTTTTTTATTAGGCTGAATTATATATACTTCGTCACAACAATTTCTTATCCACAGTACAATTAAGGGAAATATTTTGCATTACAAACAAAGCAAGTTAACCTGGTCACATTGTGCATTATAACAAAATTTATGGCTGCATAAATAGCAGTGTAAACTTACAGAAAGACTGGTAATTATAGTGCCATTGATGGTCTTTGTTGCTTTAATTCTGAAGCAGCCAGAATGATTAAACTGAATCTTAATCGACTTCTCCATTAAAAATGCTGGCAGAGAAGCTCCCTTAACCTTTCTCATTGATTGAACACAACAATCACCATTCAATTATAATGCAAAAGGACATTTGTTATAATGTACGAAAGATGCATGAGCCATTTCCTTTTACTCAAGACAATCAATGAGATGACTCCTACCTCAAAGAAGGTAAGGTGAAGCTAGTGTACCTGGAAGAGCATTAAAGTCCAAGCTGAACTCACGTAACTGCAAACACTACAGTTTTCAGGGAATGGAAAATCATTTCAGGGAAAACAAAACAAGCAATTCCTCACTTTATGAAGAATAAATATCTTCTTTAAAAGATGGATAAGAATACAGAATTGGAGGTAAATTCACAAAAATTAACAGTAAATTCTCTTTTATAAAACTAATTGAAATGCTCATAAAGAGTCTAGTTACATTGTAACTAGAACTAAAAGTCAGATCCGGATTTTTAATTTTAATAAATTTTTGTATACCTTCATTTTGTGTTTAGGAGAAATATTTTGTATATTTAAGTGGTCACAATTCATAATTAATAGAGCATGGTAATGTCATATACTGAAGATAAGCATTGCAATCACTAGCAAACAGCATCACTTCTGGACTTGGAAAACTAACAGAAAATATTTTTGAACCACAGAAAGCACAACTTTTTCACAAAAGCAATTGCCTTAATTACATCTTTCTTTCCTCAAGTAAACTGCAGGAAAAAGGACAAAAGGTAGTTACCACATCACACATTTGGGAAGACTGCTATTTCAGAGTTAACTTTCACGAGCTTTCTACTGAGATCTCTTCTGAGATCTCTTTTCTAAAGCTGGCATACCCTAACCTGAAAAAGTCATTCACTTCACTCCAAAATAAGCATACTTTTAGAGTTGGTGTAGAAGCTCTTATACCACTCTTGCTCTCTGTTGCTCGAATTGAGAGAAAGTCATGGTGGAGAGAAGAAGGAGCAGCCAGGTTGCTCAGGTTGCTAGTACTGTTCATGCCACTTGAAGATGTGGAGTTTGTCTCTGCATCAGTTCAGATCAGCCTCTGAGCTGCTGTGACTTGTCAGAGTGAGCTCTACTCCCAAAGCAAAACCAGCAGGAGCTGCAGACTCGTGACTTTTCAGCTCAGGTCCCTAAATCTTTTGTGCTATTTCCATCATCAGAGTAGTACAAATCCATACAAATTTTCTCTTTTAACCATTCTGCAGCAGTTCTTTGCCTTCTCCAGTAAGTCTTTAGGTTCAGCATGTATGATGGACAGGATGAGTACTAATTCAAAGTCATCCATACCATATACTGCTTGTTGGTTTCAGTTTAGCTGTTCTTTCTCTGTTAAAACATTGAGATACAGTTCAACATCCATTTTCTGAAAGATGTTAGTGCTGCCATCAGATTTTAAAAGCTCCATAATACAGTACTTTTTTTTTTTTTTTTTTTTTTTTTTATGAATTTCCCAGTAGAAATCACCATCTGCTGCTGATATCTGTCTGGGTAATTATTTCTTCTCCTGCTTAGCCTCCTTCTCATATTACTCCAACTTTTTCTTTCACATAAAACACATCCTTTTTATGCTGTTAATTTAATTGACAAATACCTGTAATGTTTACCAGAATCAAGAATAGCCAGAAGGATCGGAGGGCTGAGAAAATTATCCTATATAAACTAAAATCCCAAAGAGTTACTCTGAAGCTTCTGACAGTGACTCTTCTAATCTAAAATCACTAATAATAAACAAACCAAAATAACAACAGGAGGTGAAGGCGGGGGAAATATGCTGCAATGGTTATCTGCTACTGGATTACACAGGGAATGTTGTTCTTCCTGTATCTTTTTCAAATGGTAAACCTTACAGGACAGATCCCATATCCTACTATTACTTGTAGGCTGATAAGCAGTTTTCTGACAATGCTTCAATAAATTATTAGTAATAACCAAGACACCAGTATTTTCTGCTTTAATGTAATATTTTTGCTTATAAGAAATTCTCTCTTCCAAATTTTCTGATGTTGTGATGACCACAGTTACTGCATAAATAGCTATGTAAAATATTAATGTGGTCTTAATAATTCACATAATTCAAAGTATAATTTAAAATAAGCTTGGATCTGTTTTTCTGAATGGTGGAAAGTCCAAATACCGTTTCCCATAATGAAATACTGTAAACAAATACAACGGAAATTACATTGTCATTTACAATACAAGGTATTCTAAAACGTCAGGTTTGTGAGACAAATGCATGAACAACACTGAAAGCAGAGCCCAAAATTTTGTTCTTTACCACTATCAAGGTAGTTTCCTCAATCACATCCCTGCCCACTACCCCTCCTAAGCTTTACATACTCTCACATAGTAGGTGAGAACGTGAGAAAAGTGAGATATGAACTTCCTTCTCCACTATCGAATACTTAATCCCTTTGGAAAATTGATCACTGGGTTCAAATACTACTGCTCTCACTGAGGGAGACCAGAACTTTTTGTCCTTTAGGGCTGAAAGAATTGGCACTGGTTTCTGATTTGCCACTTTCAATAATAACAACCGTGATCTCTTTCCCTATTCCAAACTCTCCGTTCCTTTTCTTCCAAGCTTCTTCCTCCCTCTTAATTTGATCATAGTCAAATAGGGAATTGATTCACCATTTCTCACATTTGGTAATCCACAGCACAGGTGAGGGAACAAGAGGACTGACACAAAGAGATACAAATGCATTGAAACCTATCTCTGTTTTGATGGAGGCATGTCAGCTTTGGACCAGTCCTGCTGACAGCTGCTTGTTTCTTGTACCTGCTGCTTTTACCCAGCCAGTAGTACAGGACCAGCTGTTTGCTTTGTTGGGAAAGAAATCTCCAGATTTAGGAGACAAGTGGGATCTTTCTTACTTGTCAAATATCAATTACTGATTTTATTTGCAAGACAGTAGCTAGCAAGCTTGTCACTGACAAGCAACAGTACAAGGAGGAGATGGGCTACCACCTTGGATATCCATCTTCACAAGTTGCCACAGAGCCCTATGCTGCCAGTACTGCTGTTGCCCCTTTGGCAGCAGAGGGGAGGTGAAGGCCCACGAACAGGGAGCCAGGCAGGGTGGGGAAATAAAGTTACTGGTACAAGACTGCATTTTCATCTAAAGGCAATGATTTTGTTTCCTCTGCCATAAGCAATAGCCTGCTTGACTTGTATTGAACAGCAGCCCCATTCTGATGGAATTAGACCTCTGAAAGAAAATGTAACTCTGGGGGCAAAATAAATATATTATTTTAGGGGTAAGATGACAAACCAGAAATAAATATACAGCATAAATTTTATGCTGGCCAAACTTGTCACATTCTTGCATGAACCCTGTAGAATTTTAGTTTCCTTCTGTTGTCCAGAATGAGCATCTGTTTGATCAGTCCTGCCCAACTTTACTGACAACCGCATGTATGGCTTGATTAGTTTTTAAGTGGAGTCAGATGCAATAGAGAGAACTCGGCTGGTGGGTCCCACACAAGCACAATTTCTTGACAATGCAAAGGGAAAAGAAAAAGCGAAAACTTTGTTTTCATCAACTGGATAGCAAATGTAATCTAAAATGCATAACGTGTAAGGGATCTCATTAGAACTATTTCCAGGTTTAAGGTAAAGTGCTTTGTAAATATACTTTGTCTTAAACTGTAAAAACTGTTACTAAGAAAGTAAATTATTCTTACTAAATCTGTCATGTATTATATGCATCCAATGGCTTTACCTCATCCTCGATGTTATAGAAGCTTTTTTTTTTTTCCCCTGGTAGATATCTCTTGTCCATTATAGAAGGTAAGCACACTGAAAATTGCTGCTATAGTTAACTAGCATTAATATAGTGGTGACTAAATTCAAGTGTTCAAGCAGTTCAACAGTTCTCACAGACAGACTAATTTTAGGATATTGATGTGAATACATTGGGACCAAAAATACTGACCTGGAAATCTTGTTAGAACAGACACTTTTAAGTTACTTGGATGGTCTATATTGTATTTGGACCAAAAAATATAAAGATAGATGTTCTTATAGTATTTTGGCATACTGTTTTCTTTCCTGGTGGGCTGTAAATATTCATGTAGAAAATAATTAAAAAAAAACCAAAAAAACAAACCCAGCCAAGCCACCATGAAACTCACTGATGTTTCAGCTACTGAATATAACTTCTGGAAAATTTTATTGCTCCCACATCTCTTGTCTCCAGCCTACTTTTGGACCCAGCAATAAAGCAAAAATAAAACATAACCCTTAATAATTATTATGTATTTAATGTCTATAACACAATATTAAAATGCACTTGAGGGTTTCCAGGTTGTTACATTTAATACTAAACTCTAACTACTAGTAAAATGCTGAAAATGTCTGAATGAGATCTGAAGATGTGACCAGGAGGGATATGATATTATATAATTTTTAAAAACTGAAGAAAATTAACAGAAAGCTGTTTCAGTTTTGCTATAACCAAACACAGATTTCATATTGGAATTACTGCCAGTCAAATCTATAAATATCATGCTCTTGCCTTCATATCACAAGAAACAAGGAAGAAGAATATAATTCCTGAAATTTCATGTTATTTATTTGGCCACAGCCTTATCTCTTCTGAGCTTCCTGGATGTGACTAACACCTAGCAGCAAATTAGTTATTAGCAAGTGAAAAAAAGAAGCAGGAGTATAGAAATACTTTACAGAGTTTAAGGAAACATTTTATTAATTCAATAAAATGAATTATGAAAAATGTAAAACTAAACCAAATTAACATTGCGGGCACTTAGATGTAAATTAAGGTAAATTAATTTAGGTAAATTAAGCTTCAAGATTTCTGGTCTACTGTTGTTAACTGCTATTGGTACTGAGGGTAGCTAGTATGAGGCAGCTGGAACATCTCTACACTCTATTAGTTTCACCTCTGTTAGCTGATGTGAAACTACTAAGAGAACGACTACTGGTGCTATGCCATTTAAGCTGCTTATGTGTGAAGGTGGACAACATGAGAGGGACTAGGGTCTCCAAAGGACTGAAAGCAGTGATCCACAGTGACTCAAAAAGAAAAGAGGCGAAGGAAAATTAGATGAGATCCTCTATTATGACCATACTGATTTTAAATTGAAATCTGCTGCCAAAGAACACTGGTAAGGAATACCATGTTGTTAGTTTAGCTGAAGAAAACAACGTCAGATGTAAAAAGTGCCTCTGTGGACAGGTCACATAGAGAAGAAAGCTGCAGCTGTCATCTGCAGGCAGGAATAACTTTAAGAATGAATGTCAGTGAAAGTAATATAGAGCCCCCCCCATTTTCTTTATCTGGATAATGAGAGAGAAAATATTTTGGAGAACTGTTTGAGATAAAGTTGTTAGCCTTTAGTGGGTCAGCCCTTCTGTATAGAGCTGACAATGCAAACTAGTTATACTGTAGCAACGCACTGTAATCTAACCAGTGAGAGACCATTATTTGTTTATTGACTAGAAACAAAGAAAGCATATATATATATATATATATATATATATATATATTTTCTTAGAACTCCTTAACTATCACTTTGAAACATTGAAATGATTTTATCATGTTTACGGCAGAAAATGTTTCATCACTTGAAATAAAGTAGGATAAAAATTGGTTGAAATAAAGTAGCATGCTATAAAATAAAATGTTTTAAATCCATGTACAAGCTCCTATAATGTAGTATGTGTTAAATCATTATGGAAGAGCTGTTCAAGAGAAGTGCATTAGAAACACCTCCACCGCACTTATTAAAACATCATTTTACCCGTAACTCACAAAATTATATGATACAACCAACCTGAGACTCTGTGGTTGGCTTAGTAGACTTTTTAGTCCTGCTGCAGCCTCCAAACTCCTTTTATAAAGTTTCTTTTTCTTTAATAAACCAGTTGTTTTCATCAACCACTAATTATTTTTCATAAGTACGAGGGTATGTGTGTTAAAGTGTGTGACATTCTGTGGAGAAAATGTCTGTTGGTAATTGAGAAATATTATACCAGACAAGAGTCACATAAGATCAGTTAAAGTTATTTGGCAAATTATCATCTTTACATCTCATTGCTAGGAAAAAAAAAACAAATTAGATTGTTTATAAATAAATTACCAAATATTTGATAATATGTATGCTGATAAATAATATCCTAGTTTATTTTGTTCATGCATGAGGCTACTAATACAGTCACTGTATTCAGAATGCCCCCAAAAGTTAGCTTGTAGCACAAAGTTAACTTCTGGGTACTGTTTATGAGCTATTCTCATGCTACATCGAAGTTCTTATGGGAACTGTATTGTCATTAGCATAAAGAAGCAGGTCTTTTGCAGAAATTTTATGTGCCAGAAGGTAGATTAGATATTTCTCTGCAGTGGTGATACAGGAACATTATCAATTTATTAATAATGCAAATATTTCTTCAAATCAAAAAAAGTGTCTGTTCTAATTTATACTACAATAGAAAGCTATTGTTGTTACATTTCTGATTAAATGTATCTCAACCTGATATATAGTTCATTAAAAGTCACACTGAAAGGAAGTTTATGGAAGGGAATAAACCTGAGAGATTGCATGTGGCTTAATCAGATAGTTGTCGGAGTCAGGGTGATAATGTTGAAGCACTGAATAGAAAAGTTGCACTTCTGTCATACTGGATTAACTTTAAAAGTGCCAAACAAGAAAAGTCTCCATTTTTTTCTTAGTACCTACTTCCTCCAGTAAGCAACTCAATGTCATAAATCATACTGTCAGTTTTGCTCATGCTTCCTCATATTGAAGAATACTATACTCCCAATTTCTCCTAAAGGCCTCCAGGTCGTGGTACTCTACAGCCACTCCATCTGTTGCTAAAGGTCTATGATTTGTGCATTTCTTTACTTCTGATTTTCTGGGGAAAATATGAGTGTTTAAACTATCACAAGATAAGGTCTTCTCTAAATTTGTATTTTTCTTCTTGTTCTAAAATGAATATGTTTCTGGAACTTTAGGTTATGAGTGAAAACAAGATATTTGATTTCTTGAGCTTTCCTAGAGATGAGAAAGGTTACATACAGCGTAACTAGCCTGTCGACCTGAGGAAAAAATAGAAAAATGTAGAGACCTTTGATACTGCATGGTTAATACTGAAGTAGTAAAATGCTGAAGATCAAACTTCACACTCAATACCAACTGTTCCCATATTCATGTGCACAGTAGTACAGTCTCCAGTCATGTAAAAATTGAACTTTATATAATTCTTTTTCTCTTATTTGCTGAATTTCTTCCTTCTGCTATTTTAACTAGCTTCTAAGTATGGATAAAATGTCCCACTGTAAACCACTCCTTTAACTAAACACATGGTCGTACATATGTGCATAATAGTATTCTTAGGAACTTATTTGTTAAACTCTAAAAAGTTGCTATAACATCTATGGGGTACTTCTGTTTATCACTGAACATTTTCATTAAAAAAAATTGGTCAAGATTTTTATTTACTTCTACCTTTGAGCTAAACTTCAGCCTTGATTAAATTCCAACATATTTTTCTTATTATTAAAATCTGACCCTTACAATATTCTGCTTGTCCTTCTTGAATTCTATCAGTAATATTCTGCTGTCTTTCTATCCTGAGATCTCACCTATTTGTTTCCTAGAAACATTTTGAGAAAGTTAACTGAAGACTTCAAAATGGCATTTTAAAAAATATGATCCTGAATCTGTAGACTTCATACAGGCTATTTCATCCTGAAAAGCTGTATTTTGAAAGTATAATTATTTTATACAAGAAGTATACCAAATTTCAGCATTGTACCATCAATCCTTCAAAAGCTAATGTTAATATTCATACGAATTTTGATAGAAATATCTTATATATTTACCCTCTATTATGTTCCATTGAAGACTGCAATTTCTTGGACTTCAGTTTTGCTAATTTCCTCCTATTATTTTTTTCCCTGGACATATTTTAATTACTGCAATCACCTAGCAAAACTTCCTTTTCTGTAAATGTACTTAACCTCTGTGAAGAAATTGATACTAAATAAGTACCTTATCTGTACTTTTAAATAAATGTCTGCTTTACTCAAAGAAGTCCAAAATAGCAACAAGTGACTTTGGCAATAAAAAACCCCCAACAAACAGCTTTGGTAAATGGTTAGAAAATGGATACATTCACTGGGAATCAGTAGCAGATTTTATGCCATGCCACTTCTAGAATGGAAAGCATATGCAGAGCATGAGCTGTGAGGTATAGAACTAGATAAATTCTTGATCAGGTAAATTGAATCAAGAAGAGAATAAACTAGGATATAGCTGGAAGAGATTAAATTAGGACATATACCATTAAGCCAGGTTATGGGATATCATGCATTGATGATTAATCGTACTTCATATAGATCTTTTTTAATATTGGATATGTTGTTTTCAATTATACTGAGACCAGATGACAATGCATCATAAATAAATAAATTGGAGAAAGTCTGCAAAATACTTAATAGTTAACAGGAAAGGAAGAAGAAGAAGAAGAACTGATATTGATTCAGGTAGTCACCATACATGTGTAAGATATTCTGGCAAAATAAAAAAGTCTAGATACTTAATTTTTGTAAGATTTTTTTTCACTTAACACCTAAACATTAAAACTCCCTATATTTGAACAAACCTAAAAAAGAGATTTGCCTGATCTTAGAAAACCTCGGTATATGTTTGAATACACACAGACTTGGAGAATCCCACTTTTAACCAGCAGGTTAAGTGAGGTAATGTTTCGCTTTGCAGCCTTTGATGAGATTTCACACAAACCAGTGTTAAGACACTGGTTTGCAGGGACCAGGACATCAGCAGTTCTTCTGTAATACACAAACCCAGGCACCTCAGCATTCAGAGCACTAAAAGATATAATGTTACAACAACCATGAATTTATATGCAAGGACCCCACATGTACCAAATTATAATGACATCTGTCTTTCATCCATCCCTAACAATCGTGCAAATTTACAATTTACTAATCCCACTGATCATTTCTTTCATTTGCAGTGATGAAAATGAATAGCTGCTTGTAAACAAATAAAGAGGAGATCAACCCAGACCAAGTTAAATCAAAACCATTTGATATCACCCTCAGCAGGTGACTATTTCATTCCAATTTCTTTCCAGATCCTTCTTTCTGCTTCCACAAGGAGACTGTAAGGCAGTAGTGAGGTTACTACAGTATAAACTGCCATTAGACGCCTAAATTAGGGTAGATGAATCTCTGTGAAACTCTACTGTGGTTAGAGTTGGCAAGTGCATTGATCATTGTATTTAGATCCTACAAGGAAGGAAAACCCACAGCTGAGCGCTACTGAAACTGTAAATGCCAGATCAGTGAACAATACAGTAACATTTAAAATTTCTCTCTAAATTGTTATTAATCATTATTAACATAATAAAAATTAAAACAGAAGCAACGTTTCATGAAGATTTGCCCCTTCTGTGTAGTACCAGACCCCAAATATTCTCCATCCAGGGCATCTGAATTTTACCCCGTTCTCTCACTAAAATCATGCAGATCCTGTCTTAGACATAACTCTATGTGCCTACATCTACCAAAATCAAACCCACATTACTTATCTTCAAAAAACCCAAGAGATAACCTCTGAACTTCATGTAAAAACTCATTTGTCTCACCCTCCTTTCAAACTTTGTAGTAGTTCATCACTTTTCTGGTGATCTTTATTCATTAGTTAAAGAAATTGAAGGTGCTGTTAGCTGACATCACACCATGAGTTCAATAACTGAAAGAGAAAATATTTGCTCTGCAAGTAAAACATTGGGAAGGACTCACTAAATTCGATATTATTAACATGAAAGACAAGACACTTAAAGGTTACTGTTCTTTCCTATTCCAGATACCTAATGCTTGGCCTTCCCTCTGATGCACTCTGCACGGTGTTTTAACAACTTCTAATTTATATGGAGTTTATTGAAGAAAGGTGATTTTCACTCTTTCAGTTTTGAAAGTCTCATCACACAGTGTGAATAAGGAGAAATAATCTGGATTTCATGTTAATGGAGCAGACTTGGTTATAGTTTAGGGTATAGCCAAGGTGCATCTTTAATCTGCATCCTTAATGCCTGAACCTTTCCAAATGCAATGATAACACGTTTGGACTCAGATTGTCTTAATAATAATTTTTTTGTAATGTGAGGCACTATTTCAGGTGTCTCTCTTGAGATACCTAACCTGACACACTGAGACTGATTTGTTGAAAGGCTCTGGTCCGTAATCTAAGATGGTCAGTTAAATGAAGGTTCTTAATATCAGAATATATTTTTAATAATCTTAGATACTGCAATTATTAAAAAGCCAATAAGTATAAAACTTTACTCCCTTTTTCCAATCCAAACATTTAGTGCTTTTTCCATTGTAAAGCTGATGAATGACCATCAATAACAGCATTATTGTCTTCTTCCTGAAGATGGTTTTTATTCTGTGCATCCATGTATATTTGTGGCAGAGATTTTCTTTCCCTATTCCAAAACATATAGAGATTAGAAAGTATTTTTAATTAAAATGATTACTGTTGCAATTATGTTATTGAGCAATATTTTGGGATAAATATATTCACTGTTAGAAGTGTAATTCTACTTTTCATCTTCATGCTAAGTAATATTTATATAGTTCATCTTTAAATTGTGTAAAATTGGCTTTGATCCCAACTGCTAGAAGGTGTTGTTTTTAAAACAAGGCTAAGCAAGCACAAAATTTTATTTGAAGATACAGATTTGATTAACATTCAGACAAAACAAGTTCAGCCAGGTTGGCTTGTGCAGTTATTCCAGTCTGACTCCAGTGACTTTCCACTGCACTGACCTTTTAAAGAGGGACTGTATTTTGTTACAACCTATAGTGCTTTTGAAAGGAAGAAATATTTAGGGTGATATGATACAGTGAAGGTCATAATGTTTCATAACACACATTCAGCAGTCTCTTACAGACATTTGCATTAGAGTCAATTCATTAACTATCACAACAGAGTTTATTAGAGATAAAGAAAAATGATAACAGCCCCCCACCCTGAGATTCTCTCTTCTTCAATGTCAGTCCCTAGAAATATTCAGAACACACAATTTAGTACGTCTCTTTTTGAGAGACAGTATGATGAAGCAGGAATTCATCTATAAATCTCCACTGGACCAAAGATAATACAGTGAGTCTTATTTATAGTAGCATTCTGGCATTTTCATAATAGTCTGAAATCCCTGTTTCAACCATGAGAAAACAGGTTTCATGCCGAATAGTACAGATTCTACTATTAATATGTGTCAACATATAGAAAAATTATCTACACATAGGCAACTGGGTAAAGAAAATATAGGCAACTCAGTGGATACTGAAAAAAATTTAAAATGTGCTATTCAAAAATAAGAAAGACATTCCCAAAATGCCTCATTGGGGAAAAACAAAACAAAACAAAACAAAACAAAAAAACAACCAACAAACAACTTCAAAACCAAGAACTCGAGTTGTCTGTCAGTGATGCAGAAAGCCACCTGTGATAGTTTCTCATCTCTTTGAGATTAATCACTACAAATGTCAGAGAGTCTAATCCTACCAGATACTGCAGTGGAGCATCAGACAGGACATAATATCTGAGTGTGGTTCAAAATTACTTCTGTGCCAGGAAAGAATCAATCTGATATAAACTATGATTGCTGTTTTTCTCAGAGCTCAAGTGAAAACTATAGAGAATTATGTCATTGTACCTGTTCAAATCAGCAAAGACAAATTTCAGTAATGGTTACATTTTTTTTTTTTTTTTTTTTTTTTTTTTTCCCCCCCATGCCTTAACTACTGCCTTTTCCTCCCATCCAGCCTTTCAAAAGTCTGTGGCAAACAATCCCTTCTTAGCTCATTGCTTTGACCTTACCATTGATTTTATTTTGCCTGTTGAATTCTGTTCATTTAGATGTATTGCAGGAGGCCTAGAAGCCCTAAGAAAACATCAGAACTGCACTGTTAATGTTAAAAAAATACAAACCAGGGACTTGAGTGGGTTTTACATTTCTATTTAGGCATTTAAGATCTAAACGTGTTTTGTCCAACTTGGTCACTTGTCACTCATTATCAAAGGAAAGAATCTATTTTGAGACATGATTATCATTATATATGTAACCTATATTAGATGTTACTTTAGCATAAGATATCTTGTTGACTAAATTTGCTTATTTCTCACCACTGACCTTAAACCAGAGCACATCTCTATACTGTAGGTGTTTGTACTTAGTTCTCCTCATCTCAAAGAGCTCAGAACATATGTACCACTCCTCCCCCCGCCAGCCCCCAACCAAACAGGATACTACAAAGACAAAAAATGAAGCAACGTAAGGTGACATTCTAGACTGAAAGTCTGTTCTGTTGAAT
The DNA here is from genome assembly GCF_003259725.1 of Athene cunicularia. Classification (NCBI taxonomy): domain Eukaryota; kingdom Metazoa; phylum Chordata; class Aves; order Strigiformes; family Strigidae; genus Athene; species Athene cunicularia. The sequence continues at coordinate 42,355,850 of NW_020799091.1, forward strand.
AATGCTCACTCATGAAAACTTTTACTTTTTTTCTGCTAATAATATTTCTTCCAGAGATGGTGTTTGTTAAGGAAATTATGTAATAGCATTTCTTTCCAATGACTAACTAGGCAGGTGGAGTAACGGTTTTATAGGTTCTTTTTTTCTGGAATTGGGGATCATACCAGATTATTATCCATATGTCTTTGTGAATAGTCGTTATTGCATAATTTTCCAAACAGGTATACAGTAGATGATATCTACCTGGTTTTGGTATTTATTTCTTTCTGAATCTACAGGCTTGTAACTTGTAGATCTTTCTATCTGTTCTTCCACTTTTTCCCTAAGAAAAGCCTACTCCTGTCCTTCTCATCACTATTTTGATTTTTAATATTTGACATTTAGAGCACACTGCTTCCATCACTGGTCTTCAACTGCCTTAGCCTCTGGTTGAAAGGGACCATTTCTGGTCTCAGTCATGCTGGTTTTAGTAGATTTTAGCTTTTTAATACTTGCTCTTACCACTGCAAGTTGATTTTAATGTGTTAACACTACCAAAATATTCTTTTTTCTTGCTAGATTTGTATCTACTGATGCTTGCCATTCCATAGTCCTCTGCTTTTCTTCCTGCACTATATTTGTTTTGTTTTGTTTCTTCCTAGAAAATCCACTTATATTTCTCCGTTATCTTTCTTCAGCTTTGTGTAAATTTCTTCTAATTCTTTCACTATTGAAAGAGGTGCAACTTTCTGCTCTAGGGTTGTCTTCAAAGTTTTTTCAGGTAGATTGTTTGATCCAGAATATTTTATGATATAGGCTTTCTGGTTTTAAGTTACCTCTTTAAAATATTTTATTTTTCTTCTCTATGGTTATCATGATGACTATGTTTTTTTCCTGTGGCAGTTTCTAAAAACAACCCCAGATCTCATGTAAGTAGGTCAGGTGGGGTCTGCTGAGTTGTTCTGGACACTTGTGACACTTCTTATGTGTACCAGCCTTTACTTGTATATTTAGAGCCATGTATTGCATCACATCGACTTTGGTTGTTCCTGGTTGAAGGTTGTACACGTAGACTCCATCAGCTCTCAGTGCTGTGATTTGCTGTGGGTGTACAGACCTTTGCATATCTAGAAGCAGAAAGCAACTAAAACTTCATACCCTCACAAATCCCTTTATTGAAATCCTTGTGCTTCCTGTCATCTGAGTTTTTCATAAGCTACCAACTCTCCATGAAATCAGAGGAAAAATCTGAATTGCTCCTTGAGAGCAAATCATGGATATCAATTAAAAAATCCATGATAAGCTCTAGATCATTGGATCTATGGTTCAGTAACACAAAGTCATTCCAGCCCAGAACCGTATAGCACAAGACAACACTAGAAGAAACAACCAGTATACTGCTCTTTGACTTAGTATGGACAAGAAACAAATTTAGATCAATACTCACAACTTGGCATCAATATCACAATTTCTGTCAAGACATCAGCAGTAAGAATCTTATTGAGCAGAGCATTGGAAATAAGCTCTCCAAATGCACTATTGACAAAAAAGCAGGACATAATAAGAAATTAAATGAAGCTGAATAAATAGTTGCATTGAATGTTAGATATCAAGAATATATTAGTTGAAAACAGTAAACAAAGAAACAAAAATATATTTCAGTAACTATCTCAGCATGCTTTATAGTTCATTGTTAATCTGGGTGCCTTGTGATGCAATGTGAAACATGCAGAAAGTCTCTAGGCCTCGTAACTATGAAAATGGGAGCGGGATTCACACCCAACTTGCGTCATCTTTAGATTGTCTAATTTTTGCATGGAATTTTGTCTGTTTAGAGGGACAACAAACTCATCACACCCATTACGACTAGAATTTTAACATTTTGTGTGATCCAGTCTTGGCTCTTTTAAAAAATAAATCATTACAGACTCTAGAGAGAAAAAAGAGTATGTCAGAGACTTTTGGTCACACAGAGGAAGAGATTAGAGCAATTAAGAACAGAGTAGCATCAGAAAATTAATATGTGGACTTCAGCTACCATTTAGCAGTTATCCAGTAGCATAAATTTGAAGGTGCTGGTTATTTTGGGTATGCAGATTAACTGGATTTTAAAATAATTTCCTGAGGTACATGTGCTGAGATAAATACCTTTTGTTACTGTAGAAATGCAAATTAAAATGAAGAAATAAAATTCTATAAAGGCTTGAGCAATTGCAAATTGCAGTCATTAACTGAACTCCTTTGCTTTGTGCTTCCTTGTTCTAATCTTTCTTATGTTCATCATTATTTAAATTTCATGTTGTGCAGTGCTAAAGGGCATCACTTTGCTACACTTGTAACTGTAAATATCAGCTGTTGATATTTTAAGATACCTTTGAACCTGAAAGTTTTCCCACATCACAGTGAAAAGCTACAGGTGTGTGGAAGAATGGGAAACAAGCAGAGTTGTAGCAGGGCTGGGTGTATCACCATATCACCAGTCTGAGGTTATCATATATTCATTTTTATGTCCACTTCTAACATTAGGACTTCTTTACCCTGATTTCTTCTATTAGGGAGTGTTGTCTGTTTAAAAAACAAAGGAGAGACATCAGTATTGTACAGTCAGATGAGAAAGAGCTGAAACCTGCATATTACAGGTCTGATTCATTTGTGCTGTTCCAACCCATGCTCCAGGGTCCCAACAAGAGGAGTAACCACAACGGACCTTGGGAGAGTAAAAGCATTTAAATTGCAATCCTTTGGCAGGCAGTTGTGCATCTATGAGATAGCTATACAAACAATGACTCAAATTTCCCTGTTTGGTGGTTGTGTTAGAATCATTTAGTAAAATTGTTTCAGCTCCTGGTGTCTCCTTTTAGACTTGGATCTTTCAGGCAAAGGCAGATTTTTTTTCATGGCAGTGTCTCTGCGTTTGTGTGTTACATTAGTCTATCCACAGTATTAGACACACACCCCAGTTCTCTAATAATTTGTCACTCATAAAAAGGAAGCACAGTGACTGACAGAGCACCTTCCCTAGCCTATGCCTGTGTGAGCTGAACCAGCACAATGCATTTGGAAATGCTTATTTAAAATGTAATGTTTGTAGAAAAATGCCTTTAAGTAGATGGAAGAAGGCACCGAAGACCAGACTTGGATGAACTGCTAAATTAAATAAAGCTTCTGGGTTTAGAGAATGAAAACCCACAGCTTGTTGCAAGAACATTCCCTGAGTCAGTAATTCTGTGCTGGTCTGCATCTCTTATTCCCCACCTGTTGCTTCTAAGCCATTTAAAAACTTTTTGCTAATTATGTAACACTTCTAATCTTAAATATATTTATAATTCACAAAGTTTATTTTATACTCATTGTGATTTATATTCCCTATATTGGCATGATTTACACTGGTGATGGGACTGATCTCATCCATTTTAGGCATTTACAGATTAATTGCTTAAGTCTAAACTGGTCAGTTCCCTTGATGGTAAGGGAAACCAGAGTTAGTAACTTAGACCAGTGCTATATATACTCCTAACAACATCCATGTTCACTCCTGAGGACTCTATTAGTAAATGTATTTATTCAGGCCAAGTGGTAGAAGGGGTTCATGTTCACAAGGTTCTCTTTCACACTGCTCATGAGTAGGCTCCTTTGAAGCAGCTTGATTCAATCCACAACGCACTTGGTAACATGTAACCCTTATCCCTGTGTGTTAACCCTGTGAACCTAAACCATTATTTTTTTGGTTCATCTGTTTCAAATAGTTTGAAATTATGTGAAATCTGTGTTGCAGGTTATCATGATGGTGTGTTTATAACACAAAACTGAGTACATTTCATATCCCGAGGCCTGACTTCAAGGTGTATAGTAGTATTTGAGAAAGAGTTTTGGAACCGTATGTGTCAGAGAAAGTCAAGGCTGGCTCAGTCTTGCCTAGTCTATCTTTTGGGCGTGACTACTGGCACAAACTACCACAAGATCAAGACTGTTTTGTTTTGGAGATACCAAAATAGTTAACAGAAAACCCCAAACCAAACAGTTCAGGAGTGAAATGATGTGACAAACTATGCAACTGAGACCCAGGAATGAACTAAGAAGCTGTTATTTGATTGAGTACATATACATTAAGAACAAAATTTTTTTAAATGTCTAAGGTAGACTGAGATGAATCCTATTCTTGATTTCTTATCTACTTTCACAGGGTGAACAGACATAAACTTCCTTTTTTTCTAGGGCAGCCTTTAACAGTAGGAGCACCTACAAAGGGGTTTCAACGTTGTAATTTTATGCTGTTAATTTTGGGGGATGATTCTACCTTTAGCATTGTGATACATGTTTGTATGTTGTGGAAAACATCAGAGGGATGCAAATATTCTCATGGAAACATCCTCTGGAAAACTTAAAAATAAGTTGAAGTAGCATTTCAGGGGTTGTGAGGACTGAGCTTGTCATCTATGTCCAAAAATTTTACTGTCTTAGATTATTCTTTATTTTTCATACCATTCTCTCTCCTGAAAGCCCAACAGAAAACCTTAAGACTTCTTAGGTAACACTGAAAGTCATAGAAGTTGAACTATTTATCACTTAAAAAAATTATATTTTTCTTAAGTCATCTGGGTGTTTTTAAAATTTTATCCATGGTCTTTGACCCAAAGATTACACACAAATGCCTTAAACATTAAAAAACTGTAAGAGCTCCTTCTCTAAAAACCACACCAGCACTATTAATATCTTTTTCTTTTTATTATTTGCATCCAGTCTTTCCTATATCTTTTACAGTCATATAGAAAAATATAAATACCCCATACATAAAGGAAAGATTCAGACTGTAACATCCCGAGCTGCTATTCTGTTTCATCGTTATTTGAATAGCCATTATTTATTTTCTGGTGTCCTACTTCTGACAAATTTCTGCTTGATGAGACCCTCTGGGGTATAGATTTATAGTTTTCTCTCACTTGATGAAAATATTTTTCTTTTACTGAATGAGATTGTGATTCCTTTATTTTTCTAAATATTTCCTCTCAAAAGAGGTATCTCACATGGCTTGGCACATAAATGTTAACCACATATTTATTGCTCTCTCTATATACATATTTTTCTTAGATTGCAAGCTCCTTGAGATGAGATTCTGCAATCTTATGCAGAGTTAGAAGTTAGAATGATCCTAGTTAGTTCTCTTAGCCACAAATGCACCATGAATATATTGTAATAATAATAATAATAATAATAATAATAATAATAATAATAATAATAATAGATACTGAAAACCAGATGGTGTATCCAGTGTTTTGAAGCAAAAAAAAACCTGCATAAAGACTTGAGTTTGACCCGTTTTGACTTCATCACAGCTGACCCTGTTTTGAGCAGAAGATTGGACTAAATGACCTCCTGAATTCCTCTGTAATGTGAATTATCTTATGACTTTATGAACCTCAGCTGCTAGATTTCATTGTAGCTTTCCCTCTTCTGGAAACAAAATATCAGAAAAAACATTGTTTCTGCTTTTTTGCTTTTTTTTTTGTTTGTTTATATATATATATATATATATATATATATACACACACAGATGTAAGTGATATGTATATATACGAATATACAAGTAATGGCCTCTTCCTGTTCTTAAAAGTTTCTAAACTGAAGCTTTATCTTTTTCAGATTTATTCAATGTTTCTAGTCCCATGGAAATAAATTTACTATGTTTTTGTTTTGGAAACCAAAATGAAACTCACTGAAAAGGTTAATTTTAAGAATCCAGTCAATGTGTTCACTAGAAATTTTTATATAGCACTCACCAGAATATTCTTAACCTGTGCTTGTTTAGATGCTTTTTGAGAGGTTCAGTTTTTCTAGGTCACATATTTTTCAGTGGTAACAAAGGCTGCAAGTTGTACTTTCAGTTTAGAGTCACATTCTTTCTGTGGCATCAGTGAAAACATTTAAACTCTCTTCTTTTTTTTTTTTTTTTTTTTTTTTTTTTT